>NC_045444.1:73380453-73466670 GCF_002776525.5 Piliocolobus tephrosceles
GTGTGTGATGTTCCCCTTCCCGAGTCCAAGTGATCTCATTGTTCAGTTCCCACCTATGAGTGAGAACATGTGGTGTTTGGTTTTCTGTTCTTGCGATAGTTTGCTGAGAATGATGGTTTCCAGCTGCATCCATGTCCCTACAAAGGACGCAAACTCATCCTTTTTTATGGCTGCATAGTATTCCATGGTGTATATGTGCCACATTTTCTTAATCCAGTCTGTCACTGATGGACATTTGGGTTGATTCCAAGTCTTTGCTATTGTGAATAGTGCCGCAATAAACATACGTGTGCATGTGTCTTTATAGCAGCATGATTTATAATCCTTTGGGTATATACCCAGTAATGGGATGGCTGGGTCGTATGGTACTTCTAGTTTTAGATCCTTGAGGAATCGCCATAATGTTTTCCATAATGGTTAAACTAGTTTACAGTCCCACCAACAGTGTAAAAGTGTCCCTATTTCTCCACATCCTCTCCAGCACCTGTTGTTTCCTGACTTTTTAATGATTGCCATTCTAACTGGTGGGAGATGGTATCTCATTGTGGTTTTGATTTGCATTTCTCTGATGGCCAGTGAAGATGAGCATTTTTTCATGTGTCTGTTGACTGTATGAATGTCTTCCTTTGAGAAATGTCTATTCATATCCTTTGCCCACTTTTTGATGGTGGTGTTTGTTTTTTTCTTGTAAATTTGTTTGAGCTCTTTGTAGGTTCTGGATATTAGCCCTTTGTCAGATGAGTAGATTGCAAAAATTTTGTCCCATTCTGTAGGTTGCCTGTTCACTCTGATGGTAGTTTCTTTTGCTGTGCAGAAGCTCTTTAGTTTAATTAGATCCCATTTGTCAATTTTGGCTTTGGCTGCCATTGCTTTTGGTGTTTTAGACATGAAGTCCTTGCCCATGCCTATGTCCTGAATGGTATTCCCTAGGTTTTCTTCTAAGGTTTTTATGGTATTAGGTCTAACATTTAAGTCTCTAATCCATCTTGAATTAATTTTCGTATATGGAGTAAGGAAAGGATCCAGTTTTAGCTTTCTACTTATGGCTAGCCAATTTTCCCAGCACCATTTATTAAATAGGGAATCCTTTCCCCATTTCTTGTTTTTCTCAGGTTTATCAAAGATCAGATGGCTGTAGATGTGTGGTATTATTTCTGAGGACTCTTTTCTGTTCCATTGGTCTATATCTCTGTTTTGGTACCAGTACCATGCTGTTTTGGTTACTGTAGCCTTGTAGTATAGTTTGAAGTCAGGTAGCGTAATGCCTCCAGCTTTGTTATTTTGACTTAGGATTGTCTTGGCAATGTGGGCTCTTTTTTGGTTCCATATGAACTTTAAAGCAGTTTTTTCCAATTCTGTGAAGAAACTCATTGCTAGCTTGATGGGGATGGCATTGAATCTATAAATTACCTTGGGCAGTATGGCCATTTTCACAATATTGATTCTTTCTATCCATGAGCATGGTATGTTCTTCCATTTGTTTGTGTCCTCTTTTATGTCACTGAGCAGTGGTTTCTAGTTCTCCTTGAAGAGGTCCTTTAAATCCCTTATAAGTTGGATTCCTAGGTATTTTATTCTCTTTGAAGCAATTGTGAATGGAAGTTCATTCCTGATTTGGCTCTCTGTTTGTCTGTCACTGGTGTATAAAAATGCTTGTGATTTTTGCACGTTAATTTTGTATCCTCAGACTTTGCTGAAGTTGCTTATCAGCTTAAGGAGATTTTGGGCTGAGACAATGGGGTTTTCTAAATATACAATCATGTCATCTGCAAACAGGGACAATTTGACTTCTTCTTTTCCTAACTGAATACCCTTGATTTCTTTCTCTTGCCTGATTGCCCTAGCCAGAACTTCCAACACTATGTTGAATAGGAGTGGTGAGGGAGGGCATCCCTGTCTTGTGCCAGTTTTCAAAGGGAATTTTTCCAGTTTTTGCCCATTCAGTATGACATTGGCTGTGGGTTTGTCATAAATTGCTCTTATTATTTTGAGGTACGTTCCATCAATACCGAATTTATTGAGCGTTTTTATCATGAAGGGCTGTTGAATTTTGTCAAAGGCCTTTTCTGCATCTATTGAGATAATCATGTGGTTTTTGTCTTTGGTTCTGTTTATGTGCTGGATTACATGTATTGATTTGCGTATATTGAACCAGCCTTGCATCCCAGGGATGAAGCCCACTTGATCATGGTGGATAAGCTTTTTGATGTGCTGCTGGATCCGGTTTGCCAGTATTTTACTGAGGATTTTTGCATCGATGTTCATCAGGGATATTGGTCTAAAATTCTCTTTTTTTGTTGTGTCTCTGCCAGGCTTTGGTATCAGGATGATGTTGGCCTCATAAAGTGAGTTAGGGAGGATTCCCTCTTTTTCAATTGATTGGAATAGTTTCAGATGGAATGGGACCAGCTCCTCCTTGTATCTCTGGTAGAATTCAGCTGTGAATCCATCTGGTCCTGGACTTTTTTTGGTTGGTAGGCTATTAATTATTGCCTCAATTTCAGGGCCTGCTATTGGTCTATTCAGGGATTCAGCTTCTTCCTGGTATAGTCTTGGGAGAGTGTAAGTGTCCAGGAAATTATCCATTTCTTCTAGATTTTCTAGCTTATTTGCGTAGAGGTGTTTATAGTATTCTCTGATGGTATTTTGTATTTCTGTGGGGTCAGTAGTGATATCCTCTTTATCATTCTTTATTGCATCTATTTGATTCTTCTCTCTTTTCTTCTTGATTAATCTTGCTAGCGGTCTATCAATTTTGTTGATCTTTTCAAAAAACCAACTCCTGGATTCATTGATTTTTTGGAGGGTTTTTTGTGTCTCTATCTCCTTCAGTTCTGCTCTGATCCTAGTTATTTATTGCCTTCTGCTAGCTTTTGAATGTGTTTGCTCTTGCTTCTCTAGTTCTTTTAATTGTGATGTTAGAGTGTCAATTTCAGATCTTTCCTGCTTCCTCTTGTGCGCATTTAGTGCTATAAATTTCCCTCTACACACTGTTTTAAATGTGTCCCAGAGATTCTGGTATGTTGTATCTTTGTTCTCATTGGTTTCAAAGAACACCTTTATTTCTGCCTTCATTTCGTTATGTACCCAGTAGTCATTCAGGAGCAGGTTATTCAGTTTCCATGTAGTTGAGTGGTTTTGATTGAGTTTCTTACTCCTGAGTTCTAGTTTGATCGCACTGTGGTCTGAGAGACAGTTTGTTATAATTTCTGTTTTTGTACATTTGCTGAGGAGTGCTTTACTTCCAATTATGTGGTCAATTTTGGAATAAGTGTGATGTGGCGCTGAGAAGAATGTATATTCTGTTGATTTGGGCTGGAGAGTTCTGTAGATGTCTATTAGGTCTGCTTGCTGCAGAGATGAGTTCAATTCCTGGATATCCCTGTTAACTTTCTGTCTCGTTGATCTGTCTAATGTTGACAGTGGGGTGTTGATGTCTCCCATTATTATTGTATGGGAGTCTAAGTCCCTTTGTAAGTCTCTAAGGACTTGCTTATGAATCTGGGTGCTCCTGTATTGGGTGCATATATATTTAGGATAGTTAGCTCTTCCTGTTGAATTGATCCCTTTACCATTATGTAATGGTCTACTTTGTCTCTTTTGATCTTTGATGGTTTAAAGTCTGTTTTATCAGAGACTAGGATTGCAACCCCTGCTTTTTTTTTTTTTTTTTTTTTTTGTTCTCCATTTTCTTGGTAGATCTTCCTCTATCCCTTTATTTTGAGCCTATGTATGTCTCTGCATGTGAGATAGGTCTCCTGAATAGAGCGGACTGATGGGTCTTGACTCTTTATCCAATTTGCCAGTCTGTGTCTTTTAATTGGAGCATTTAGTCCACTTACATTTAAGGTTAATATTGTTATGTGTGAACTTGATCCTGCCATTATGATATTAACTGGTTATTTTGCTCGTTAGTTGATGCAGTTTCTTCCTAGCCTCGATGGTCTTTACAATTTGGCATGTTTTTGCAATGGCTGGTACCGGTTGTTCCTTTCCATGTTTAGGGCTTCCTTCAGGGTCTCTTGTAAGGTAGGCCTGGTGGTGACAAAATCTCTAATACAATTTGGCATGTTTTTGCAATGGCTGGTACCGGTTGTTCCTTTCCATGTTTAGTGCTTCCTTCAAGGTCTCTTGTAAGGCAGGCCTGGTGGTGACAAAATCTCTAAGCATTTGCTTATCTATAAAGGATTTTATTTCTCCTTCACTTATGAAACTTAGTTTGGCTGGATATGAAATTCTGGGTTTAAAATTCTTTTATTTAAGAATGTTGAATATTGGCCCCCACTCTCTTCTGGCTTGTAGAATCTCTGCCGAGAGATCTGCTGTTAGTCTGATGGGCTTCTCTTTGTGGGTAACCTAACCTTTCTTTCTGGCTGCCCTTAAGATTTTTTCCTTCATTTCAACTTTGATGAATCTGGCAATTATGTGTCTTGGAGTTGCTCTTCTCGAGGAGTATCTTTGTGGCATTCTCTGTATTTCCTGAATTTGAATGTTGGCCTGCCCTACTAGGTTGGGGAAGTTCTCCTGGATGATATCCTGAAGAGTGTTTTCCAACTTGGTTCCATTTTCTCCCTCACTTTCAGGCACCCCAATCAGACATAGATTTGGTCTTTTTACATAATCCCATACTTCTTGCAGGCTTTGTTCATTTCTTTTCCTTCTTTTTTCTTTAGGTTTCTCTTCTCGCTTCATTTTATTCATTTGATCCTCAATCGCTGATACTCTTTCTTCCAGTTGATAGAGTCAGTTACTGAAGCTTGTGCATTTGTCACGTATTTCTCGTGTCATGGTTTTCATCTCTGTCAGTTCATTTATGACCTTCTCTGCATTAATTATTCTGGTTATCAATTCTTCCACTCTTTTTTTCAAGATTTTTAGTTTCTTTGCGCTGGGTACGTAATTCCTCCTTTAGCTCTGAGAAGTTTGATGGACTGAAGGCTTCTTCTCTCATCTCATCAAAGTCATTCTCCGTGCAGCTTTGATCCATTGCTGGCGATAAGCTGCGTTCCTTTGCAGAGGGAGATGCGCTCTTTATTCTTTGAATTTCCAGCTTTTCTGCCCTGCTTTTTCCCCATCTTTGTGATTTTATCTGCCTCTGGTCGTTGATGATGGTGACATACCAATGGGGTTTTGGTGTGGGTGTCCTTCCTGTTTGTTAGTTTTCCTTCTAACAGTCAGGACCCTCAGCTGTAGGTCTGTTGGAGATTACTTGAGGTCCACTCCAGACCCTGTTTGCCTGAGTGTCAGCAGCAGAGGCTGCAGAAGATAGAATATTGCTGAACAGCGAGTGTACCTGTCTGATTCTTGCTTTGGAAGCTTCCTCTCAGGGTTGTACTCCATCCACCGTGTGAGTTGTGGGGTGTCGGTCTGCCCCTAGTGGAGGATGTCTCCCAGTTAGGCTACTCAGGGGTCAGGGACCCACTTGAGCAGGCAGTCTGTCCGTTCTCAGATCTCACCCTCCATGTTGGGAGATCCACTGCTCTCTTCAAAGCTATCAGACAGAGTCGTTTGCATCTGCAGAGGTTTCTGCTGCTTTTGTTGTTGTTGTTGTTGTTGTTGTCATTGTTTAGCTGTGCCCTGTCCCCAGAGGTGGAGTCTACAGAGACAGGCAGGCCTCCTTGAGCTGCTGTGAGCTCCACCCAGTTCTATCTTCCCAGGGCTTTGTTTACCTACTTAAGCCTCAGCAATGGCGGGTGCCCCTCCCCCAGCCTCGCTGCTGCCTTGCAGTTAGATAGCAGACTGCTGTGCTAGCAATGAGGAAGGCTTCATGGGCGTGGGACCGTCCCGGCCAGGTGTGGGATATAATCTCCTGGTGTGCCTGTTTGCTTAAAGTGCAGTATTGGGGTGGGAGTTGCCCGATTTTCCAGGTGTTGTGTGTCTCAGTTCCCCTGGCTAAGAAAAGGGATTCCCTTTCCCCTTGCACTTCCCAGGTGAGGCGATACCTCGCCCTGCTTCAGCTCTCGCTGTTCGGGCTGCAACAGCTGACCAGCACTGATTGTTCGGCACTCCCTAGTGAGATAAACCCAGTACCTCAGTTGAAAATGCAGAAATCACCTGTCTTCTGAGTTGCTGGCGCTGGGAGCTGGAGACTGGAGCTGTTCCTATTCGGCCATCTTGCTCCGCCCTCCACCTGAACAATGGTTTCTTAAGAGGAGGAGGTAGATTCCAGGATATCCAAGAGCAGGATATTCTAGGCACTGTGTTCTGAAAGGGAGTGGTATGTTCAGAGAACGGAGAGTTCAGTGTGCTTGGCACAAAATTCTAAAGGGAGAAATGGTGACTAGAGAAGTAAGTCGTGACCAGGTTGCAAAAGACCTAACATTCCAGGCTAAAGATTTCAAGCTTTACACTACAGGTGATGGTGAAGCAGAGAGGTCTTAGGTAGACAAGTGAAATGATCTGGGTAAAGAATATTACATTTAGGGGCAGCATGTGAGTATCTATAGAGGGAGAGGAAACCTCAGCCAGAGGAGTTCAGATAGGAGGGAGAAATAATGCTCTAAGTGAAAGATTTTAAGGAATTGAACTAAGGCAGTTGAAAGGAAGACAGAACAGACATTAGTGAGAACAAATTAATAGTTATAGAGATTAACTGAATATAGATACTCTGGAAAAGGGAGGAATGTAAAAGGATTTCTAAAATTTGGGCTTAAGCAAATATAGAAAACAGTAACACCCATTAAATATACAATACTGGGGGAGATCAAGATCAGTAGAAAAAGTATATAGTTCCATTTTAAACATATTGATATGGATGATATTGGGATATTAGGTTGGTTTTTCCAACAGCTAATCCTGCTTTTCTTTCTTTTTCTTTCTTACCTTCTTCCCTCTCTCTCTTTCTTCAATGTAAGTATGATATTTGATGCCATGACACTGATTTGGATCACCCAGAGAGAGTGACTATAATTGGAGGAGGTGAGCAAGGGAATCCAGTAAATAACCTGCATTTAAGAGATGTGTAAAAGAGAAACAGTCGGTAAAGGTGACAGTGATGAAATGATCACAAAAGTAGATGGGGAAACAAAAATTCAGTGATGTCTTAGAAGTTAAAGAGGAGAGTTTCATGAAGTCAGGTCACCAGATTTAGTAAATTCTTCAAAGACCAAAAATCAAGAAAATACTGGCAACCTTGGCAAAAGCAGTAGGGTGAAAGAGTTGAATTCATCCATTCATTTATTTATTCAATAATCATTTGTGAAAGGTCTTCTATGTACTTGGGCTTGAGACACAAATTTCTGTAATACTTATCATCATGTACATTGCATTGAAATAAGGATATGTCTATGCTATCAAGAGTTGCACTTGCAAAGCAGTTCATTATGGGTAGATGATCTTGGTTACATTCAGGCTTTACACTGCATTCTTCTTTTAAGAAAGATGTTTCTATCAAATATTTGTTTCATTATATGGCACCTATTATTTTCTGGTCTATAACCTCTTAATGAATCAAAGACATGAACCAAATGAGGCTCTCTATCGAAGTAATTACTTAATCTTTAGAAACTTGAAATAAAATTTCTACAGAAAATTCTCCCATTCATCTTCACCCCGTTCCCTCTTGCCCCACCACACACACACCCATTATCAGCAGCCACACATTATCACCCAAAATTCTCAGATAAAATGGAAATTGTACAATTGAACTTATAAATTTAACAATTAGAAACACAAATGTTTCATTCATATTTTAACTAATAATACTTAAATGGTGTATTCAGTCATAATTAATATAAAATTCTGGCCTTAGATAAAATCTCTCACATTCTCACTTATGGCTATATGACTATTAGACAAATGACTTAAGTTCTCTTAACTCCCACATAAATAAACTGGGAATTACAATACATGCTTTGCAAAGTTGTACATTAACAGGAAATAAACTAATATTTAAGAAATAGCTAAGAAAGAGCTTGGCACATAAAATATTAATAAATGGTGATTATTCATATAACAAAGTGCTTAGTAGCTGTTTAACAAATCTAATCCTAAAACTATGTTCTTTGAAATGTCCTTCATTACTTAATATCCCACTGATATATATAAATATATATCTTTATATATATCTTTATAAATATCTTAACTGATTTAATTCATACAAAATTTATTAAAATGGTTATTTTTTCCTCCTTGCTGAATAACACAAGAAATGAAACCAGCAAGTTAAGCAACTTGAATAAGGTGGGGGAATGACAGAACTATAATTTGCTTGCTGGCCTTTCTAACTCAAAATCCTGTGTGACCCGGCCTGCTTCTCTTTTAAAACTCCTCACTTTCATTTCTTCCTCTACTTTCTGATTCATTCTATTTTCTTGTAGTTGTTACTTCTCATAAATTGTTACCAGGAATCCAGAAAAGCAGCTAGTTTTCTAAAACTCCTTTAGTGTATGCTTGCTCCACAGTTCAGTTACTTGGGAAACAGCTTACAGTTTGACTATAAGTGATACTGTACTGTAAAATCTTTCCAGGGATATCAGTAATTTCTATTAGATTTGTTAAGATTTGAAGCCAGGCATGGTGGCTCACACTGGTAATCCCAGCAGTTTGGGAGGCCAAGGGGGAGGATTGCTTGCATCCAGGAGTTGGACACCAACCTAGTCAACATAGTAAGACCTTGTCCCTACCAAAATAAATAAATAAATAATTTTAAAAAATAAAAAACCATGAAAATTAGCAGGGCATGAGGGTGTACACCTGTAGTTCCAGCTCCTCTGTGGGCCGAGGTGGCAAGATTGCTGAATGCCAGGGTGTCGAGGCTATAATGATCCATGATCTTACCAACCTGCGCGACAGAGTGAGATGCTATCCCCCAAAAAATTGATATGTCTAACAGTTTCAGATATTTCCGCCAAGATAAAGATTTTCTTTTCCTTTCCTAACAGATACACTGACTAATCTTTTGGTGTAACTGAAAGCAATCACTTTAAAAAGTGTTTCCCATGGACAGAAAAATTATAATTAAAGCAAAAGTTGGTAATATAAATTTCAGAGCTATATTTTTTTCTTTTCATGTCATGTGAAAGAGAAAAATATCAAATTAATCAAGTGTTTGGCTATTATAATTTACTACTTAGTATCTGTTCATCCTCCCTTGTACTTGAAAAGATTAGAAATGACAAAGGTTCTATTAATTCTTTCCACGTGCTTTTTCTCTGAACTAGAATAAATCTTGGAATGTCTTGAAGATCTTGGATGCTGATGAAAGCTTGTATTTATTTTTTAGAAAGGAAACTAAGAAATCACTTTCTTTTATAGTTTGGCATCTTTATTTCAGTCATTCTCCCTGCTGCTTCGTCAGTTAAAAAAAAAAAAAAAAAAAAAGTTTAAAGATGAAATATTCCAGACTTCCAGACCTTATCTTTTGAAAAATCAAAGTGGCTTTTTACTCAGTTTGTCAATTCGAAAAGCCTGCTGTCAAATTTGGTAAGAGTTACTTACATTTACTAAACCTAGTTGATAGCTGCTTTTCACTTATATTTAGCAACCTAACTCCATTCTGATGTCTGGCAGCTTCCTATCATCTGGGGAAAATTGTTTGAGTATCCAAATGTCCTTTGCTTAAACATGCATTATTAATACCAGGTCCTTGTATTTTTTTTTCACTTTTGTGCTATCTATGTTTAGTTCAAATATTATCTTGTATTATCTTGTCTTTTAATATGTAAGCCAAACATAAATGGAACAGCTGATAGGCAAATAACATGTATACACTGGCTGTAGAAAAATGGAATGATGTTAGAATTCTGAGCTGGACGTCAATTTCTAGAATGTAATTGTGTAAAGAAACCATGTATATTGATTCATAGCTACCCTATTTTTTCAAATTTGTGCATGTCTCTTCCTTTTTTTTTTTAGAAAGAGTCATGAATGTATAATCTAATCCATTAACACGAGTATAACTCGGGGAATGTGAATTAAAAATCTGTAGTCAAAAGGAAATGAGAGTTTATGACCATAGAACTTAGTAAAAATACTTTTGCCTGAGAAGAAATAGACATGCTCAAGAAGAAATGAAAGACCCAGAGGCAGCTAATCTAATTTGGAGCAAGACTAACTGAATTATAAATGCAAAATCAAGCTTTAGAATTTAAATCAATTATAGATGTAAAGATCCTTTCACTATTCAGCAGTTCACATCAAGATCTATGCAATTGAATTTAAAATTTTTCTATCTTTAATAGTTTTCTGAAAAGTATCCTGGGTGGGAATCAGGGAAATAGAATAAGTTATCTATCATTACAATGAATCACTCAGCACTCAAAACGGAGACTTCATGTGCATGGTACACTTAGAGACACTGGTTTTTGAAGCAGGTACACTTAAAAATATCAAAAGACAGATTTCTTCTGGGTTAATTTCTTGAATATAGATAGCATCCTGACTACTTGCAGATTTTTTCTCCTTGATCATTGTAAAAATGAGTTCATTCTTAGTAAAGATGCTAGTGTTTTCCATTGATCTATATTGCTATCATTATGATAGGAGACCAGATTTTAAAGATATAAATCTTCTTAGAGTGAACTTGCTACCCTCTGAAAGCAAAAAATAATTTGAACATTTTTTAAAATGTATATGATCTCCAAGTTCTTTTGAACTATTACTCCCCACCATTCCTTTAATATTTTTTAAACAATTCTAGGCTTTGATTTTAACAGCTACTGTTCTTTCTTTTGAGCAATACTGCTGCAGTCATTTTCAAAGTGTTGACCCTGGACCAGGTGCATCAGCATCAGCATCACCTGGGAGCTTCTTTGAAATGCAAGTACTCAGGTTCCCCAGACTAGCTGAATGAGAAACTATGGGGTGGACTCAGTAACTAGTGTTTTAATAAGATCTCCAGGAGATTCTGGAGCTGCACGTTCTCAAAGTTGCATGCTCAAATTTGAGAATCACTGCACTTCTGAACTGAGCTCTTCACTGTGTTGCGTATACTGAATCTCTTTGGTAGTAAGGTAAAGCTCATGGATATTTTCTCAGAATAGTGTTTTTAAAAATCCAAAATGAAATACATGGATTACTAAGGAAATAGGCTATACAGAAATTCAGTTATCCAAATATTAAAAAGAAATCTTTTATACAATAATACATGTCCTTCTTTATAAACACATTTAGCTAACAAGATCTGTGCAGGTCTAATTACTATCATAGCTTTGAAATATTGATGATCAATAAAATTGTTTTTAGATTACTGCAACAATCACAAAGTGATATGACTATATATATATGATTTATACTGGTGATATATTCACAGATATTACAATTAATATTGTGGTTTATGGCCACATTTATAATGAAAACAAAACGTAAATTTCAGCCAGCAGTTAATAAAAATAAAGATTTTCTTTTGCATTCAAGTTTATGGTTCCCTTGAATTTTGTCCATAAACTCCTAAGGGAAAAGGACCCTTGCAAGACAGGTTATTCACAATTCATCTGGAAAAAAATGCTTATCTTGTAACCTGATAAATATGGTACATTGTAAAACATAGGAGACAGGATATGAATCAAATGTGTTCTGGAAACCATAGAATAAATTGTTCTACCCCAGGACACCTCATAACCTAACACCTGTGACAATTAAAGCGGAGCTGATCTAATAGTTTACTGGAAATTACTCACAATGCTCCACATTTTCCTGACTCATCATACATTTGATTCATTATACTTTTAAATTTCTTTCCACATGCTTTGCAACTGTCTACTTGTCATTTTATGTATTAATTGATAACTTTTGATTCTTTAGAACCATTTAGAAACAGTTTTCAGGTCCTCTCTTCATGTTGTTATGCCAACTCCATTTGAGGAAACGGATATTCAAAGATCACAAAAACAAACCAAGGTCATGGAGCACAGTTCAGTGTCATGACTCCCACTCAGTTCCATATTTCTGGTTCTGTCTCCTGGACTTACTGGCCATAGCTGCAAAGAGGCAGGGAGCCAATGAGACCTGACCACCATTTGAGATAGCTGACTGGCAAATCAACTGAATGAAAAGAATTTATTATTATTATTATTATTATTATTATTATTATTATTATTATACTTTAAGTTCTAGGGTACATGTGCATATCGTGCAGGTTTGTTACATATGTATACTTGTGCCATGTTGGTGTGCTGCACCCATCAACTCGTCAGCACCCATCAATTCGTCATTTATATCAGGTATAACTCCCAATGCAATCCCTCCCCCCTCAGGATTCCATTTCAATTACCGCAGACAGACTATTCAAACAGGAAGCAGAGTATAAAAGCATGGACTACTTTCATCACGGGACAGAAGAGACAATAGACTTTCAGAAAAGGAAGAGATATATATTTTGTAGATTAGGCTTTGTATAATAGGATTTGTTTTTTTGCCAATTCCTTCTTTCAGAAGCCATTATTTTTAAACCATGTTTTCATCTTGAAGCTTGTTTCATTTGCCAGATTCTTTCCCCAGACCCTGGTTATCAAAGGGCAGTAGGAGATTCTTTGAAGAGCTTTATTATAATGATTTTACTATGTTGTCTCTTGCTGGGATGTGCAGCCTGATAATCTAATATGAACACTGATTTTCCTAGTCCTAACTTTATAATTTGGTAACAGTGTGGCATCGACATAAATTTTCAAATTATCTATTTCATTATTTATGAACTGAGGATTATATTTGCCTTATTTATTCAAATAGAGGGAAGAGAAACAAATATTTATTTACCACCTACTGTGTGTCAGGCTCTCATAATATAGAAGAAGCAAGCAGTGTAAAACAGCAAAGAAAGTAACACAACTAATTCGGCAGACAGAGGTAGAAGAAAGGAGAGTGAACCTCTGTAAATGTTACAGCTATCAGGGGCCAGATTTCAACAGTGAGGAGGTACAGAAACAAAAACACTACGGTACAAGAAGAACCCATGATTGTCTTGTTGGGGTGTTAAGTGTCTGCAAAATATCAGTGGTAGCAAGAATGAACCACAGTATTTTTGTTATGCAGAGTGCTGAGTTTTCTTCTCTAGCTTTTTCTAGGGCTGTAGAAATGTCTGCAGACAGCTGCTGATGGAAAATTTAAGAAAGATGGAAGACAAGGAAAATCTGTCTAATGTGGAATAGAACACTCCTTTTTTATGGGACAAAGAGGAGGGAAAGCCACATTTACTGTCAGTTTCTATATTTCAGGCATACTATCTACATTTGGAAGACCAGACAAAAGCAGAAAGGAGAATTTCCCAGTTTCTATGTGAAAGGGAGTGGGAGGACCCTTTGAGTGAAGAAACTCTTCGTGAGAACCACCGTCTCCAGAGAAAGAAAAACTGATCCACACACTCTGATGTTTAACTCAATGCTTAGGAATACAGCAGATATTTATTTTTATTTTTATGCCAGGAAATAAAGAATTTGAAATGACCTGTAGAACAACAGTGAAGCCAGACTCAAAAATGTGTCTATTAAAGAAGCTTATTATGACTTCTGGAGGAAATTTTTTGCAATTTCACTTAGCAAGTCAAAGATAAAGACTGTTAGTTACTTTCAAGAGTGGACCATGGTTCACAGGACCATGCAGTATAATATTTGGGCTATAATTATTAGAATAACATGGTAAAATTAGCTATTTTCATGGTTATTACTAAAAATTATTAAGTTGTATCTCGTTAAAATAGCAAGTACATGTGAGATTTAGTATGCATAAGAAAAGCATGAAATAGCTCTATGGCAAAAAAAGAAAAAAGAAAAAAAGGCTTAACTATTTAATATGCAGTTTTCAACTGGGGACAGGAAGAAGTAGCCGAAGTGAATATGGGAACATCTAATTCATTATCCAAACCTGGATACTTTTTTTTCTCTCTTTTTTCTTTTCTTTTTCTTTCTTTTCCTTTTTTTTTTTTTTTTTTTTTTTTTTAATTTGAGATGGAGTCTCACTCTGTCACCCAGATTGGAGTGCAGTGGCGCAATCTCAGCTCACTGCAAACTCCACCTCCTGAGTTCAAGCAGTACTCCTGCCTCAGCCTCCCTAGTAGCTGGGACTGCAGGCATACACCACCACACCCAGCTAAGTTTTGTATTTTTAGTAGAGATGGGGTTTCACCATGTTGGCCAGGATGGTCTCGATCTCTTGACCTTGTTATCTGCCTGCCTCGGCCTCCCAAAGTGCTGGATTACAGGCGTGAGCCACTGTGCCCGGCCGAAACCTGGATACTTTTATTTGGTACAAATGTTCAGGCTCCTCCTTATTATCTTTGGGGACTGAGGCAAGAGTACAAATGGAAGCTCATATATTTGACATTTTTCATTCAAGTATATAAAAGAAGTCACATAATCATTAAATAGCTTTCTATTTCTATCTTTACTAATAATTATTCCTAAAACCCAAGAAAATTCACATCAAATTTAGAGTTCCAAGAATCCTCAGAATCCTTGGAGTTTTGTGCAAGAACATGCTGGTGTAGGGTGAGCTGCCCGCTGATCTCTTACCGCTGGCCCCTTACTGTTCAACCCCAGCTCCTTCTTGCACTGGTGAGGCCCCTTGTATGTATATAAGTCTACCCTTCAGCCTGCCTATCTAAGTTGTGTGCACTTCTTTGTGTAAACAGCCATCTTATAGCCAATCCTTGAAACTAGGGGTGGGTATAGAAGAGGGATCATTCATCATCAGAAAGGGGAATCCAGACAAAACATACATGCACTTTCTGAATATAACATAAGCCATTTGGGTTTTAAGCTCTGGGGTTCCAGGTGCCAAGGATATGGTTATAAGGGTTATAAAGCTTTAGGTGGACAGATTTCCTTAGTTTGAATAGCTTATCCATAGAGTGAGGGCCAGCTAGAGGAAAACCAAGGTGGGATCTCTAAAGTGCACAGACAAAGGCAGGGGTCCTTTCTTCAGGAATCTGAGGCTAGTTACTGCAAATACTAACCTGGAATTGATGCCAGAACAAGCAACAAACCTAGGCTCTTGGGAAACTGGGATGCACGGTCACCCTAAATTTATGGTGCCCATGCACTATAAACTGCAGTTTGGATGAGCTTTCTGGACGCAAAATCAGAAGGACAAAAATGAGGCTGACTGCACTTGTTACATGAACATGAAGAAATATGATTTTAAAGTGCCAAAATGAACTTTAAAGAGAGAGTTTCCAAATTTGTGGAGATAGCTTTGGCTATCTATTTGGGCTCTCTTTTTGTTCCATATGAATTTTAGGATTTTTTTTCTAAATCTATGAATAATGACATTGGCATTTTGATAAAGATTGCACTGAATCTGTAGATCTCTTTGAGCAGTATCGTCATTTTAATAATTCTTCTAATCCATGAGGCCAGGATGTTTTTCCATTTGTTTATGTCATCTACAATTTCTTTCATCAGCGTTCTGCAGTTTTCCTTGTATTGGTTGTCTATGAAGAAAAAGAAAACAGTCATAAACAATTATCCAGAACAGACTTAAGCAAGATGACAACTTTTCCAGAACACTTATTTTGGGAAAGAAAATACTATTTGATTTAGAGGGAGAATGTAAAGTTTGATTGTTCATTATTTTGTTTCATTATGAGGTAATGGGTACACAGAAAATTTCTAATAAAATGATGGAGTGTTATGGATTGAATGTGTACATGCCATCATAATTTATGTGTTGAAACCTTAGTTTGTTAGTGCTACTATAACAAAATATGTGAGACTGGGTAATTTATAAAGAACATAAATTTATATCTCACAGTCGAGAGGCTGAGAAATCTAAGTTCAAGACACTGGCAGGTTCAGTGTTTTGTGAGGGTCAGTCTCTGCTTCTCAGATGCCTTTTTGCCTTGTTGCTATGCCCGCACATGACAGAAAGCAGAAGGCAAAGGGGACTAGCTAGTTCCCTCTAGCCCTTTTTTGAAGTCACTAATACCATTCATGAGAGTTCCATCCTCATGATTTTTTTTTTTTTTTTTTTTTTTTTTTTTTTTTTTAAACACAAGATCTTGCCATATCACCCAGACTGGAGTGCAGTGGTGCAATCACAGCTCAGTGAAGCCTTGGCATCCTGGGCTCAAGGGATCCTCCCTTTTCAACCTTTGTAGCTAAGACTACAGGCAGCATCATCGTGATTTAATCACTTCCTAAAGGCCCCATATCTTAATAATATTATATTGGATATTAAATTTCAACATGATTTTTGGAGGGAGAAACAAACATTCAAACCATAGCAAAACCCTGACCCCATTGTGGCTTATTTACAGATGAAGTAGATGATGTCTCAAAGGAACTGATTAAGATTTTCTGCTGGGATTCGAGTCTAGTTGTAGGTTCAGAAACAGAGAGGATGGTAGGGATGGTTCCTGAAGAGACGCAGCGTTGTCTTACATGTCAGCTGCCACAGGGGATGCCATTACAATTTCCTCAGGGAATGCAGGATTTATTCCCCGCAGGAACTAGAAAAAAACAATATTACTTTGGATGGTGAGGCCTTTTAGCTGGGGTAAGAAAGCCACTTTCAGTAAGGGTGGGGAGGCTTCTTCCACTGGCAAAGAATACTTAACAGAATTTAGAGGCTGAATGTCCCCAGCTTCATCAGAGTCTTCTCACAGGTCTCCATCTCTTCTTACAAGATTCCATTCTATCCCAAGAAATGTTGTCACTTTAACAGTAGACATTCTGCAAAACTGGCAGTTTAACTTTTATTGTAATTCACCCAATTATAGGATGAGGTTCTGCATTTGATTTTCAGCGATTTCAGCCATGTGGCTACAGGAGATAAGACTTTCCCCCAGGATACACATAAAAGCTCTCAGTTCATTTATGCAGCATAGACTCTGGGAATTTGACTCTCTAAGCTCATTCTTTTCTTTTACTACTTTGTCATAAAGCGTAAGGAGCAGCCAACCAATGTTATTATTATTATTTTTTTTAGTTTTCCAAAAATGCTTGAAAGTATCATAAAGTCACTTAGTTCCATGCTTCTTATAAGTGGTTGATGAGGAATATCCAATGCAGTCATTTTATATATCGCTATAAACATTTCAAGCCATAGACGATACAGTAGTCTCTTCCTTACTGGAAATAGAGTCATAATCTTTAAGTCTAATCCAATTGGAGAGCCAATTCCAGAAACTCCAGACCCAATTCAGAAAACTCATTCTTAAAATTCTGTTCTTCTGAAATCACTCTTGGTTTTAAAATTCGTGTTAGGTCAGAATTCTCCAAAGAAATAGAACCAATGGAATATGTGTGTGTGTGTGTGTGTGTGTGTGTGTGTGTGTGTGTGTGTGTGTTTGTACACACACATATATGCAATCTCCATACACGCATACATACATACAGAAAGAAATTTATTATGAGGGATTGACTCACACCATTATTGAGACTATGAAGTTGCATGTTCTGCCATCTGGAAGCTGAAGGTCCAGGAAAGCTAGGCATGTAGTTCAAGTCCAAACTAAAAGACCCAAGAGCAAGAGGGTTAGTTGGTGGTGTAAGTTCTGGCCTGAGTCCAAACACCTGAGACCCAGCAGCACTAATATTCCAGGGTAGGAGAAGATGAATGGTCCAGTTTAAATGGAGAGAGTGAATTTTGCCCATCCTTCGTCTTTGTGTTCTATTCAAGCCCTCAATGCCTTAGCTGTTGTCCAGTAACATTGAGAGCAAGCTTCTTTACTCAGATTATTGATTTTAATGCTGATCTCTTCCAGAAAAACTCTCACAGACAAACCTAGAAATAATGTTTTACCAGTTATCTGGGTGATATGGTTTGACTTTGTCCCCCGGGGTTCATGTGCTGGAAACTTAATCCCGAATGCAACAAAGTTGACAGGTGAGTTTGTTAAAAGGTGACTAGGTCTTCTCATGAATGGATTAATTTTGTTATTCCAGGAGTAATTTGTTATTGGGAGAGTACATTTAAGAGTGAGGTTTGCCCTCTCTTCTGTACTCTCTTTTTCTACCGTGGAATGGCACAGTAAAAAGTTCTTTCCAGACACTGGCACCTTGATGTTGGTCTTCCCAGCCTCCTATGAGGAATACATTTCTATTTTAAATAAATTACCCAGTCTCTAATATTCTGTTATAGTAACATAAACAGACTAAGACATTGGACATCCCTTAGCTCAGACAAGTTGATACATAAAATTAACCATTACAAGTGAACTCACGGGGTGAAATTCTGATCCAGTAGGATTAGTGTCTTTAGGAAGAGACACCAGAGAGCTTGCTTCCTCTCTCTCCACACATGTAGTAAGCACATAGCGAGGGGTGACAACCACAAGCTAAAAGAAGGGGCCTCAGAATAAAACCTACCTTGTAAGCATATTGATCTTGGACTTCCCAGCCTCCAGAACTGTGAGAAATAAATTTATCTTGGTTAAGCCACCCAGTCTATAGTGTTTTTTGCTATAGCAGCGAGAACAGACTAAGGTATGAAGGAAAAGAGACTATGGACTGAATATATAAATATATTTTCAGAACACTTAAGATAATAATGGATAGAAGGTCACATATAGCTTGAAATAAGATGAAGAGGTCAAAGGAAATGTAAAATGAAAATGTGAAGAACAATTTGAAATAGCAAAATATTCAAGAAGCACCTTGAAATAAAATTACAGGATTAAAATATTTGGAATTGCAAGAGGGAAGAGAGATCTATTCTATTTGGTATTTGAATATAGATGGAATTTAGAGACACTAGAATATCCATTCAACTTTGCTGAAAATGTAGGCTGAGGGTTTTAGTTGTGGTTTAAGTACTCTCAGATTGCCCAGAGATGAGGTTTAGTATCCATTAATCTATTATGTCACTGAAATTACATGCAAAAATTTTGTTTGCCTACAATTGTAATTTAAAGAAACAAAAACTGTTATCTCTTTCCCAGGCAGAAATTAACAAGGGAGATGACCCTTTCTATAGGCTTCAACACTTAACAAGTGACAATTTCAAAGCATTCTGGCCTTTTGGAACCAAGAGGACAATTAACAGCTAAAGAAGACATATATACAGCCAACAAATATAGGAAAAGTGCTCAACATCACTAATCATTAGAGAAATGCAAATCAATATCACAACGAGATATCATCTCACACCAGTCAAAATGGCTATTATTAAAAAGTCAAAAAATAAATAACATTAAAATAATAGATGCTGGTGAGATTACAGAGAAAAGGGAACACTTATACACTGTTGGTGGGAGTGTAAATTACTTCAGCTACTGTGGGAAGCAGTTTGGAGATTTTTCAAAGAACTGAAACCAAAACTACCATTCAACCCAGCAATCTCTTTATTGCATATATACCCAAAGGAAAATAAATTTTTCTACCAAAAAGACACATGCCTGCATTTGTTCATCACAGCAGTACTCACAAGGGCAAAGAAATGGAATCAAACTAGATGCCCATTAATGGTGGACTAGATAAAGAAAATGTGGTACATATCCATCATGGATGATATGGTTTGGCTCTGGGTTTCCACCCAAATCACATGTCGAATTGTAATTCCCAGTGTTGGGGGAAGGACCTGGTAGAAGGTAACTGGATCATGGGGCCAGATTTCCTTCATGCTGTTTTCATGATAGTGAGTGAGTTCTCATGCGATCTTATGGTTTAAGAGTGTATGGCACTTCTCCCACCCCTCGCTCTCTCTCTCTCTCCTGCTGCTGTATGAAGAAGGTGTTTGCTTCTCTTTTGCCCTTCTGTCATGATTGTAAGTTTCCTGAGGACTCTCAGTCATGCTTCCTATTAAGCTTGCAGAACTGTGAGTCAATTAAACCTCTTTTCTTCATAAGTTACCTAGTCTCAGGTAATTATTTATAGCAGTGTGAGAATGAACTAATACAGAAAATTAGTACCAAGAAAGTGGGGCATTGCTATAAAGATACCTGAAAATGTGGAAGTAACTTTGGAACTGGGTAATGAGCAGAAGATTGGAAGTGTATGAAGGGCTCAGAAGAAGACAGAAAGATGTGGGAAAGTTTGAAACTTTCTAGAGACTTTTTGAATGGTTTTAACCAAAATGCTGATAGTAATATGGACAATGAAGTACAGGTTGAAGTGGTCTCAGATGGAGATGAGGAACTCACTGGGAACTGGAGTAAATGTAACTTACTATGCTTTAGCAAACAAACTGGTGGCATTTTGTTCCCACCCTATAGATCTGTGAAACTTTGAACTTGAGAGGGATGATTTAGGGTAAATGACAAAAGAAATTTGTAAGCAGCAAAGCATTTATGAAGTAACCTGCCTGTTTCTGAAAGTCTATCTCACATGTGTGAACAAAAAGATGACCTGAAACTGGATTTTGTATTTAAAAGAAAAACAGAGCACAGAAGTTTGGGAAATTTGCTGCCTGGCAAAGTGTGGTAGAAATAAAAGTACATTTTCTGGGGAGAAATTCAAGCCTGCTGGAGAAATTTGCGTAAGTAAAGAAGAGCCAAATGTTAATAGCCAAGACAATGAGGAAAGTATCTCCAGGTCACTTCAGAGACCTTCACAACAACCTCTTCCATCACAAGCGCAGAAGTCTAGGAGGGAAAAATGGTTTCATGAGCCAGGACCAGGGCCCAGCTGCTCTGTGCAGCTTCAAGACATGGTGCCCTGTGTCTCAGCCATTCCAGCCCCAGCCATGGATAAAAGAGTTCAAGGGACAGCCCAGGCTGTGGCTTCAGAGGGTTTAATCTCCAAGACTTGGTGGCTTCCACTTGGTGTTGTGCCTGACGCTGTACAGAAGGCAAGAACTGAGGTTTGGGAACCTTTGCCTAGGTTTCAGAATATGCACAGAAATAGCTGAATATTCGGGCAGAAGTCTGCTGTGGAGGTGGAGCCCTTATGGAGAGCCTCTTCTCGGGCAGTGTGCAGGGGAAATGTGGAGCCCCCACACAGAGTTCCCACTGGGGCACTGCCTAGTGGTGCTGTGAGAAGAGAACCACTGTCCTCCAGACCTGAGAATGGAAGATCCATTGACAGCTTGCACCATGCGTCTGGAAAAGCTGCAGTCACTCAACTCCAGCCTGTGAAGGGAGCCATGGGGCCTATACCCTACAGAGCAACAGGAGTGGAACTGCCCAAGGCCTTGGAAACTTATTCCTTGTGTTAGTACCTCCTGGATGTGAGACATGGAGTAAAAAGAGATTATTTTGGAGCTTTAAGATTTAATGATTGCCTTGCTGGATTTCAGGCTTGTATGGGGCCTGTAACTCCTTTGTTACAGCTAATTTCCCTCTTTCAGAACAGGAGCATTTACCCAATGCTTGTACCCCATAGTGTCTTGGAAGTAACTAACTTGTTTTTGATTCTACGTGTGCTTAGGCAGAAAGAACTTGCCTTATCTCAAATGAGACTTTGGACATGGACTTTTGAGTTAATTCTGGAATGAGTTAAGATTTGGGGGAACTGTTAGGAAGGAATAATTGGTTTGGAAATGGGAAAATGATGTGTGATTTAGGAGGTGCCAGAGGTGAAATGATATAGTTTGGCTTTGTGTCCCCACCCAAATCTCATGTTGAATTGTAATTCCCAATTTTGGAGGAGGAACCTGGTGGGAGGTGGGTGGTAGATTATGGGGGCAGATTTACCCTATGTTATTCTCACGATAGTGAGTTAATTCTCACAGATATGATGGTTTAAAAGTGTGTGGCACTTCCCCCTTTGTTTGTTGTCTCTCCTCCCACTATTTGAAAAAGGTGCTTGCTTCCCCTTATAACTGCAGCCCTCTTAGTCTTTTTATTCATGTCTTTCTTTCTTTGTCACTCCATTAGGGAACCTACCTGATCACCTGATCAAAGGTAATACTATTCCTTTATAATAAGTAGTTGCTGAATGACTGAATGAATCTGTAGGTAGATCTAAGGTTCAGGCAAGGTCGTTTATCTATTATCCCACCACACTTTTCAAATTAAGAATAAAAATGAAAGAAAAAGAAAATAAATTCCCTTTGCATTTGAGTTGAAATAGGTTGCTTATTTGTTGGATGTATCCTGCTTTTGTAGAGCATGGATGTGCAGCCAGGAATGCAGACTTTGTAAAACTCTCTGAAGTCAGCAGATATATGGCTCCACTGTAAGACCTAGAGTGTTCCTACCATGCACAAGCAAGTGAAGCAAATGGTCCATGTGGGGGCGAGATGAGATAGATGTGGATTTCTGTCATCTTACTTGTTCTAATTTCATCCTTTGTCTCTTGCAAGCTGTAAGCTAGTTGCACGCTAGTTTGCATACTGTTTTGGAGTATAACATGGGAGTTTTTATCCAGGGGAGGTGTTGTCTCTGGGTCATATTCTGAAATTCTTTGATATAGCCTCCAATTGGAATACAGAAAATTTCATTTTGTGCTCGAAAACAGTGGTACCAGATCTAACTCAACTCCTTTAAATAACTACATCTGCTTCTGTGAGCTGTGTTGAAAAACTATTTGTGTAGTTTGAACTGTAGCTTTGAATGCTATCTTTCATAGGTTCAAGAGAAAGTTGCATAATGCAAAGGATTTAGTTTGGAAATGTCAGTTTGAAAGTAAACTGAAACATATTAGATTGTAAAATACCACTTAAACTGCTGAAGCCCTATGAGGGAATGCTTTCTTGTATTGTAATGTTCCTAGTGTTGTGCTTTTGAAATAGAAGATGCCCAATACACTTTGTTGATTTAAATTTATTTAATAATCTCTTCTCTGTTATAAAATAACATCATTAGCTGGACATTGGGAATTTATCAGTATTTGTTAGTATATATTATACTTAGATTTTGTTTTGTTTTGTTTTTTAACAAAACAAAGCTGACAGCAAATACACAATGGGTAGCATCTGTATTGACTGGTTGGTGCCTATGTAATACTACTACATATTTTTACTTTCCCCTCTGAATGCTTGAGTGTTTTTTGGTTTTTGGGTTTGTAACTAAATACAAGTACTTTGCCCTTATATGATGTTATTCTCATGTTGTTTTTTATCAAATATCAATATTAGTATGTCATTTTAATGCTTTCTCTGCCTCCTCTGAGTGCTTATAGTCTAATTATAGTTATATTTATAGTTATATTTAATGTCTACCTTAATTTTATAGACAAGTGTATTTAATTAACATTCTTGATAACAGTATGTACTAAATGTTTCTTGTATTCTGAATATCACAATTATTTTGCTGTCAGAATGATGTTTACCATGAAAATAAATGTCCCAACCCAACTGTGTAGATAATAATAATGCTCACATATTTTGTGCTGTACTTTTACCAAGTTTATATTTAAGCTGGTATCTTTTCAGATTTGTTTCTTGAGTTTATGGTATTATTATTTTAAATAATTATCCATATAACAAACTGATGGGTATTTTAGGACTTATCTATTTAAAAATAAACTCTAATAGTTGCAGACGTGAATGTCTGATGTGCATACAAGAAAAGTCATGGTCTTCTGAGAAGTGAGGTATTTATTCTCAAAGGTTCCTAGAGCTTGTTAGCTTGAGAAAATAGCTTATGTTTTTGAGCCACAGTATTATTACCTATGAAAAGAATATAATATTTTAACAAGCTTAATATTATGTCAACAATATAGTAAATATCAATATACTGTGGCTATAATACATTGAATGTCTCAAACTGACATTTCAAACTCATAAAATATATCTGAAATAAATATTTTTCATATTCTGAAAGTACATTAGATTTATGAAAAGCTTAAGACATAAACATTTCTTATATATCATCGACAACTATATGAAAATCAATGGGTAAAATTAGGGAGAAGGAATAAAACTCCAGAGAAGAATAGAGTGTCACAGTGTTGCATGTTGCAAATAAACATTATCATATTGCAGATATCGGGAGCTAAAGATAATATCCACATGTAGAGTTTTTAAAGCATTTTTAAAAAACACTTGCCCCTTACTATCTGCATCGAGCTTTTATATTCTTACATTGTTCCTGTCCTCTCCACATGTACTTCTGTGAGTTAAAATGTAAGACTTTAAAGCGGTGTAAAATTTAGAAAGATTACGGGATCATTTCTAGAGCAACCTTCTGGGTTACCCATTTTTATTTGTTTATTTTCAGTGAGACATTTTACAACTAAATTGTGAAAAAATGGATAATACAAATGAAAATTCCTTGTTTCCAGTAGAATGCAATTGATTATTGCACATGGATAGACTACTTTTTTTATCTATTTGTCAATCCACTCCAGCATTTCTTATCTGCCTGTATATGTGGGGTATTTTGAATTCTCCTTGGAATGTTATAACATCTTACAGGCTCCCTCATTAGCTAATGAGTTAAACAAAATCTTAGAAATGTGTTCATTTTATATTTGTATGAGAATAATAATTATACCTTCTTTTTAAGATGGATTAAAGACTTAAATGTAAGATGCAAAACTATAAATAAAGAAAATCTAGGAAAAATTCTTCTGCCTAGGCAAATAATTTATGACTAAGTCCTCAAAAGGAAATACAACAAAACCAAAAATAGACAAATGAGATAATTAAACTAAAAAGCTTTTGCACAGCAAAAGAAATTATCAATAAAGTAAGCAGATGACCTACAGAATGGGAGAAAATATTTGCAAACAATACATCCAGCAGAAGGCAAATATTCACAATCTCCAAGAAACTGAATTCAACAAGAAAAAACAAATAACCTTATTCATAGATGGACAAAAGACATGAACAGACATTTTTCAAAAGAAGTCATACAAGCAGTCAACAACCACATGAAAAAATTGCTCAACATCACTAATCATCAAAGAAATGCAAATGATAACCACCGTGAGATACCATCAGAATGACCATTATTAAAAAGTCAAAATGCAACAGATGTTGGTGAGGATGTGGAGAAAAAGGCATGCTTATACACTGTTGATGGCAGTAAATTAGCACAACCTTTATGAAAAACAGCATGAAAATTTCTCAGTGAACTAAAAATAGATCTACCATTTCTATCCAGCAATCACAGTATTGGGTATCTACCCAAAGGAAAAGAAACTATTATATCAAGAAGACACCTGTACTCGTATGCTTATTGCAGCACTTTTAACAATAGCAAAGTCATGGAATCAACCTAAGTGTCCATCAGCTAGTTATTGGATTAAAAATGTGATATGTGTGTAGGTATATATACATATATACATGCACCCACTATGGAATACTACTCAACCATAAGAAAGAATAAAATTATGTTTTTTGTAGGCAACATGGTTGGACATCAAGACCATTATCCTAAGTGGAATGACTTAGAAACAGAAAGTAAAAAAAAAAAAAAAAAAAACCCATGTTCTCACTTTTGATGGGTACACATGAACATGCACAGAGGAATAATAGACACTAGAGACTCCAAAAGGTGGGAAGGTGGGAGGAAGGTGAGGGAAGAAATACTACCTATTGATTATAATGTATACTTATTTGAGTGATGGTGACACTGAAAGCCCAGACTTTACAATACATCCATGCAACACAACTGCACTGGTACCCTTAATTATAAATAAAATAAAATAAAATAAAATAAATAAAATAAAATATTCTCTTTAAATACTTCTTTCTCTTTTTTTCTTTCTGCCATTTGATATAAAAATATACAATGGAATCTATAATAGAGAAAGAAAATAAGTCATTGTACATTGTCAAGTTTCTGGGCTCCTTCCCCTTCTTTATAAATAAAAAGGAATTTGCATGCATTATAGTTTATTTGAATTTTTTAAGTCTTACATGTTTTTCAAGAACATGAACAGTGGATTCACCTGATAGAGCAGTGTTATATGCTTTGACAGAGTAATGTACCTCATGAATGGTATAATCTCATGCGTGTCTCTCTTATTGGCTCTGAGAAGTGAATCCTAAGAAGCAAAGAGATTTTTTCATTTTCTGTTTCTCTTTTTAAAATATTTTTCATCTATCCCATTTAATAATTTTGTGTTTGCTTGGGGTTTTGGTTTGTTCATTAAGAAATTATTTTGCATTGGTGGCAGCAGTGGTTGGGAATTTAGTTTCATTCTCTGATATTTGTCGATCATTGTAAATGGATTAATAAATTATAGAGCTCTATTCTTTATTGGGTGAGAGATAAAGAGATTCTGATTTGCTAGTCATTTTTTTGTTTTTGTCTATTTGTCTATGTTAACCCCAAATTATTTAACATTTTTATGGCCATCTGCAAGGAGAATGGCTCTGATGGATTCTGATAGACTAATAAACTTTTGATTTTTTTGACTTGCTTGTGTTTTTGAGCTGTGGCTAAAATTGTAGACTGAATCTATAAACTCTTTGTGTGTCTACGTATAATTCAGCATGGCCTTTACCTCTCCTTGTGTGAGTGTTTAATATTTGTCTGTCTTTGGATATTATTAATAACATATAAAAATCTCTTAAATAGCTCCATTTTTATTGGCTTACAAAGATAAATAAGTACTTATATGAAATTAATAATTCAGAAAATAATGAAATGGAACTTCTAATACTGTAAATGTGCTACTCTTAATATCTATATTCATTAAGAAACATGTGAAAAATCCAAGAAACTAAGAAACATTTAAAAAATGCAAATTTCTTAGTAAGATAAATCATTTGGCATATGAGATTAGCATATTAATTTTTGTTCAATTCATTTGGCATATGAGATTAGCATATTAATTTTTGTTCAATATACACAACTGTCTTTTTTCTCATTTATTAGTACTAATGATCACAGAGCATACATTATATTAACATGGGTTTGTTTGTCATAAACTTATTTAGGCTTACTGATCCAGTAAGCTAACATTACTTCTACATAATGTTTAAGATCATAAATATATATCCGTGTTCTACTGAATTGAATTATGGTCATGACTCACTTTTTATTTCAACAGTAATTATATTTTGTGGTACATCAATTTGAAGAAAATTTCTAAGATCTTTAAGTGATTTAAAATCTTGGACTGATATTAAATCTTGGATTGATATCCATTGAGTTAATGGAAAATCATTGGATATCTGATTAATTTCTATGTAAGAAAATATTGAGCAATTCATTCTAAGCACAATTTTAAGTTTTTGCTTGCCATTTTTATGTATATAGAATCGTTTTTCTCTTTGGGTCACATTCATTTTTGCCACTTCGAAATGGTGTAAAAGGGATGTATGTAGCTGTAGAAAATTATTTTATTTGTATTCATGAGCTTTTCTTACCTGCTAAATTGCTTGCATATAACAAACAGTTCTCAATTTTTATACCCCAGTTTTCTCTGAAGTAGAAGTTGGTTACTTTGGTTAAAATTTACAATTAAGAAAAATGCTTGAGACTACAGTTAGGGGCAATAGTGACTCACACTTTTGCTTTGTGTTTGCTTATTTTGTTTCTGGGTTCCTTTATACTTTGGGGACTTACTGAGGACCTCAAAGAGCTTCTCTTTGTGGATTCTATTTATTGGTACTTATTGTATTAGTGAATAAAAGAGAAATTTTAAAAATATATTTGTATTCTGATTCATTTGAAAGTAGTCATGAGAAACACATTGCATATTAACAAAAATAATATCTTACTGATAATATAAAATTGGTTATTACCTCCTGGGTTCTCTGAGATCTCTTCTAAATTATTAATTTGTACAGAATAATAAAGAATATAATGAAGAACAAAACTTGTAAAATAAATTTTATTACTGTTAGTTTATAAAACCTATCTGCCAAGAAGCCATGGAATATGTTAAAACGTTAGCAGAGTTTGCACAATCTTGTTTGCCCTCAGGCTTGGTTCCTTGGTTTACTGAATGTATTCAATATATTGAAACAATATATTCTTTAATTTCCATGTAATCTGCCTAGAGAGATTAGATTTCAAGTCTTACCAAATTAATTTTTAATACTTTAGGTCGACATTGCTTATATCTTTGATCAAACAAAAACAATAACAAAACCATAAAAATGACCACAAAATTTCCCCAATTATGAAGAAACTAAAATGTTTTTAAAATGTGTTACCAGGTACTTTATTTTAAAATATGTACTGTTTCTTTGATTAAATAGGTAAACAAATATTGTTTCTCAGGCTCCCATAATAATATCTTAAATGTCCACATTTCCTTTGATATCTTTTTAAAATTTTTGCCTTTCTAAAAATCTGATTTTATGTGTGTATATATATATATATAGAGAGAGAGAGAGCAAAATAAAATCTCAAGACATATTTTACACTTAAAACTAGTATTGACATTTGCCAGAGTGCCCTGGAAATTGCAAAATTGTATTCTTTCACCTGATAAAAAAGATGCAAGAGGCCGGGCACAGTGGTTCACGCTTGTAATCCCAGCAATTTGGGAGGCCAAGGCGGGCAGATCACATGAGGTCAGGGGTCCGAGACTAGCCTGGCCAACATGGCAAAACCCCGTCTCTACTAAAAATACAAAACTTAGCTGGGTGTGGCGGTGCATGCCTGTAGTCCCAGCTACTCAGGAGGCTGAGGCAGGAGAATCACTTGAACCCGGGCGGTGGAGGTTGCAGTGAGCCAAGATTGCGCCACTGCACTCCAGCCTAATTGTTTGCTTTATGGCAAATCCTTAGACGTTTATCAGTGCACTCCCATTTCCGTAATACATTTTAATCATGGAGGAAACACTGATAAAAATAGTTACCAAGTTTTCATATAGTTATTACTGTTCTGGCAGTGCTTTGCCTGATGAGATTAGACAACAGTAAAATATTGTCAGTCATAATTTCAGTTATTATTTAAAACATTGTTTGGCTACAGTCTTCTTTAATTTGAATCTAGTATCTATTACACCAGTGGTCCCCAACCTTTTTGTCACCAGGGATCAGTTTTGTAGAAGACAATTTTTTCAGGGACGGGGAGGGGGATGATTTCTGGATGAAGGGATGAAACTATTCTACCTTAGATCATCACTTATTAGTTAGATTCTCATAAGGAACTGACAACCTAGATCTCTCACATGTGCAGTTCACAATAGGGTTTGAGCTCCAATGAGAATCTAATGTTAGCCTCCTGCTGTCACAGGATCTTTTGTTGCTTTTCCAATTGGAAACCTCTGTGGCCAGTGGTACCTTTGCCTGAATTATGCTCATGCTCACTGGGCTTTTTCCGCCCACTCAGCCTGGCAGCTGCGCTTGGCTTGTGCTACCAGCCCAGATCTCACACCTGTCAAGGGCAAGCCAGGTGCAGAGCAGCTCGGGGTATGTGGGTGAGTAAGCACGCAGTCCAGCCACTGCACACAGCCAAGCACACTGGCTGCTGTGGCAGGGCGGGCAACTCTAAGTGCAGGCATAGGTGTCAGCTCCGTGTGAAGCTGCGGCTGGACCAGATGTCCACATGCAGCTTCCGCTGCAGGCACCCACGTCTGGACAAGGGGAACACAATGGAGCCCAGAAGCTTGGAGATACCAGAAACTGCAGAGCTCCAAACACGGTTTGACAGCCCTGACTCAGAGAGCCCCTAGGTCTGGGCTTCCCAAAGGGCTACAACTCTTCTCTCCTTCTTGTCAGCCACATCATGGCAAGCAGGGAGGAGGTGGGCGCGGGGACAGGCGGCGGCGTGTTTCAGCCCTGTTTGTGTTATAGCTCTTTCAGTCCTGACATTTGGTGGTTCCTGAGTCCTTGTTCCATATCCAGGAGGAATGAGGTAGGCAGACAATCAGCGGGTGAGCAAGGCAGAGAGGAGCTTCACTGAGCACAGGAAAAGCTCTCAGGAGAACCAAAGTGGGTAGCTCCTTTCTGCGGGCAGGGGGTCCAGACAAGGATCCAGCTCTCAGCGAAGAGGAGACCTGAAGTGGGTAGCTCCTTCCCACAGCTGGTAGTCCTGATGTCTGTCCAAGTCTGGCTGAGTCTGGGGTTTTTCTGAGCTCAGAAGGGAGGAAGGGCATGCCCACTGGTCCGTGGGCAGCCATGGGAGGGTTCGGAAAAAGCACCCTAAATTCTCAATCTGGGCTGTGGACTCCACCCGGAACCGGCAGCCTGGCCCCCAGGCTTTTGAAGGTGGGGTTTCTCCAGGGATGGATACAACCCTTTCTGCCCAGGAGACTGTCTGCTTCCTGCCACCAACAACATGCTGTCCACAGCACCCAGGTTATTCCTACCAAGGGACACCTGGAGGCCCATGTCCAGCCACCCTCAGCCCCACCTCTGCCTCCCTCCCATGCTTGTTGGCACCCAAAATCCAGAGGGGGCAGAGGTGGCAGGCGGCTGGTGTGTCAGCGCTGCTCTGAGTGCATGTACACCCTGCCAGATTGTGACAGCACCCAGGCTTGGCCACAACTTTGCTCCAACTTGGAGTTGGCACCAGCAGTGGGGACAGGCCAGGGAGCAGGAGCAGGCACTTCCAAGCCTGTGGGGGAAGGGGACCTCCCAGGCCCTTGAGAGAGTTCTGGAGCTGTGGCTGGGCAGCTGCAGCTGCGCCCAGGGGCACAAGAATCCTGCCCTGCATACTCAGTATGGGGCAGGTTTCCTGCCTGTTCCTGGCTGCCATGGGTTTCAAGGATCCCGCAGCCCCAGCTGCAGCCAGCATCTTAGTAGAGGCTACGCCAGACAGGCTGCCACTGCCATCACTGCTGTGCAGCCAGGGTTCCTAACAGGGCATAGACCCGGTTCTAGACCAATGGTTCTCAATTGAGACAGATTTAGTCATGAAGGTTTAGAAAACTAAAGATGATACTTAGGTCTTATGCCAAACTTACTGCATCACTTTGCTTAATGTTCTTTGTGTAAAAATACATCTCAAGATTATTATGTTATAGCTCAAGGTGTATTTCATTGTCTATTATTTTAAAATGGATTTGTTGTTTTTCTTCCTACTGGAACAACTACATTTTCTTCTCAGTTGCATTATTATTCTTATTATGATCCTGCATTACAACTTTTACTTTTGAAAATTTTCACTTATATATTAACTATAGACATTGTGATTTCTGTCATATCTCATCATTTTGTTTTACACTGATGCTCTCCCTGATGCTCTGCTGTAAGTTATAGACAAGAGTTCTGTCTTTAATACTGACGGATAAACACACAAGCCCTTGGGAAAAAAAAATTTACAAGGCACTTCAAACTGTTGGCTTGTGAAAAAAACAGATGCATGAGTACACACTTGCACTTTCCGTGTAAGTGGATAGAACCAGGATTTTGAGAGCATTTTTTCTCTGGTATCTGGCTTTTTTGGTTGCACAGGAGATGGCTTCATGAGATTGCTAATCTGAGATCCAGCTGAACAGTAATTAATTTCATAAGACTGAAACAATTGATGAGGGCAATTTTATTGTGTTACTTGCGTGAAATGTTGATTTTGTTTTCATATTCTACTTACTGGATATATAGCTCAAACTCTTCTGTCTCATCTTAAGATCTCTAACACACAATAATTTTATAAATATTGCTTTTAAAGTGAAATAATACACTTAGAAATAATAGTAGATTCTAACTTAGCCTCAGAATGTTAGGGGAAAAACATATTAAATATCCTTACTTTTCATGATAATATAGTTAATTGCATAAGTCCAGTAAGAATGTACCTTCCTTTCTACCACTATATAATGGGAAAAATGGATTATACACTACAGGACTTACGTGGAGTGTCATGTATCAGAATAACGGTCATCAAATTATGCTCATATTGGGGAACAAAGTTTGGCTATTCTATGGAGCCAATGCCTACAATGCTCTCCCAGAAAAACTGGCCTGGTATCTAAATCGCCTGGTAACTGGCTCCATGTTCTAGCCTTATAGGTGAATTATAGGTGAAGGAAGGTCAATTTCAGGAATGCTAGAGATTACAATAAATTTTAGGGACTTTGAGAAAGAGAAATATATTCGAATTTATAGACATAGCAGATGAAGTCTGACTTTTTGTGCATAGTTTATTAATGTCATAGATAGCAAATAATATAGGCTTTCAAAAATCCAATTAAATATTCCATTTTAAAACTTTGAGGCAGAAGTTAAATTTGAAACCATAGTGGTTGCTCAGTACTTTATAGTTAACAAATTAGATAAATTAGATGAAATGGACAAATTTCCAGAAGAAAACAAACTACTGAGACTGGCTCAAGAAGAAATAGACAATCTAAATAGACCTTTATTATAAAAGTAAAGATTAAATGAGTAACTAGAAAACTACCTACATCTGGCTAGGGCCTAGATAGCTTTACCACTGAATTTATTAAAGAAGAATTAATACCAGTTATTCACAAATTCTTGCAAAACTATAAGAGGAGGAGCTACTTTCCAACTTTCTAAGAAGTCAGTATTACTCTAATATCAAAACAGCACAAATCTCAGCACTTTTGGGGGGCAAGGCTGATGGATCAATTGAGGCCAGCAGTTCAAGACCAGCCTTGGCCAACATGGTGAAATCCTGTCTCTACTAAGTATATATTTATATATTTATAAAAATATATATTTATATTATATATAAATATATAATATATACTAAGTATATAAAGATATATATTTACATATACTAAATATATAATGTGTATATTATATATAACAAATATATAATATATATTTATATAAATACTAAATGTATAATTTATATATTATATATACCAAATATGTTATATATTTGTATTATATATTCATGTTTATAGTATATATACTATAGTATGTGTTTAGTATATTCTACAAGAGATCCAGAATAGCAAAAACAATTGTGAAAAAGAAGAATAAAATAGAAGAATTCATACTTTCTGATTTCAAACTTACTACAAAGCAAAGGTAATAACAACAGTGTGGTTTGAGCACAAGGATAGACATATATATAAATGAAATAGAATTTTAAAATAAACCCATGAATCTATGGCTGATTGCTTTTTGATAAGGATACCAAGACCTTTCAATGGGGAAAATGGTCTTTGCAACAAATGATCCTAGAACAAATAGCCACATGCAAAAATATATGAAGCTAGACCCTTACCTCACACCACATACAAAAATTAACTCAAAATGAATCAATGACCTAAATATATAAGCAAATCTATAAATTCCTGATAAGATTGTATAGGAGTAAATCTTCATGATTTTGAATTTGGCTAAGGATTCTTAGATGTGACACTAAAAGTATGAGTGACAAAGAAAAAATGTACTTAATAATTGTTACCTTTTATGCATCAAAGGACACAATTGAGAAAGGGACAATTCACAAAATGGGAGAAAGTATTTGCAAATTATCTGAAAAGAGACCTATAGTGTGTGAGTATACATATAAAAATAAGAAGACAACCAAATTAATAATGGACCAAGAATCTGAATAGATATTCCTGCAAAGAAGGTTACACATGGCCAATAAACATATGAAAAGATGCTTGATATCTTTAACCATCAGAGAAATGCAAATTTAACTACAAGATACCATTTCACATCCATTAGGATGTCTAAAATAAAAATGACAGGTAATAACAAGTGTTGAGAGAAATAGAGAATTCAGAACCCTTCATACACTGCTGGTGGGAATGTAAAATGATCTGGCTGTTTTGCAAAATTTCTGAAAAGAAATGAAACCTGTGTACAAATAAAAACTTGCAAACAAATGTTTATAGGTATATTATTTATAATAACCAAAAGGTAAAAGCAAAACAAACATCCATCAACAGACAAATTAATAAATAAAATGTGGTATGTTCACCCAATAGAATAAAAGGAAACATTGATACATGCCAAAACATGAAGGAATTTTAAAAACATAAGTGAAATCATTTAGTCACAAAAGGTCACATACTATATGATTACATTTATATGAAAGTCTAGGGAAATCTTTTGAGACATAATGTAAATTAGTTGTGTTTATAGCTGGAATGAAAGTGGGGATAGAGGGATAGAGAAGTGATGGCTAAAGGATACAGTTTCTTCTCAAGGTCATAAAAATATAATGAAATTGACTGGTGATGGTAGCATGTCTCTATGGATGTATTAAAATATACTCTACTAATATACTAAAAACTGCTTTGAATATGAAATATTATATGATATGTGAAGTATATCTCAGTGAAGCTGTTAAAACGTGCAGTATGGTTCTAGATTTGTAAAACCAGCTTGAGGAGGTCTATATTGTAATTAACACTCTCATGTACCTGTCTCAACAATAGGCCAAACCTTATGAAACTAGCAATAGTTTTAATCAAGAATATTCTTTCTTGCAGATTAGTATAATCACAAGGAGAGATTGTAAGAAAAAAATGTTTTGCCGTGTAATTGACAGTAAATAAAATGTGTTCTTAAAAAAGAAAAAAAAAGAAGAAACTTTTTTTTTTTTTTTTTTTTGTAGACGGAGTCTCGCTCTGTCACCCAGGCTGGAGTGCAGTGGCCGGATCTTCTCAGCTCACTGCAAGCTCTGCCTCCCGGGTTTACGCCATTCTCCTGCCTCAGCCTCCTGAGTAGCTGGGACTACAGGCGCCCACCACCTCGCCCGGCTAGTTTTTTGTATTTTTTAGTAGAGACAGGGTTTCACTGTGTTAGCCAGGATGGTCTCGATCTCCTGACCTCGTGATCCACCCGTCTCGGCCTCCCAAAGTGCTGGGATTACAGGCTTGAGCCACCGCGCCCGGCCAAGAAGAAATTTTTTAACATATACCGTGTAATTGACAGTAAATAAAATGTGTTCTTAAAAAAAGAAAAAAATGCAAATGTTTTAAATGGGAATTTTTTCCAGAAAACAGATAATGACGTACATTATTCTTGATCATAAAAATAAAAATTAATTATTAGGTGGAACACAACTGATTATTGTCCTAAGGATAGAGTGGTTTTGCACTTACTTATAAATTTATTTCAGCATTTTTAATATTCTCATATAAGTGTGATATTTTGAATTCTCCTTTAAATTGTTGTAACATCTTACTTGTTCCTTCATTAATTAATGAGTTAAACAAAATCTTTTTGAAACATTTTTTATTTTATTTGTGTGAGAGTCGTGAATATGCCCTCTTTAAAAATTACCTTTACTTATTTTTCTTTCTAATATTTAAACAAAACTACAAAATTAAATATAGTAGATAAAGGAGATGAATTTCTGAACATCTTCTTATTTTGAGACATCCTTTTTCTTCTTTCAGCATAAGAAGGAGTTTGCATCCATTGTAGTATATTTGGATTTTTTTAGTTTGGAAAACAAATCATGACTTTTTCTTAATTGGTTTATTGAATTCATTTACTGGTTTACTGAAGACTTTAAAGAGGGCAAAAGAGATATTTTGTTAAGAGATTTGTTAATTTTGAGAAGTATCCCATTGATTAATGTAAGAATTATGTTTATAAATTAGATTATTTGGCACTCTAGTAAATATCAATGGAAATAAACTTTAACTCATAACTTTAATATTTTCATACAATCAAAAATAGAGATATACTCTAAGTAGGCATAACATAAATTGTTACAATTGATCAGAATATCTTGAATATATTTTTACAGATAACTAGTGGTTTCTACTAGCAGATTAAAACCAAGAGAAAATTAAAGGTAAGTTCACATTTTAAAAAATTTATAAGCAATAAATACAGCACTATAGCCACCACTAATTCTATGTACATTGGATTACATTTAAACAAACACTGCATTCAAGAATGAATATTTTATGAATAAATGCATTGGAAATTAACTTTAGGAAAGAAAATGACAAATTAGAATTTAGAAAATTAAAATATGACTTTCACAAGTAATCACAGTAAAATGACAGATCTACATTTTAGAAGCTAGAAATTCCCCAAATTTATTTTTTGACAGCAAAGAAGGTTGCTTTAAAAAAGTGTCAGTTTTACTTTGCTTTATGAGTATGATACAAAGATATTAAGTAGCATTCAACTTTTGAGGAATCTAACATTTAAAATTATTCTAAAAATATATGGGTACAAAACTAACAGTGATTAAACATGAACGACTGCTACTCCTCAAGATTTTACAACAGATAAACCCTGGCTATAAAATAAATCTGATCTAGAATTAATATTATGAAAGCACAACAAAAATACTTGAAAATTACATGTTCATTTTAATATAATCTCTGATAATTCAACATTTTTTAATGTTACTGTCAAGATGGTTGACTTGACAGTTTGTCTAGAAGGCTGATATATGTCAACATGGTCAGCAAAGGATTTAAATATGGGTCTTTGAATAATAAATAGCTAATAATTGAGTTTATTGAAATGAATTTTTGTATAATGTAGGCAGTTGAAGGTCCAGAACAGCCTGCGTTCCTTTCCATGGCAGCTTGCTATGAAATTCATGTTTGAAACAAAACAATACTTTTTCATGCATAAATTATGAATGTACTGACTAGACCATTCTATATGTTAATGCTTACTCATTTAGATAATTTTTCTTAGCAATTTCAAATGAGTTCTGAACTCACCATCTATTGACAGCTTAAGAAACAACTTGTGATGAGTAATTCATTAGTTTCATCCATTTTAAGCAGATTGACACACTTAAAATACAGATACACATTATTTTCCCAAAATTGACTTTTACTAATTGAAGTCATTCTTGTTCTTCAGAGATTCCAGTGGAAAATAACATTAGAGAAACTGAATCCCATATAAATTTCACTTTAGTTCATTAGCAAGGTTTTCTTCTATCTTTATTTAATAAGGTCTGACAATAATTCAATAATATCTGACAATAATTTTTTCTCAATGATATATTCAAGTATTTCCCTGATTTGTATTATATACAGTAGCTCTATTAAAATATTAAAGCATTGTATATGATATATATTGTATCCCTCTATTTTTTTATATTTCTTGAATAACCTGGGACATTTCCAAAGCTATGTATCTTCATATAGTGAAAGTCAGTAAAGTAATATTTTAATGGGGTAAAATCTATACAAGTAGCAGTTGGTATTTATCACAGTAGTTGTTTAAAATTTCTGGATTAGAATGTGAGTTCATTGTCAAAATGAAAAAAGAAATAATGTCAAACACACCTATTATTAAGGTATGAGTCATCAAAACAAATATATTCAATAAAATAGTGACCTTGTGTTTTTAAAATAAATATATCTTATGATAGATGTTTCTGTTCTCTTAGTTCTCAGACTTCTGATGCTGGCATCTGGTTGTCTTTAAAATAGTCACCAAATATAGAATTCCAGACTCTATTTTATTTAAAAAATCAGCCCAGATACAGTATCAGATATTAACATGCATACATTGTTGCATTATATATTTGCTTTAAAAATTTCCTAGGTTGTATGTATTTGATTTGAGACTGTAAAATAAAATAATGGAGTATTTACACGCTCATTTTTCACAATTTCTCTTTACAAAATTCCAAGAAAATAAGAAATCCTTCATTGATTTTCCTTATATAAAATGATTGCTAATTTGTCTCTACAGTAGAAATGGAAGGGACAAAATGTGTATTTACAGGTATGAATTCCCTCCCACTGTGTGGTAAAACAGGAAGAAGTTGGTAAGGTGTTCTGTAGCATCAACTAAGATGTTTTCTTAATGATATAGAAGTAGGATTACATATTATACATCCTGTTCATCAAATTTCAACAATGGATATGCCACAAGATATAACTGATGTGTCAGCAAATGAGTAGATCATAACAATTGTACTCAGTTGCTTTTCACAGAGAAAAGAAAGCCAGCAGGGATAATTCACTTCTGGTATTGTCCATTTGAGATGATCATTACAAAAAGACTACAGCACTCTCTGGGAAAAAAAAAAATGTCAACTGCCCCAATCAAGATGGGATAAAGAGTTTTAAAACTAAAAGCTAATTTTCCCTTCATGTCTATAGGCCTTAGCTAGGTCTCTTGGGGCAATAAGGGTAGAATCATGCCCAACATGTATATTTACTTTTATAGTCATTTGTTTGTGAATTCACGCAATGGTGTGCTGGAGCTGGCTTACACCAGCTCAGAAAAGTTGATTGTGCTTTTCTCCAATTCCACACTTGGTGATGTCACATCAGATATAGTGGGTGAGTAGTGTCACATCAGGCATAGTGGGAGTATTTACTAGCAAACATTACAAACCAGGATTTCTTTTTTCCCACTTACAGCTGGATGCTACACTCTTATCAACAGACTACCAATTTCATGGGAGGCTTTTCTCTATGATATTCAAAAAGCCATTTAATATTGAAGTCTTCTGGCTTTAGAGTCATGGATCCAAGTCCTTGAGTTAGGAGTGGCACAAAACAGTCAGACAACCATCCTTCTATTTTCAATTATATAAATTTTCTGGTTTTAAGACAACATTTTCAATATCATGGATGCTTTTCCCATTTAAGTGTTCACTAGGACAGTCATGACTATAACCTGGACCGTCACTGATTGTTGACACTGTGTAAGACGCACTACGAAGAGCTTCTGAGTTGGAAAAGCTGTTTCCAAATTGAATTTTGTATTGATTCCAGTTTCTTCTCAGAATTGCTTGAACCTATCAATCAAAAAGAAACAGAAAGAACAAGAGCAACCCATTAACTGAAACGAAGACACTGTTTTTGAAGCACAATTAAATAGGTCTTGGAGAAGAGCTTTTTTAAAACAAGTTATGTTAATTAGTGAATAATATAGCTTCATTTTATTTTCTTACTTAATTTAAAAAATTAAGTTAAGTGTACCATCTTTACATTAGGAAATGTATTACAATTACATCATACTTTACATTCCATTGATATTTTTCATGCCATGTTTTGTCTTCAAAGCTTTTATAATGCGTATGTATTCATTATTGCCAAACAAATAGGTAATCTGGACCCCCATTTACAAGATTTCATGTACAACATCAAGTTTTATATTAATGTCTTTATTCATAGAATGAGAAGACAATTCGTGACAGGATTCGAGAAAGACATACAAAAGAAAAGAAGTTAGGATACGGAGAATACAAATCATCATCAGCAGCAGCAGCAGGGCAGTAGCAGCAACGTTTGTTTTTGAGTGATTCCCATATGCCAGAAATTGCGCTACATTCTAAAAAAGGGAGCATGATATTTGTCCTCATGGAGCTTACTACATAGAGGAAAGAAAAGTGTTGAACAAATAATTATAAATCTGGTGAATATTGTGAAAAATAAATTTAGGAATGTAACCACTCCACTTTTACATATTTGAATCCTCTTCTGCTGAATGAATTTGCAGTTTAATGACTTCCTTCCCCTCTGTTTGAAGCTAGAGATCAGGGGTAGGTGGGTCCTATACAGTAAAATACTGGTCATAATAGAATGTAAGGCGCGAGAGTGAATTTTCTTCACTGTCAGTCAATGGGCACAAATGAAAATATTTAAAACCATCTCTAGCTCAAGTACCTGGACTTTTTCAGGTCTGATGAGTGGGCACACTGGCTTGGAGCAGCCTGCTTCTAGGTTATGAATGTGTTTGCCAAATCCCTGTGACCCAATCTATATCTACCCAGAGTGGGTTTGCTTTGAATGGTCTTCCCCAAGCTCTCTATTGTTCTTTGGCTCTTTCAGTGCTTTTCCAAAGGGAACCTGAGCATCTCACAGCAATTTTCTGGTAATTCATTTTCTACGTACTCATGTATAATTGTTTAACTTCCTACTACTTATGTAGAATTCCTCAACTTTCTCTTCACCGTATCCATGTACACAAATCAATATTAAATCTTTAGAAAGGGTTTACTTCCTTCTTGTTATTTCCTAGTCTAATGGGTTAAAACACACACACACACACACGTAAAACCTCAATTCCTGCAATTACAAACATTCTATAGAAAATAGGTGTTCCAGGATGTCTGCAGCTTTACAGGATACTTCAGAGTTCCTGTTAAAGTATCTTATATTCTGTCACTTAAACCCAAAGTTTATTGTCTCGTTTCATGTAGAAAAAAAGAAGGAGCAAACATAAAGCCAACAATGTATTTAGGTAAAATTAAATGAGGTATTAAAATTACCAGTTAGTTTCGCTCTACGGTATAGTTCAAAAATTATATAATTAAAATGAAATTACTTAGTACTAAAAGTTACATTATGATGAAGTTCAGTAACTTCAGGACTTTCAAGTTCAATTAAAAAATATATGGTAGGCCGGGCGCGGTGGCTCAAGCCTGTAATCCCAGCACTTTGGGAGGCCGAGACGGCGGATCACGAGGTCAGGAGATCGAGACCATCCTGGCTAAACGGTGAAACCCCGTCTCTACTAAAAATACAAAAACTAGCTGGGCGAGGTGGCGGGCGCCTGTAGTCTCAGCTACTCGGGAGGCTGAGGCAGGAGAATGGCGTAAACCCGGGAGGCGGAGCTTGCGGTGAGCTGAGATCCGGCCACTGCACTCCAGTCCGGGCGACAGAGCAAGACTCCGCCTCAAAAAAAAAAAAAAATATATATATATATATATATATATATATATATATATATATATATATATGGTAAATATATCTGAAGAAAATAATTTATATTCATGTAAATGTGCTTTGAAAATAAAAGCATTTATAAGGCAACAAATTTATTTATCTTGCAAAAATTAAACTTTCCTCTCAATTTAGTAATGTAATTCTAAATCCTCCAAATAAAATATCTAAATTAAGATAATTTAAAAGTATCATCTGCTATGTAACCACCTCAAAATCATGAGCAAACTAAAAATTGAATGGCTTCAGACTGTGAATTTTAAATACATATTCAGAGATTCAAAATAAAAATGACCATTGACCAATTATCTATATACATCTGATAATAAATATTTTTTATCCTTATTTTTTGTTTCATAAATTTCTTCTCATTTTGTTACTAAATGCTGAATTGGTTGAGTACATAAACAATATAGTTTCTGGTTGAGGGGAAGTGGCATATAGCTTTGTATAAAAAATTCTGTATAATGGTTGAGAAAAAGCTGACAGAAAATAATATCTTAGCTGTGAGTCTAGTACTTATAGTCTTAAAAGGAAAGCTTAAATTCAATTTGGAAGGAAAATGGCTATTGAAATATATGACTGTTTGCTCTTAAAATATCTACTTTGATTAAGGTCATCACTCTATTTCTTCCTTGCAACTAAATCATCAGAAAAACCATAGAAAGCCAATTTCCTGAACTGTGGGGTCTTACTATAGTTAAAAATAAACCTAATTAAAGATCCACAGGCCTTGTAGACTTGTTTGTTTATGTTATTTGCTCTAAGCATGTTACATTTTTCTTCTGCTTCCTCTAATACAATATCACACCTGTTAAATATGACATTAAAGCAGTTACTCTTAATAAACTTTTAATGAGAAAAAAATCAATGGGGAAGAGTAACAAGCAAACTTCCATTGTAAGGGAAGATAGCTGGGTGTTGTTAAAGATATGAATGTTTTTATTGTTTATGCATGACCATGATATAAGTAGTAAGGCAAATGTTTAGAATGTGACACTACAACTTTATATACCTATTAATACCCAATAAGGAACCAACTTTACACTCCTTAATGTGAATCAATACGAAGCTTTTATAAAACATCTGCCTAGTTCTCATTAAAGGATTTGGGTTTAATTGTTCTCAACAAATCTTTTTTGAACATCTGATGGAATATCTACCCTCAGGTGTTGTTAAATATAACCTTCTGATGACTAGAGTCCTTAGTTTATGATCACAGTGCACATTTTTGTCTGAGGGCACTAGGGATAAAATGAAAGTAATCCAAGCACTTGTTAAGCCACATTTATTTAACTAGTGAGAAATGCTAATAGCAAGATGTTGGCTAAAAAGTACATAAAAGGTGGGAGAGAGAAAAACACAAATATTAAACTAAAGGCAGGCATTTGACCTAATATGGAAAACAAGAGGGAAACTAAGCCTGAGCAAATGATTTTAAGAAGTGCATGACATAGTTGGAACAAAATGAATTTGGCAGTTGTTTCTTCATGTTATGAGAGTGGGAAAAAGTAAGAGGCATTGAGACAAAAAGGGAGGGATCATAGTATTTCTTAAGTTGAGAAATGAATCATACTCAAGCAGGGATTTTATCTCCAGAGATGAAGAAAAGAAACAGATATTAGAAATGTTGTGAGGAACCGAAAGATTTGGCAAGAGCCTAGCTCAAAGATTTTGTATTATTGTAATTTTCCAATGTCAAAATTTTCTCAATTTTAGGACATGGCAGAAGATCAAGGTTCTGTGTCCCTTTTGTTTACACAGATCGAGTGTAACAGGAGTGTTAGGCATTACTTTAGATATTCCCTAGGCACTCTTTCTAAATAAAATGGCCAGTTTGGGATTTTGATCCAAAATGATTAATGTTCCTGTTTGCACATGTATTTTTGAAAATAAGTGATTTGACAAATCAAATAATGAGTATGCTGAGTATCTAATGAAGTGGGGCATGGTGCTAAAATCTTTATCTTTATTAGCCTGTATTTATTTTTCTGAGACCTGTGTAGAGAACTTGCTTTAATTTTCCTTTAAGAAAGATAGACACAGGCTCCTAAAGTTTGCCAGCATTTGCCAAAGTATCACAGCCAAGATGAAAAGTAGCATCTTTAGTGTCTAAATGCATTGCTGTGTTTATTCTACACTGCTTCCTATTACAAAATATTTTACTAGTGAGTGTGTTTTGAATATTTAAAAATTACTTTATAGAATTAATATCTGTTTCTGTAGATACAGAGGTCTACCTTTCCTATTTCATGCATGTTCTTTACCATGTTGTCCATATCACTCTCATCTATATTTAATTATTACATCGTATAGAAGTAGCATGTAGGACTGTTTAATTCAGTGTATATAACATTAAATTTATAGAGGTATATAATAAAATCTATTAGAATTTTACTATCAAGCAAATGATTTATCTATTTTTTGTAACTGCATTCTCTGTCTATGCTTCTCATTGATTTCAGAAAATGTTGCTCTTGTCTTCTGTATAGCAGAAGAATTATGGAAGTACCACTTAAAGGTATGAAATATAGTCTACAATGTGTGACAATTCTACACCTTATTACAAATAAATATAGATAAATAAAATAAATAATAATAATATAAATAAATACCTATGTGTTGAACTTGAAATATATTTTAATTAAAAACTAAACATTGAATTTTATTATATGCCAAGATGAGGAAGTAAAAATATTACTTAAGTAAGAGCAAATAACATGTTATAGTTTTTCAATGATGTGTGCATGATTTCCAATGTTCATTTGTTTTATAGGAATGGTTGTCATAGGTTATACCAACTGGTCCCACGTGTTCCCCATCTGAAGCTTTATGATAAGCTTCATAGTTATCAAGTGTCTGTGTCTCACTCAGCTGCTGTCTGGATTTCTAAACTTTGTTCAATTTTTCCAAAATCCTCCTACAGGTTAAACTGTGTTGAGCAGATTAAAAACATATAAAGAGCTAAGTCATCAAAGCTCAAATTACTGAGCTATAACACATTTGTATGCATAAGAGATATGTTACCAGTTTTCAAAATGCCTGAAACTTCCCAAGTAGGAAACACATGGATAAAAATCTGGAAGTATTGAAGAGTACATGGTCATGTTATGAATTAGAGCATTCTCTTCTCAATTTCCTAACCCACTGAATTTCTTCCCTGTATAACCGAGAGTTTAATTTTTAAAATCCTTTTGTATTGGCCATAAAGTTGTTTCCACAGGCTACATTGTAAGACAGGCAAAAAAGAGATGATCCTATTTCTTATTTCTTATTTCCTATTACAGTGTATGTTCTATGAGATTTGGGATTGCCTAGCACTGTATCTGGGGAAAAGCTCAGACTTAATGGGACTCAAAAGGTATCTCAAAAGACTAGATGAATACCTTTTGAAATATTTTTAAGTGAGGTTGACTTTTCCCTAGCTTTGAACTCCAGTATGACCTAAGCATTTGAGAACCAGAGTTAAACTTATGGTAAGAGATTCTATGGTTCTTTCCCTGATGGAAATAGAATTTAATATAGTTGTTCCTGGGGAATTTATAATTTTATCTCATTTAAATACATGGATAGACAGATAGTAAATATAAAATAATAAAAAGAATAAAATCAATTACCATACCTCTCCATTAAAGAAGCAGAAAATGGTAGAGACCAAAAGACCCTGTAAAAGAAAAATAGAATGATCTGAATCCAAATGGAAAGATACATGTATTTGTAACCAAATAGCTGTCCAAGTAGGAGTAAAACCAAAGCTATATGTATATTTAATACGAAACTTCTCAAGCTGCCTTCCTAACAAGAATGCCATACCTGGAAGTGCATAAGGATGTGCATGATGTAGTCATATACCTCCTCTGCAATCTTTCCTTCAGGTCGCCATGGAATCAGCACAAATTCAATGCCAAGCAAGGGCACCAAGATAAGAGTAGCTCTCACAGCTTTCATGTAGAGATTGGATTCCGCTTGGTGTGTAACTTTTAACTTGGTGATGAGAACACGTACAATATTTAACAAGAAAAAAAGATTCACCTAAAAACAAAATAAAGTGGCATCTGAAAAACATTTCATATTTAATATTAAGAAGCATCATTCAAGTATCTCCAATTGTATAAATCTGAAAATATTTTTAATGTACAAGAATATTTTAAAGGGTATTATTGCCTAAGATATTAATTTATATATTTGGAATTGTGATTTATCAATTTAACAAGTATATCAGTTTTATTAAACAAGTTTATAAAAAGTAAAATTAAATTATGGTATAATTACTGTGGAACATATTCAGTTGAGGAATATTTCAGTGTTTTTCTCAGCTCATTTTCACATGCAATTAAAAAAATTCTGTGGTCTAAAATCTAAAGCTTTTGATCATTTTCAAATCAAAGATAATAATTGTTTATAGAAAAATGCTAATTTTTAAAGAATCCCCTCTTTATAATGTCCATATGACATACTTTCTAAATGTATATTATACCATAATAACCATTTTCATCTTTCAAACCAAAAACTTTCCTGTTTCTTCTTGTAACAATAATCTTTAAAACACCTCTCCAAAGTACCACTGTAATCCTCTTTTACTTATGAGGGAACTTTGAACCAGCTGATATTCAACCCCGGTCATTCTAGAGCTAAAATAATTTGACATTCTATAAGACCTCCTGTAATGACATAATATTCACTATTTTTGTGCCTTAACAACTTTCTCGAAGAGACAGTAGTTTCTTTGGATGGGAGACATAAACCTTTGACACTCTAATGTGACTTAGCAAACAGGGTCCTACTGAAACATATTTATTTCTCTTTCTCTTGCATAATACAAGTTTATCTTTTTCTTATTTTCACCCAAGTTAGAGTTTATCTCTTTCTTATTTTCACCCAAGTTAATATCTTTTACTTTGGTCCATTTTCTCTATGCCCATTCCTTATGCCTTCCATAGAATCATGAATATTAATTTCAGAAGAGCTCCATAGGGGCTAATTGTGATTCACTTTTGTTTTTCCCCACCCTTAGTTCTGGCATCTGCCCTTTGTTTAATAATCTTAAATTTTCAAACTATTAACCAAATATAATTTATATTCACACAGTTTAAAAATTGCAAAAACTAGTATTTTCCCATTTATTATAGAAAACAAATAACAAAGAACATGCATTTGCTAAATTGACACATGCCTCATAAAAGTAACTGGGCATAAAAATATTCTTCCACTATTTTTAGAAAATTTAATGGAACATATGCTTCAAAAATATACAGTTCACTATAATCCTAATGGAAACACATCTATGAAAAGCAATGTTTGCAGGCACAGAAAAGCGATAAAGACAAAAGCAGATTAAGCCATTTCAACAGGTGTGAGAATGAAACATGACAAATGAACATGTCAGCTGTTATTCCATTCATCCTAATATATTCCCTTCCTAAGCATCCATTGCTCTTTAAAAAAAGATAACAATAATCTTTTATCTGCTTAATATAGAATATTTTATAATCTTAATACATTAAATCATAAATTATAAAACAGCAGAAACATTGCAATTTAGATCCCAATTATATGAAAAATTTTAAATGCAAAGTGCTTCTCTAAATGGCAAGTCTGATTTAAAATGTCAAACTAGAAACTAGAGTTGACAATAGAGTTAATTATTCTATTAACTATTTTATAAATAATAATCTTAGAATGAATTCGATGCTATTTTCCATGCTATTTTTCCACAAAACATAGTTTTGAGAATTATAATCCCCTCATCTTACTTTATTTCCTGTAAATATTTCCATTTATTTTTAACAAAAATAAAAGAAGAATTTTAAATTTTACAAGAACTATGTCTGAATTTCTCCCACCCTCAAGCAAAGCTAGTTCAGTAGAAAAGAAGAAACCTTTAACTGCCATACTCATAAAGTTTACATATCTAGTAGGCACATCAGGCTATTTTCGTAACACAATACCACACTTGGGTCATGACAGGAAGCAGGGTACATCTATACAGTGGCTGTAGGAGAGTTTCTGGAAGTCATTTCCAATCACTTAACTATGCACTGAAGTCAGCTAAATATCTGTCACTGAACCCAAATTAAATGTATCATCTCTCAACTTCCCCTCAACAGGATCTCAAAAATGCTGTAGTCACTCCAGTACCACCCTGCTCATGTGGAAATGTGATGGAGGAAGTCTGAGTGGAATGATTTGTGATTAAAATATCTTATTTATAAAAGTTGTGCAAAACCATATGATAACCATGAGAGAAATTACTAGGGCTTCTCCCAGGAGCTTGGAATTGTCCAGGACCAAAGAGGAGCTCTGGAGCTTAAACAAGGACAGAATTATTTATCTGGATAGAAAAATAGGTTCCTAATATTGTTTTAGGCCAACAAAATGGAAAGTTTTAGGCAAATAATGTGGATTTTCACTTCTTTTCTTACAGCTTGATGGGCTATATTCCTGTATTTCATCCTCACTCTTCTTCCTCAAAGTTTATATGAATAGATGTTTCCAAGGGTTATGTAGATGATGTTACATTTTGCATTTGCTAGGTGCTTTCACTTCCTGAACCTTACTGATTTAGAAGTCTGAATCATGTATCCCTCTGTGCAGCCAGATCTTTTGTAATAAAATATTGTCTTGCATTTGTTCTGGAACCTCCTGAGTAGCCCAATAATACATTATAATTTATTTGAGCTCTCCTCAGAGTGGAAGCATGGTATCATACAGAAACTACAAGTGAAGAAACTTTGAAGGCATTTTTTTTTCAAGAATTTATAATATTCTATGCACTAACTGTGCTAAATCACTTAACAGAAAATATCTCATTTAATCCTTTTAATACCCTGTGAGGTATATATTCTTATTATTCCATCATTACAAATGAGAAAACAAAGACACAGAGAGGTTAAAAACAAAATGAAACAGAAAACTTGGTCTGAGATGATACACAGGCAGCTGTGATAGAGCCAGGATTCAGTGCTGACTCTTTTGTGCACAGAATGCAAAGCCAGGCAGTCTCAGGGTACAACTTAAACACAGTATGTCACTCATGCCCTTAGACTGTAGGAGAAGGAAGGAAAGCAAGTGCCTCTGCCTTTGAAATTTTCACTATAATCTACATTAAGATATATGAAAAAATTTTATGGAAAGTCATAATAAATTATACAAGAATGGCTTAACAATGATACATTTTGAGAATGGTTTGAACAGTGATCCAACACAACCACATACTAAACTGCAGCTAGCAAATACAGTTAAATAATAGAATATCTGTATTTTAAAAGATTCTGAAAATAAGAATGAGGAAGCTTTGAATTTTACATTAAAAATATCACATACACCCACAAGCACACATATAGATAACTTAATCGCAGTTGTAAATAAAGGGTATTCGAATAGGAGGGGAGGAAGTCAAATTGTCTCTGTTTGCAGATGACATAACTATATATTTAGAAAACCCCATCGACTCAGCCAAAAAACTCCTTAAGCTGATAAGCAAGTTTAGCAAAGTCTCAGGATATGAAATCAATGTGCAAAAATCACAGGCATTCCTATACAACAGTAATAGACAAACAGAGAGCTAAATCATGAGTGAACTCTCATTCACAAATGCTACAAAGAGAATAAAATATCTAGGAATACAACTTATAAGGGAAGTGAAGTACCTCTTCAAGGAGAACTACAAACCACTGCTCAATGAAATAGGAGAGGACACAAACAAATGAAAAAACATTCCATGCTCATGCATAGAATCAATATCGTGAAAATGACCATACTGCCCAAAATAATTTATAGATTCGATGCTATCCCCATCAAGCTACTATTGACTTGCTTCACAGAATTAGAAAAAAACTACTTCATGTTTCATACGGAACCAAAAAAAAAGAGCCTGTATAGCCAAGAATAAGCAATCCTAAACAAAAAGAACAAAGCTGGAGACATCGCGCTACCTGACTTCAAACCATACTACAAGGCTACAGTAACCAAAACAGCATGGTACTGGTACCAAAACAGGTATATAAACCAATGCAACAGAACAGAGGCCTCAGAAATAACACCACACTTCTACAACCATCTGATCTTTGACAAACCTGACAAAAACCAGCAATGGGGAAAGGATTCCCTATTACATAAATGGTGTTGGGAAAACTGGCTAGCCATATGCAGAAAACTGAAACTGGACTCCTTCCTTACACCTTATTCAAAAATTAACTCAAGATGCATGAAAGACATAAAAGTAAGACCTAAAACCATAAAAACCCTAGAAGAAAAGTGAGGCAATACCATTCAGGACATAGGCATGGGCAAAGACTTCACAACTAAAACACCAAAAGCAATGGCAACAAAAGCCAAAATTGACAAACGGGATCTAATTAAACTAAAGAACTTCTGCACAGTAAAACGAACTATCACCAGAGTGAACAGGCCACCTACAGAATGGGAGAAATTTTTTGCAATCTATCCATCTGACAAAGAGCTAATATCCAGAATCTACAAAAAAATTAAATTTACAAGAAATAAACAACACCATCAAAAAGTGGACAAATGATATGACCAGGAACTTCTCAAAAGAAGACATTTATGCAGCCAACAAACACATGAAAAAAAGCTCATCATCACTGGTCATTAGAGAAATGCCAATCAAAACCACAATGAGATACCATCTCACGCCAGTTAGAATGGTGATCGTTAAAATGTCAGGAAGCAACAGATGCTGGAGAGGATGTGGAGAAATAGGAACACTTTTACAATGTTGGTGGGAGTGTAAATTAGTTTAACCATTGTGGAAGACAGTTTGGTGATTCCTCAAGGATTTAGAACCAGAAATACCATTTGCCCCAGCAATCCCATTACTGGGTATATACCCAAAGGATTATAAATCATTCTACTATAAAGATACACGTACACATATGTTTTCTTGCAGCACTATTCACAATAGCAAAGACTTGGAACCAAACCAAATGCTCATCAATGATAGACTGGATAAAGAAAATGTGGCATATATACACCATGGAATACCATGCAGCCATAAAAAGAATGAATTCATGTCCTATGCAAGGACATGGATGAAGCTAGAAACCATCATTCTCAGCAAACTAACACAGGAACAGAAAACCAATCATTACATGTTCTCACTCATAAGTGGGAGTTGAACAATGAGAAAACATGAACACAGGGAGGGGAATATCATACACTGGGGCCTGTCGGGGGGTCAGGAGTAAGAGGAGGGATAGGATTAGGAGAAATAAGCATGTGGGGCTTAAAACCCAGATGACAGGTTGATGAGTGCAGCAAACCACCATGGCACATGCATATCTATGTAACAAACCTGCATGTTCTGCACATGTATCCCAGAACTTAAAGTATAACAACAACAAAAAAATGAATAGCAGCTGTAACTAAAATACCACTCTGAAGGACTGTAATTGCATTATGATCTCTAATACTCTCTGAGACAAAGCATGCTAGATTGCTAGTTTGTATTAATTTACTTTCTCATTCAAATAATGTAATACACTTGTAATCCCAGCAGTTGTGAAGGCCAAGACAGAAGGATCCCTGGAGCCCAAGAGTTTGAGACCAGCCTGGGGAACGTAGTGAGATCCCATCTCTATAAAAATGTTTAAAAAATTCTGGCCGGGCGCGGTGGCTCAAGCCTGTAATCCCAGCACTTTGGGAGGCTGAGACAGGCGGATCACGAGGTCAGGAGATGGAGACCATCCTGGCTAACACGGTGAAACCCCATCTCTACTAAAAAAATACAAAAAACTAGCCGGGCGAGGTGGCGGACGCCTGTAGTCCCAGCTACTCGGGAGGCTGAGGCAGGAGAATGGCGTAAACCCGGGAGGTGGAGCTTGTAGTGAGCTGAGATCCGGCCACTGCACTCCAGCCCAGGTGACAGAGCGAGACTCCATCTCAAAAAAAAAAAAAAAAATTTATCCAAGCATAGTAGTGTATACCTATAGTCTTAGCTTCTCAGGAGCCTGAGGTGGGAGGATCCCTTAAACCCAGGAGTTGGGGGCTGTAGTGAGCTATGATCATTCCACTGCACTCTAGTCTGGGCAACAGAGCAAGACCTTTTTTCAATTAAAATAATAAAAAATAATAATAGTGTAATAAAAGCATCAAATGTGACTTCTGTTTTTCTGCAATCACACTAAAATGTCTAATTGGTGCACTGACATTAAATGATAATAATTATAATGTAAAATTTACATAGGTATTTTGTTTTATCTTGTTTGTCACCTCCCACCCCCCTGCTAATTCATCCTCTATTCCTCTCTGTGCCACAGGAGGCTGATGTCTGTGAACAGCTTCATCCAGACTTCCTTGCCCTGAGACATTTGCTGCATCTGGCTAATGGGGGAAAAAAAGATAAGAGTATGGGAATAAAGATAAATTCGAGTCTTTGTTTCTGCTGCTTCTATTCTGCCAGGCTGTGGTTTTGGCAGTGGTTGTTTTTCTCCAATCAAAATCAGATCTCTTACTGGGTGACTCTTCCCAGTGCTCATTTCACTACACTAACACTTCTCTCTTCAGGTCTACCTGTGATAACAGCATTCCACTGTTGATCCCCAATGGCTCACCATCCCTTACTAATTAGTTCCTTTGCCTTTCCTGCCTATACATCAAATATGATACCTTCACTAAACCCTACTCATTTAAGCACTGTGAACATGCATATCCGTCTGTGTCCACTGGGACCCTGAAGGATATCATAGGCCAGATGGTTCAGAAATAAAGTTGAAATGTGAGCAATGATAAGGAAAGGAGAATTTGTTACATACCAGTAAAGCAGCACAAATTGGGCCATGGATAATATAGAGGAGATGGGTATCAGAACTGATCCAGCAACTAGAGAAAACATAAAAACATTATGTTGAAATTTTTTATTTTACATTGTTCCAGTAGAAATAATAAAAAGAGATTTTCTTACTTGTCATTGTAATATAAGCTTCTAGCAATGGCATGTATACAAGCAGGAATCAGTGGAAATCCTGTAATACCAAAAAAAAGAAAATAAATAGGATTTTTTTCTACACATGGTATTTCAAAAATATGTAATTAAATACAAAAATTCGAAGATACTCTAGAAGCAAAAAAACTAGCCACTGTATATTTGTTGAATAAACATTATTTGTATAGTCAACAATACACATTATAAAGTATTAGATATTTACATTTTTGTGTTTGTGTGTATATGTGTGTATGTTTTCTTCTACTATAATTCATAGGTCATTTTGAATCAGTGGACTTCAGAACTTAACTCTTAAGATGTGTTTCCTAAGCCACAAGGATTAGAAGAAATTCAGCCTTCATGTACTTTCTGTGAGATGGAATTGGCCAATATTCGGTACATTATCAGATGTGGAAAAAGGTTGAGAATCGCAAGAACTTCCACTATGACAGAGATTACTATTAGTAAGCCATTATTTGAAGAAGAGGAGAAAAAAAGAGATTAATTTATGTACCACAAATTTGTCAGGCTTTGAACATTCTAAATCAGCTCTTCCAAATATGAAATTAAGCAATGCTTTATAAAGTTAATCAGAATACACTAAAATTGTGTGTGTGTGTGTGTGTATATTACATCTCTGTATATGTTTTTCTTTCTAGATACAGATGATAGCTTAGATAGATGAGAGAGAGAGAGAGAAAGAGAGAGATAGAGATAGAGATAGATTAGATAGATAGATAGAGTAGATATATGATAATAGATAAGTACAACTTCAGTTTTGTTTCTGGAAACTAGTCCTGTTAAATTCATTTCTGCACTTTATATTTTGTATTATTCCAGTTATTTTTAATATGTCAGAAGTATATCACTGTTTTCTTTGTGAATAATACCACATCAGGAGATTGTGTGGAAAAAAATAAATCTGTTGCATGTCTTTATTCAATCACTAATCCCTCTACTCTTATCATAAAATGACAATATTTTGAACACATGTTTTTAGAATGGTACTTAAAAGATGTTTAAATCCAATGCTCTCATTTTACACGTGGCAAAAATGAATATTCAGAATAGTAAAAAGACTAAATCTTTAATTTATCATTCTACTTCTATTGTTTTAGTCACTACATAGTCAAGATACCCTATTCATTGGCATATTCAATAGAAAAAAAGACACTATTATATATTGATTTGTGACTACTGAAAACAATGGATGAGTCAGTGATTCTTTGCTTAAAATGTTGCAATTTGCAATAATAGGCAAAAGTTAATCACCTGATATTCTTTAAAAATGATTACCCATTGGTATATTCGTATTACAGAGGAACCTGACATCCTCCAAAGGCTTTTTTAATCCATTGAATCAACAAGTATGTATAATGACACTTACCCCAGCCAAGAAAATAATACCACATTAAGTGTTGCTTCTCTGCAAACACAGCCACCACAATAAGTGTGTGTAGGTAAATGCCTTCACAGAGCATCCAAAAGTAATTACAGCCCATCAGGTAAAGATGAATGAACTGGGACACTTTGCAACTAACCTGTGAGAAGAAAAAAACAATATTTACTTGTTTATGAATTGACATGTAAAGCAATAGTTTTAGCTCAGGAAACATGGAACTTTCTCCCCTCTACACAAAATCCTATACATTAATGATTAGGATTTGTGGAATGCCAGTCTTCGTATTCATCTAATGATGCCTTTAAAGTTTTTAGCCACAGACTCCAAAGATTTATAATGTTATATCTTCCAGAAAAAAGTCTAAATTCTAAATCTACTTTATTTAGTGAATGTGTATTTTCTAAATGTATTTTTGTTATTATGTAATTATAAGTATAAAAGTGTCACACATAAATAACTTTACACTTATTTACATCATCATGAATCCCTTGACTGTTGCATTCTGCTGAAAATAATAGTAATTTTACAACCAATTCATTAAAAGTGCCCAGATACTTGAAAAGTTTTGCATATTACATGCTCCTCATGAAAATGCTTATTAAATAATAATCTAATATATCCATAGGTTATCCTATCCAAATACGGGGTTTGAGGGCTTTGTGTAAGTAAAAAGAGGACCAGATTATTGTTTCCCTTCTGTTTTTCCTGAGGTCTCCATTTTTGCTTCTCTACTTTAAAAGAGGCAAGGAAGAGAGACATTCAAATTACAGCAAAGAAAACACAAAAGATTAAGAGTGACAGTTTACTCCCTTAAAGAGGAGAATACAATTAAAGCTTTCCCAAAAATACATGACCTGTTACTCCTATTGGCTCCAGTTTCTAGTCTGAAAATCAATAAATGTTTAGTGGCAATTATCATTATTTTTGAAATAGTTTTTTTAACCAAAAATAAAATTGAAAAGAAAATTCACTGGATTGTTAATATTGGGTTATCACGGAATAGTAATAATGGCATTTGCCCAGGAGTTAGCCTAAAATACTTTTACAAATATTGTTTTATTTAATTCTTACAGTGGTCCTATGAGGTGTACATTATCATTAGGCATATATATTATACATAAAAAAGCTTAGTACCAGAGAAGTTAAATGATTTGCTAATATTTATACATCAATCAAATCTACAACCTGAACATTCCAATTTTGTTTTCATTATATACAATGCCTCCTAACTAAAGGATGTTTGTAAAACCTATTTATTCATTAAATGTATCTGCAGAATACATAACATTAAATTTTAAATAATGTACCTTTATGTAAAACACAGCATTATATTAAAGTTCACTCAAAGGTGAAAATGAGATAGTCTACTATATGGAAAGAAATTACAAATTTCAGCTTCAACTTTTTATCTAAAGAGTTTTTAAATATTTATATTTAATTGGGCTTCTAATTCTTGATTTCATTCAAAAAGTTAATCGATAAACCATTACAATAAAAAAGAATTAAGAACATACTGCAGAAAAATATTTCTATGCAGGGCATTAGTAATACAAAACAAAAATATATGACAATTTATAATGTGTTTATTAAACACATCTTTGTATACAAATACAAGATTTAGAATCTCATGCTCTGCAGCTTCAAGACAAAACTCTGAATCTCCTTGTCTTACAGAAATTCACTCTAAAATGGCAGGACATTTGCCAGATTTTTATGTTGCTAATTATACCCCAGTGTGTTTTCTAATCCAATGACTTTAGAGTGGAGCATATACAAGATTAAGCAATCCGGATGCACATGTGCAAACAATGCAGGGAATTTTAGAATTTTGAAAGTTACTCTAAAAACACACATAAAACACACACGAGACTGTTTATTGACCCACTTGTTAACAATTCTTTCCCTTCCTGATTTCAGTCACTAATTTTTTTCTTTTAAAAAACACTTTATATAGACACATACACATATACAAAATACAGTAAATATTCCATAAACATTATAAAAGCAGATAATTTTTACAATTTGAATGGATGTTTATGTATGCAGATATTTTAATTTAAACATTTTACATATGCATATAGCTTACACAAAATGTATACATTTAGATAAGTACTTTTTTTTTTTTTTTTTTTTTGAGACGGAGTCTCGCTCTGTCGCCCAGGCTGGAGTGCAGTGGCCGGATCTCAGCTCACTGCAAGCTCCGCCTCCCGGGTTCCCGCCATTCTCCTGCCTCAGCCTCCTGAGTAGCTGGGACTACAGGCGCCCGCCACCTCGCCCGGCTAGATTTTTGTATTTTTTAGTAGAGACGGGGTTTCACCGTGTTAGCCAGGATGGTCTCGATCTCCTGACCTCGTGATCCGCCCGTCTCGGCCTCCCAAAGTGCTGGGATTACAGGCTTGAGCCACCACGCCCGGCCTAGATAAGTAAATTTTAAACTACGTTTTAAAAATATGGCCTGTAAGGCAACAATTTATAAATGTTTATTGAGATCAAACACTGTAGTTCCTTTTAAAACATTATGCTATGAAGTTTAATCTCAAGTAGGATACGTACAGTTCATTCTTTTCCTGGTTTTATTGACTTTTTAGTCAACCTGATACAAAAAATATAATTTATTTAAGTTTTCCATGTGCATGTACTATTTTTTCGAACTATGCAGAGTTCATTGCTTTGAGTTTTTCATTTGGATTGAATAAATTATTATGTAGTGATAAACTATTATGTCTCATAGCAGGAGGACTCTACAGCTATAAAATGAAGTGAAGATATGTGTATATGTATAAATAGCTGAAGCAAATAAATATATTACACTTTTCGATGTTCACTCATATCTTGGGGAATACTGAGAATACTCTGGGGGAATACTCTGTAGAGTAGATGTAGCTCTATTCTAATGTAGAAAGGTAAATATTTCTCAATATTCCCCAAGATATAAAGACTTGAAAATGTACATATATGTCAGACTTGAAAATATACATATATGTGTACTTAATTATACACATTATCCATATATCAGCCATGTTCCCCCTTTTCCATTAGGCCCTTGAACCAAGGGCACAATCTTGGTTTACTTACAGGATTTGTGGCTACTAAGGCCTGGTTGTTAGCCACTGCAGTGAGGTGAATGATTGTTACAACAGAGTTACAAACAAATGAGAAGAACAGATTTTTATGTAAGGTAATCCTTTGGCAACTTAGGCTCCTAAAAAGCAAGAAAAACAAGTGTGTTCACATCATGAAATGTTTATTTATAAATCATTATTCAAATAAGATACATTCCCAATTCATAGCAGCTGTTCCACTTTTGAAAGAATTACTTTTTCTCCCTAAGATCCACTCATTATAAAATCTTAATTAGGGAAAACCTGTAAGTGCTTAAAACCTAGAGACAAATGAGTTGCTCCAGTAGAGGTAAATATACATAGGGCTAGAAAATTTGCCTGTACAAGGCCTCTACATGACTTTCTCTATTAATTTCTGAACATAATTAATAGTTTAACTCATTTTGCAAACATTGGGATTCAGTAAAGTTAGATAATTGATCAAAACTTATGCAACTAATTAATTTGAACACTTTGTATTTGCTGTCAGATTCTCATGTGGATAACTCTTTTTTCATTATACCACATATATTGTTCTGTTTAAATATAACTGTGTGTTTTGTTGTGATGATGGTCATTACACAGACCACTCTGGAAAAAATAACAAAGTATTCAGAATAGATGAATTGATAAAAATGTAAACTTAGCAACCAATGAGATTTGCTCAGCTTTACTGAATTTTTCTAATTGGTGCAACCATATGTAAGGTAAAAGTAATACCGCCTTTTACTAGAGTTCCTCTTTTATAAAACAAAAGAGAGTTCACTGTGTGGAGTTCACATAGAAGCAGATTTCAACAAAAAGTGCCACTAATGATAAGTGATGTCACTCTTAGATTGAATCCACCTCCTCTGTAAGAAGATTATGCACATATGACTGCCTGCCTATGTTCAAGCACTACCTCCTTTATAATGCATTTACTCAAAGGCTCATTATGATTAAAGTTTCAAAATAATAGCATGGGATCCACTTGTACCTGAATACTTAATGTCAAGTGTTAACTCATATGAAGACCTGAGGAATTATTTCACTAGAGGCATACAATTTCATGGTGTGTGTGTGTGTGTGTGTTTTAAATGCCATCAATATAATCAACCTATATAATCCATCATATATAATTCAAGCCAAAGGCTTCTATTTTGGAAACTTTAAGGAGACTTTTGCCTGATTTTATCACTACATGTCTTTATCTTAAATAGATTGTGTGCCCAGGTTATTAGAATTAGGATGGGATGCCAAGGTTTTCTATGTTTAAAAATGCAGTTTAGAGTATATTGCCTCTGAAATTGCCTTTCTTCCAGCTACAGGTCTGTGATTCCATATACACCTCTAGTAATTAAAGAGTCTGGAGGAATATTTGATCCAAATCAATATTTATAAATTGTCAATAAATGCCTTCTACAAGACTTCTATGAAAGGATTCATGGGCAAGATGGCCCTTGGAATGACTGCTGAGTGTGTGTAAGACATCCATATGCCAACAAATATGTGAAATTCAGCTGGAATCCATCAAAATAGAAACAACTGGAACCAGCTAGTATTTTCATATTAAAGAGTGGTTTACTTTGGCCTGACTTTGTAGTGTATAGGAGTAGTGACGCAGGCAGTAATCAGGCCTTATCTACAGATTATTGATTATATTCTATAGAAAAAAAGAATCTTTGAAAGTTTTGAACAGAAGAGTGGCATGATTCCTGCTATTACTTAGGAAAATTCAACACTGAGAGAAAGACAATCCTATTTTTGATAAAATACCCCAGCAGTGACATAATTACTTTCTGTTCATTGAGCATGAAGAGAGTTAATGAATATCAGAAAAAGTCTAGTAAATAATATTCTTTTAAAATCAGTTATATTATGTGTGGTTTATTTCTGTAATTCATCAGTGTTCCATGATGAAAGTTATAGACATACAACATTTGTTCATATGGTCTTATTTTAAAATGCTGCTTTGAGCTTAGCTATGTCTATTGAGTGCCAAGTATTGTTTAGAAAGGAACTGCTTATCCATGCAAATATACATGTTTTTAGTAATACAATATAAGTAACTCAGCTACGATCAAGGGAAAAAAAGTAAAGCATTTTTCTTAACTGGGTGATTTTGTCATTTTTCTGCTGAGCAAACATATATCTAAGACCATTGGCTAAGACATGTCTACAAATAACAAAATTTCATATTTTTAAACTATAACAAAAAGATTGAGAAGGTTTGCTTAAACAGCAAGAAAGATATATTCGTAAGAAGTAAGTTGAAATAAAGGAAAGCAAACATTAAAGGAGACTTTCAAAAACAGAACTATTTTACCATTAAAAAAAAAAAAATGGACTTCTCTCATTCACTGCGTTACGGATGGAACTGGAGGACAGTACATTAAATGAAATAAGCCAGGAACAGAAAGAAAGTCTGCATGCTCTCACTCATTTGTGGAAGCTTTAAAAAAGTTGATTGCATAGAAGAAAAAAGTAGAACTAGAGGCTGGAAAGGGTAGGGGGAAGGTGGAGATAGGGAGAGATTTGTTAAAGGATACAAAATTACAGCTAGATAAGAGGAATAAATTCTAGTGTTCTGTATCACTGTAGGATGACTATAGTTAACATGTAGTTTTAAATAGCTAGAAGGATTATGTGGGCATATTGCATGATAGTAAAAATTAGAAAAATAATTAAAGATAACTAGAAGAAAGATATTGAATTTTCCCAACACAAAGAAATTATAAATATTTGGGATGATAGATATGCTAATTATCCTCATCTAATCCCTGTATATTATAGATTTCTAAACATCACTATGTACCCCATAAATATGTACAATTATTATATGTCAATTAAAAAGTGAAATAAAATAAATAAGACATGATAGAAGAGCTGAAAGATAGGAGCTAGGAACATAATAAATACATTTATATTTTAACTGTTTATATTAATAATATTCACATGTGGAAAGATTGGAAGGGAGTAAAATAAAATGGTAACTGTAGTTAGTTGATGAAAAAATTTAATCCTCTTGTATACAGTTAAAGTTTAATCCTATTAGTATAAAGTTAAACATCCTCTATGATGTTCTGTATTTCTGTTCCTGTCAGAATTCCCTTTTTTTTTTTTTTTTTTTTTTTGAACCTGCTCCTGCCTAAATTTGTCTTGAAAGGTAAGTACTTAAAAATGAGTAGCCGGTATATATTCTCTTCCAAAAAAATGTCATTATTGTGAGTCAAACACACACACACACACACACACAAATGACTTCTTATTCTCTTAGTATGGGATAAAAGGATATACCATATTTCCCTTTTTAAGACCCAAACAATATCATTGTGGGTAAAGTTTTGAAATAATAGAATGAAATTCCCTTGAAATTTATTGAATATTTAATATCAAGACAAAACAAGTTCTTAAGAAGATGCATTAAATAATTTCATTACAAAGACATTAAAGTTTATTCAGAGTGTTTTACACAATTACCCAAATAACGTGGTCAGACTAGATAATCCACCCTATATAACTCAAACCAAAGACTTCTGCTTTGGAAACTCTGATATCCAGTTTAGCTGCCCAAATTATAGTAAACTGGACCATTGCCACATCATTTCATTTAGTGTTGTGTAAATATGTCCTACTGTCTAAAATACTAACCTTTTGCTTCAGTTTCTTCCATTTCTACCTCCAGGCACTGTGCAACTTGAACAAATGCAGATGCTAAGTAACATATGGTTTCTATCAATGTCTAGTATAAAAATGGCTCAGATTTTTCTGACGATGTATATTGTTTGTTTCTAAACATATTCCTTAACACATGTAAGTAGATTGGTACTAATAGAATCAACTTGTAAGTGAAAACCAAAAACATGTCATTGGTAAACACATGATTTGTTCAAATGAAGCCCTAAAATATTTGTATATTTTTTCAAATATACTAACCTATAACAAATTTTACTTACCTTAAATTCTTAAATATTTTTATTTTATTCAAAATAGTAAAAGCAATTATCTTAGAGGCTTAGAGAACGTTTACAAAAATCCTTCGCTTTCTTTGAATTTTATAATCTCCCTTTCTATCCCAGCATAATCACAGAACAGAAAATGTGGTTTGTGGGTCCGGATTGTTTCTATTTCATATTTTTTACATATACTTATTTTAAAATGCTATTTCAATATGCAATTTTGGCAAGCAGAGTTACAGAGGCAGTTGATATTATTGTGTCAACAAAATCATTATACTTTATATGTAATGAAACTGTGTCTTTCAATTCACTTTTGGAACAATTTTAGAAGCAAGTTGCATCAAGTCACCATGTGTAGTTCAGACAGTGAATCTGAACTCTGCCATCTATTGACGGTATGACTTTGGGTAAATTATTTAAGATCTTGAATCTTTAATTTTCTGATCTGTAATTTAGGGATAAAAATTGTACTTCATAGGATTGACTTGAAAGTTAGAGGAGGTAAATCACTTAAACTCTTAGCGTAACATCTAACCCATGATAAACACTCCATGTTAAGTTAGCTGTTGTTTTTTAACGTAATTATCATATTGCTGATTTTAATCAAATGCTCTAATGGGTTTTAGGTACAAATAATAAAATAGCATGCAGGTTTACCTCAGTAACGTAAAACTTCCTTTATATTAAAATATGTATATTTTAAGTAACTCAATCAACCAGAAAAATAGTCATTTTTTTCTTACCAAACAGGAATTAGCATTAGACAGAATTTCCATATGATAAAGGGCAATACATAAAGCAACCTAAATTATCTTCCCAAGAAATTTCATTCTTTCTATAGTTGTTGCCAAATTGCTAGGTTCACTATCATGCAGATCCCAAATATTATAGCACTCCATCTTCAAAGTTCTGCCAGTATATGGACAATAACCTTGCCTCTGTTTTCCATTTGCTTTTGACATGAGCTAAAAACTTCCAGACTACTTTTCTCAATACTAATTATGAGCAAAATGAATCATGAAAGGGGAAAGTACAAGCAATATAAGAATAGCACAGTCTACAAAGTATTTGCTTTCTTATTCTACTTTATCTAATTTAATTTCCAATTTCTCAGATCTTTCCCCCAAAAAAACACTAACAATGTATCCAAAAGGAAACCGTCAATCTGAACACTGCCACAAACAATAGGCAGAAAACAACAAATACATTAAAAGAATCAGTAGTGTGACTATCTTTTGTCTGTTCAATGGAACTCTCAAGTTGATGGAATCACGTTTCCATATGAGAAGTCTATAACCTCTTTCAGTAGCTCTCTTTTGGAGGCTGCTGGTGATCCAAATTAGATTAGGCCAGATTAGAAAGAGTGTGAGTATTCCAACCAAGGTGTTCAAATGAAGGTCCTAGAGGAGAAATGATTACTCTTCCTCCATTATGCTCCCTCCTCCCATGCCCTTGCATTTCAGGGCTGCTGACTTAATGAAATATAGGAGTATCAGGCTGCATAAGGAACAGCCATGTTCATTTTGTATGGACAACTGATTTTCTACCGTTTGTGAACTGCTTTGGTAAGGCTGCTTTTCCTGGTGTTCTAGTGAGCAGGAAACCAAGAGAAGAAAGTCTTTCTGAATCCCTGTGATTCTTGGGCTCCAAAACCAACCAACCAAACAAAAACCTTTTCAGAGGCAAAATTTATAATAATAGCAGCCACGATTTTTGAAACCCTTAGAATATCCCCAGCACAGAGATAAGCACTTGAAAGTCCTTATCATATTTAACAACTCCTTGAAGTATTATTATCTTTTAATAAAACAGAGGTAAGTTTCTCAAGGTTACACTCTTATTAAGTGATCTATTGAGTTTGAATTTTGAAGTTCTCAAGAAAGCAATAAGGCTTCTGACTATTTTCCTGCTAGTCACTTACTATTGGATAGTAATATTTTGGGTACTGTTACTAGAACTGGGGAAACAATTGTGAATAATACAAAGCAAAACCTGACCTCCTGTGACTCCTATTATAGCGGAAGGTAAATAGGCACATAAATTAAACAATGTAATCCCAGATAGGAAGACATCCCTGTTTGTCAAAGCCCTGAGCTTAAAGTTTTTGAGGGGCAAGAACAGGCCATGTGACAAGAGTACAAGGTAAAAGTCCACGATGGCTTTTTTTCCATTCTACAGAATGAGTAAATTAAATTCAAAGAACATAACTTACTGAATGGCTTTTTGATTCTGAAGTTCATACTCTTTTATGTTATATAGCTTTTTTAATGATTAATGAAAAATTGTTTACTTTATTCTTTTTAAAATTTATCCCCATCTCTTTCATGCAAGAACTTCTTGGTTTTTGACATCTTAATGTTTCATCAGCAAATGTTAGCAGCATAATATCCAGTCACTCTGTTTTTTTCTTTTTCCTAAATACTAAAAATAAACTACAGTTTTGAGAGTGTGCTTTGACTTTCTTCTCATGTATGTCTGTGGGTATGATCTAGAAAAATAAACTGTCTATAATAATGGAAAACCCAATTGTAAAATACATTATGACTTTTGGGAAAAAATGTTATTTATTTCTATTTTCTATTTCAAATAACAAAATTTTAATATATTCAAATAATGATATAATTTTCAAGATGTATTGTCATTCTATTGCCATGAAAATTTAGGTATGCTTAATTAAATAGCACGTATGATGAAATTCACTATTCTGAAGTTGCATATTTATCAAATATATCCCTAGGAATAAAAATATGCATATTTAATGTGGATTTGTAGCTTTATATTTTTTATATCTTAAGTCCAAGTTATCTAATTCAGTTACTGTATTTACTTTATATTTCCATACCTGGGACTCTTCTCCATAAGCCAGTAATAGCAATGACCTTATAGCAGAACAGGTTAATGTTAAAGCATGTCCATTATTCCTTGCACTATTCTGTTCACATTCAAACCGTATATGTAGAAATGCAATTATTTTCAATTCACTTTTGGAACAACTGGAAATGAGATGCAGCTAAAATGGACATATTTGAAACATTTTGGCACCATCTCACATTATGGAATAAGAATGTTTTCACCTCTCACAACATTCAGTTTGAGAGGGATGGATTTTTATGTTCACTAATTGATTAAAATTCATTAATTTGGAGATAGACTCAGTGAGTATGACCGAATAAAACATTTAAGAAAACCTATAGTTCTCACGCTTGTAATCCCAGCATTTTGGGAGACCGAGGCAGGCGGATCACGAGGTCAGGAGATCGAGACCATCCTGGCTAACACGGTGAAACCCCGTCTCTACTAAAAATACAAAAAAACTAGCTGGGCGTGGTGGCGGGCGCCTGTAGTCCCAGCTACTCCGGAGGCTGAGGCAGGAGAATGGTGTGAACCCGGGAGGCGGAGCTTGCAGTGAGCGGAGATTGAGCTACTGCACTCCAGCCTGGGCGACAGAGTGAGGCTCCGTTTCAAAAAAAAAAAAGTTAAATAAATAATATCTAATGTTAAGCTGAAGGAAACCTGGGATACAGACCACAGAATAGGCTATATCTCAGGACCACAGTGTATTACAAATTTACAATGAATAAATGAACGTACCGTGAGTTAAGAGAGCAAGCGTTATGCTGGGTAGGCAGTGAACGGTGTGCTGTTCAGAGAACACTAGATGACTGCTTTTGAACTCAGTCTTTGTCAAACCTCTGACAGTGCAGTATTGCCAGGTTTTAAATAAATGAAAAGTCAAAGTTCCAATATGTCAAAACAGGTACAACATCAGGGTAATCAGTAGAGCAAACTCTATAGGTTTCCACATAGGAATTCATTAATAGCTGTGTTTAAATATGGTTTAAAGATTAATGATGTGGGAGGCTGAGGCAGGAGAATCGCTTGAACCGGGGAAGTGGAGCTTGCAGTGAGCCAAGATCATGCCACTGCACTCCAGCCTGGGCGACAGAGCAAGACTCCATTTCAAAAAAAAAAAAAAGATTAATCATGCACAATTTTCAGAGAAAAATTATAGCTTAAAGAAAAACTATACTTGCTCTAATTGAAAAAAATATGAAGAAACTGGAAATGAGATAACAGTTCACAATACTATTTAAATATATTACGATGTGATCTAAGAAAAAAATGAGAATTTTGGTCATTTGTACTGAGAAGCAGAAATACAAGCAATAACAGGTTATTTTAATAAGTTAAATTTGAATGCTTTGGTCTACCAATTGGATAGAGGTTATTTTTCTGAATTTTATTTGGGACCTATGGCAAGTACCTACAGAAGATATCATTGTTTACATAGTTCCAAATATGCAACTTGGCTTTTAAATTGTTTGGGGTCAGTGTCTGAATGTTAGCAAAGATGTTCTTTAAAAATAAATAAATAAAATAAAATAAAAAACAACAGCATTTTCTCTTTTTTTCTATAAAAGTTGGATAGATGTCATATGCTCTCTTTTCTGTGGAAAAAGATGAAGGCTTTTGTCTAGGTTGTAAGAGTAAGATTTGCTCTGCTCTCTGATTTTAAACAGTAATTAAAATATAATTTGTAACTAATTCCAGTAAAGTCTATTTATTTATTTATTTATTTTATCTAAAGGGTTCCACTTTGTTTTTCCAAGAATCATTACGAGTAAGTCATTGCCTCTCAGGGCTTGGCAAGCCCTAACGTTATGTCTCTTTCGCTTTTCCCCTCCCTCTCTGTTCCCTTTCTTTTTATCTCCTGCTCTGACTTGTTCCTTTAATTGGCTCTAATATAAAACTGAAGTATATCTGGTGAATACTGTTTTGTGTTCTCTGTTTCTAATTTAAAGAATGGATGAGTGGCAGACTTTTCTCTCTCTAAATAAAAAATAACAAACAGTATCCTAAATCAACTTTTTGTATGGTTCTTGGTTTTTATTAGGCTGGGTCAGTGACCTTCAATTACCAAAGAAGAGGAAAAAAGTTTCCCATACCGAGTAAGCAAGAATAACTACAGTATGAGGAACTGGGTTAAGAAACAGAAAGGATCTGCTAATAGATATTTTTATACACAATGAATAATTTTCCGTGAAACATCAGCTCCTCTAGGAATTGCTTTCAGGTTAGTTGGATGAAAGCTAATAATTTCTATTGCCCCTGACTTCACAAGAACATGATTCATGAACCATTCAAATTCAATATTTTCTGAGATGGCCCTATTCTTCCTTGGATCTAGCTGCAGAGTCTTTCATCTTGTTTTACACAGATGCTTCTACTGATTTGAATTTTAGAGTCTTAGTCTAATGCCTTTCTTTGTTGATGGAGACAAATAAGGCCAGACAATCTTAAGGGACATGTTGAAGGTTACAGATAAGACATGGGCAAGTCTATCCTGTATGTTAGCTTCAAAGTCAGTTCATGTCTTCATTCCTTAAAAATTTATTGAGCGCCTGCTATGTGCAAGATCCTATGCTAAGCCCTGAGATGTATAAAGAAACAAAGCAGAGGTGACTCCTGCTCTCATAAAGCTAACTTTATAAAATTATTTTCATTAATTCTAGTGACATGTCCGGTAGATAATTCTGTGGAATAAATGTTAGACATATATAAATTCAAAGACTAAAAATTCCTTAATATTGATTCAAAAATGGAGTAAGCTACATGTTATCTTCTGGTCATAAAAAAATCTTACTACTTTTGACTGATTTACTTAACCATAGTTTTTTCTATCGTAATTATATTATTAATTTGGTTATAAAAATGTTCAATGTTTACTTATTTGTTTACATGAATATTTTCTTTATAAACATGGTCCATTTAAAACTAGAACCTGAACTATTTCATTTTGTTTTTAAAGATCTTACTGGTAGGTATAACATACCTACCAGAGCTAAATATTTATATTCAAACCTTGTAATGGACTAATAAGAAGTGAGAACAATGCCAATCATAGATAACATTTTTTGAATCAGACACTGATTAACACTGCATCTCACGGATAACCCTGCCATTATCTCAGTCCTTATAGCAAATCTATGATGTAGATATTAATATGATCTGCATTTTTAACACACACAACTGAGGATTAAAAAAATGAAAGAACATGTTCCATGCTACACAGCAAGTAAGTGACAAAGTGGAATTTGAGACCAATTCTGCCTGTCTAAAGAACACTCTCAGGCCGGGCACGGTGGCTCATGCTTGTAATCCCGACAGTTTGGGAGGCTGAGACAGGAGGATCACTTGAGGTCAGGAGTTTGAGATCAGCCTGGGTAATATAATTAAATCCCATCTCTAAAGAAAAAAATAGTTAAAAAATTATCTGGGTATGGTGGTGTGTGCCTGTAGTCCTTGCTACTTGGGAGGCTGGGTTGGGGAGGATTGCTTGAGCTCAGGCGTTTGAAGCTGTAGTGAGCTATGATCGTGCCACTGCACTCCAGCCTAGTGACACAGTGAGAGCCTATCTCTAAAACAGGAAAGAAAGAAAGAACACAGCCTCCTGTAATGACATCTAGACATACAGAAAATATTTAAAATGCTATACATGAGTTTTACTTGAAGACGATTTCTCATGTTTTACCTAAGGCCTGAGAATTATAATAATAAAGGAAAATTTGCAGTTTTGCTTCTTTCTTTTCAAATTCATTTTTAAAGATTTGTAGAGTCAATTAAAATAATTAAGTGAACTAGAACACTGATCAGGAGAAATCTTCAAAATGTTACTTAATTAATTAGAAAATAAGTAAAATTAGGTGTAAGACTAGACAATCTCTTCACTGCTTATGGCTTATAATTTCTATCTGTTGAAGTTTTACCCATCATTGAAGCATTTGCTTCAATTAGAGTATCACCTCAGGAATCTTCAGATTCTATGAGTTAGAATGGTTCTTCCCTTTCTCAGTGTTCCCCAGGTCTTTGTATCTCCAGAATAATACTCATTTTTTTATTTTGTTTTGTTTATTTTACTTTGTATTACTGTTACATGTGAGTATTTCAGATGACTACATAAATGTATTCTGAGTGCCTGTATGATTGACATAGTCTAATGAAAAAATTAGTAACTCTTACTACTTATTGAGGGGCTCCTAAATGCCAGGTCCTATATGAGTCTACTTTGCCCAGTATTTTAAATAACATCATGACCCATTATAAACACACACACACACACACACACACACACACACACACACACATCCCTGGGGCTTATTTAAAGCAAAATCAGGCTAAGTCCATACTATTAGCAAGTAGACATGACAAGTTTGGAATACATCCCATGTCTTAATCATTATGTTATACTATCCATTAAAATTAAGTTATGCCTGAATTCAAGTGCATCTCTCTCATACTAACTCACCATTGAAAAATTCTTTTTTTTTCCTTTCAGTTCACTATATGGAATAAACAGTTAATTGTACTTTCAGTAAAAACTTCAAGTAGAAGCAAGGTAATTATTTGAAAAACGTATTTTTTCTTTTATGTAGAGGTCAAATTTCTTATATCGGCAAGACACTCATTTCCTTTAACAAAGTTTTGCCTATGTAGCATGTTATACATCTTGTTTAAAAGCATGGGCATTTTAGCAAATAACAAATGCATGTATTTATTGCACACAGTAATCTTTATTTAAAAAAATATTATTTTTCTAAAAAATTGGCCTATTTATATGTAAAATATGAGAACAGTATTTGGGAGAACCAAAGGATGCCTACAGGTTGCATCCTTAAAGTTAATAATTTAGTAAATATATACACAATACCAGTTTTAAAAAAGCACTTCTCCATAGATGAAATAAACATTCTCTGATTTTAAATTTTAACCCTTCAATTAAAATTTAAAATTAGTTGTGTCAGTTGAATAGTATTTGTTCTTGAATAAAACATACATAAGACAGATATAAAAATATTGAACATGACTTTATTCCAATTCTTTATCAATAAGAAATACAGTTTACGTGTGTAGATTGCTTTAAGCTTGCAATATACTTTGACAGATACCAACTTCCCTGATATGGAGAGTGTATATTTTGATTAAAAAGATAACTCTTTCATTCTAATCCTCTTTACTAAATTACCGTTTCGTTCGTAGATTCTTGGGTTTGGAAAAAGCATTAAAGATCCTCAGGTCCAGCTATGAACCCAGGATAGAAAAGCTATCTACTTCAACTTTCCTGATAGGTTAACAGCTAATTTCTGTCTGAAAACCCTGAGTGACAGGAAAGCAGATGGCAAGGTTCATTACATTTTGTTTAGTTATATTCATTTTTTTATTTTTTAATTGAGCTATTTTTTTTTCTGTTTGTTGTTATACCAACTGTATTCTTAATTATAGTAATTTGGATTCTTGAAATCATACATTGTGCCTTATATATTTTGTCTTTTTCTGGCTTAACGCTCCTGGTATGGTACCTTGATGCCCTGATCAGTTGATATTTTCTTCAATTTCTTCACTTGATAAGTTAATTTTTATGATAGCTTGCTTTGCTCTCATATAGTGAACCAGGTGAATAAGTGGTCTGATTAGAGATTTAAAATTGAATACTGTACATTTAAGTTAATTTTTATGATATCTTGCTTTGCTCTCATATAGTGAACCAGGTGAATAAGTGGTCTGATTAGAGATTTAAAATTGAATACTGTACATTTGTTGGTATCATTTGGCTTGCAGTATTGTTTTCACTTGGCAGCTCTACTCTTATCTAATTAGTTCACAGCAAGCATTTTCCATTAAATCTTAGACTCTTTCACATGAAGGAACATAATTAATTTTGCATTTGACTTTAGGAAATTGGTGCAGGACTTTACTTATCTTTACTAAATTCTAACTTGTTTGGAACCGTATGACTTAGAATTCTAGAAACCATTGTCCTCCCTGCAGCCACTGGTTTTGACAGGCAAATGTAATTGTTGTACTTCCTACCTTTATCTTCTTCAAAAATTTAATGTGCTTGGATATTTCGACTTATAACATGCAACATAAAAAGAGACCATTTAATCTGAAGACTCTCAGCTGTATTAGCTTTTAATTTGCAGAGATAGTGGTCTTCCAAATGTTAATTAAAATTTTACCCTATGTCTACTATCATTAATTGCAATTCTGGAAATATTACAATGAGTAATTCAGGAAGATTTCATTGAGGAAGTGATGCTAAAATTTAGATCTGAAAGATAAATACATTTAATTAGACTAAGGAGGAGGCAAAGATAACAGGCAGGGCAAGTTAATGATTTTGGTTTTATATGAATTACAATGGAAAATCTAAAAATTTTAAAGCAAAGAATGGCAAAATCAGATCAATATTTGATCTAAATATTTGAAACTATTATTCTGGCTGCCTTGTTTAGAATTAAATAAAGAGAGAAAGTGAATTTACTGAAGCTAGATAGAACAAGACTGCTGGTGATGGCAGTAGTGATCAGCAAATGGAATAGATTAGAAGGGTTTCAAAAGGTTAAGTTCACCAGGTATAAGGAAAGAGTGACAGAGAAGAAAAATGAGAGAAATGTATCATGGATCACTCTTAAATTTCTGGCCAATGTAATTGGATTTCTGGTAGTGTCATTTGTAAAGATGGGTCACTCTGGAAGAAAACCAACTTGGGTTAGAAGGAGGTAGATACTATGAATTTGTTTTGAACATGTTCATTTTAGATATTTTTGAGATGATGTGTTTCAAGAGCCATAAAAAGATATATACCCTTTGACCATGAAATCCCAAGATTCTGGGAATGTAGCCTGAGAAAATAGTACAAACTATGGGAAAAGTTATAGTTGAAAATGTCCATTGCAGTGCTTTTTAATTGAAAAAAAATGAAAGCAATGTTAATACTCAAAAATAGAGAATTTATATAACAACTTTTGTACACTTACTAAATGAAAAATTATTTAGCTGCTCAAATGGTTGTTTAAAAACTGCTTAGTAACATATAAAGTGCTATTATATAATGCTGTTATAAAAATAGTTCAAATTTTTAAATGCTATAATTAAAACTGTAGAAATGATGTGAAATAAAACTAGAAAAATATAAGAAATTGCTTAATAGGATATTAAAATTATGTTTATATATATATCTTCTTTGTTTAAAATTAGTAGAAGAAGGAAGTTAGAGGAAGGAGGAAGAGTAGGAGGAGGAATAATAAGAAGAGGAGGAGGAGGAAAAAGAAGAACAAGAAGAAGGAGAAGGAGAAGAAGAAAGAAAAAAGAGAAGGAGCAGCGGCGGTGGTAGCAGCCACAGGAGCAGAAGGAGCAGAAGATGACGACAATGCTGATGAAGATACAACGAAACATAGCTACTTACTCTTGTCACACTGAATTCTGTAATTATTACTGATGGTCAAAATTATGAAAATCATGTGAAAGCATAAAATAATGCATGCATGACTTAGAATTTAACTTTCCAGAAATTTAAAATTGATTGTTGATTGCTTTGTTCAAAAAATTGGAGCTGACTCTTCCTCCTCAAAAAGGAGAGAATTACAAGTAAAATTGAAAGTACAGTCACACCTTTTTAATGATGACCCTCCAAACCAGGAAAAACCCTAAACAAAGTGTATTCAGATTATATTTTTTATGACATATGTTAAATGCCATTGTTATTATTTGCACAAAATTCCAGTTTCTAAAATGGACACTTATTCTGTTATTAAAATTGGCCAAAAGCTAAACACACAATTAAGAAGGCCTATAATATTTAACTGTTCCCAAAGCAAATATAGTTAGGTTTATATATTAGTTTGGACTCCTTATTATATGTCTTCACTTTTATATGCCTACTAATTTTGTAAAATTCAGGTTAAGATATTTCATCAGTCTCCTCCACATATTTTACAAAGCTGAGATCAATTTAATTTCAACTTATTTTAAACATTCAACTTATTTCAAACATTATAAATCATCTATATTTCTATATTTTGTCAGACATGACATAAATATGCACATGATGGAGCATTCACCCGACACATCTTGTAATTTTCTTAAAATATTTTAAATTTACTTACTTGAAATAAAAGAATATGCCAAGCGAGATAAGCAGTGATGCAATAGATAATCCATGTCCAATTATGGTCAGGTAAAACAAATTTAGTGCAGTCTGTAATTTGTATAAACAAAAAAATTTGGTTCATATCAATACCATAAGTATCTATAATCCTACACATGCAGAAGTTCAAATTTAATTTAATAAACTATATTTTTAGAAATATGTGATCTCATAGCCTTACAATGATGAGCTTGCAAACCAATAAATATTTGAATGCGTCTGGAATGAAGAATACCTATCCAGTGAAATTATCAAAATTTATAAGTTGTATGCCTTTTTATTTTAAAATATTTTTTTAAAAAATTAGAAGTCAGCCTGTAATCCCAGCACTTTGGGAGGCCGAGATGGGCGGATCACGAGGTCAGGAGATCGAGACCATCCTGACTAACCCGGTGAAACCCTGTCTCTACTAAAAAAAATACAAAAACACTAGCCGGGCGAGGTGGCGGCGCCTGTAGTCCCAGCGACTCGGCAGGCTGGGGCAGGAGAATGGCGGGAACCCGGGAGGCGGAGCCTGCAGTGAGCCGAGATCCGGCCACGGCACTCCAGCCTGGGCGACAGAGGGAGTCTCCGTCTCTCCGTCTCAAAAAAAAAAAAAAAAAAAAAAATTGGCCGGGCGCGGTGGCTCAAGCCTGTAATCCCAGCACTTTGGGAGGCCGAGACGGGCGGATCACGAGGTTAGGAGATCAAGACCATCCTGGCTAACACGGTGAAACCCCGTCTCTACTAAAAATACAAAAAAACTAGCCGGGAGTCGTGGTGGGCGCCTGTAGTCCCAGCTACTCCGGAGGCTGAGGCAGGAGAATGGCGTAAACTCGGGAGGCGGAGCTTGCAGTGAGCTGAGATCCGGCCACTGCACTCTAGCCCGGGCGACAGAGCAAGACTCCGTCTCAAAAAAAAAAAAAAAAAAATTAGAAGTCAAATATTAAATCTATAAGGCAATACTTTTATTGATCTAGATTATATACTATATGAAATTAGTATTTTATATTTTGTACACCTTCAAACAAATGCTACATAATGATTTGTTTTGTTCAGACTTAAATGCCAGATAAAGGTTTCTTTTCCAACTGAGTTTCTTTTTCCCTGGCAAATTTGAAGCTCAGAGGCAAATCTCAATTTGTTCACTTAGAAGATTCTATGATCTGTACAAATGTGTTCTTTCTCATGGTTTTTACTTTTTTATTTTTATTTGTCTGTATTCCATTTATTTGTAACCTACCACTTTTATTATGTATTTGTATAATTTTCTTCCAATTCTTATCTGAATAAGCTGGGAATATACTATTTATAAACATAACGATAGCTGGTAGTTATCAAGAGCTTACTATATGCTGGTCTTTTAAGTATTTCCCTTATGTTAAATCAATCCCTATGAAAATAATGAGAACGGAATCTATTCTTACCCTCATTTCATATATGAGGGGACTGAAGTAGAGAGATGTAAAATGGCTTTTTTAAGGTCAAACAGCTGGTAAGAAGCAGAAAGAAGAGATCAGGTTTTAGGACTCACAGTTGTAATCACTGAAATAAACTGCCTCTATTACAAACACATGCAAATACATGCAAGCGTTTTCTATCGAAACTATATTATAGTGCCAAAGTGTAATTAACCTTGACTCCCATGTGTAGTGTTTAAGGATGTGATCGTTAATGCGAGTGACCTAAGAGCCAGTCAGAATGGGAGCCCTCTGCTGAGGGAGAGCCAGGACACTTTAAACCCTGCTGGGCTTATCCTGTTTACTTGAGCGCAGTTTCAGAGGTCATTCTACAAATTCCACTGCAAATGAAAGATTTTCCTTTTCTTACACTTTTAAGGTATGTTTTCTTTGGAAAATTTGAAACCCCAATACTGAAACATTGACTTGTAAATTACACTCTTACCTAACAGGATTGCTTTTTCAGTGTAATAACAAAATCAATAATAATTTTTTTCCACGGATATATTTCCTCATTATTCTTCTCAAATTATATTATGAAAAGAATTTATAAGGGAATGGAATAATGACTTTATTTTCTTCAATACAGTATTGGACAAACAAGCTGTTTAAATAGATAGTGTAAGTTAAATTTCAATTCAGAATTATGACATACCTTCACTTTCTCGTGGGTGTTAATATTACACTGGGTATAATTTGTCCATGTTCTGTTGCTTGCTGGATGTCTAAACCAGTTTCCATCTTGGTCACAGATCTTTGTAACTTTTTCTTTAAAATTAAAAAAAAAAAAAAAGGGAAAACAGTAATTTAATTAACCTAGGGCTTAATAAACAGATGTCAAGGAGATATGTAGATACATTTCTGCTTTTACCTGATGGATCAAAGTCCTGAAAGTAATCAGGGCAGAGCTGCATTGATTCAGTTCCTGCTGCAACATTGTTCCAGCAGAGCCATCCATCCCAGGTTCTGTTGCAATAAACACCTTAGTGGGGAAGTAAAAATTAGGGATAATTAAATCCCTCTACTTATACATGAAGACATAGTCTTAAAAGTGGTTTCACACTGATGTGGAGTAAAGGCTATCTACTGAAAATGCAGATATTATATAAAAATCTATATATAGAAATGATTTGGCTTCCCACCAAGTAATATTATAATAATTTGTGAATTAAATTCTAAATTCAATTTTAAAATATCTAAATATATAAAGTTTAGATTTAATTCTAATTGTCAAAGATAGCTATTTGTTTAATAAATCAAATGGTCTTTGCTAGTTGTCCTTAGCCATAATGTAGAGATTAATTAGTGTCCCTATGCTTAACATAAGAAAATAACGGGAAATTAGAAACATGTTTCATTTTAGAAACTATATTCTTAGGGCAAGGTGTTAGTATTTTCTGAAGCAAGCAAATCAATATTCCAATATTTCCTATTATACCGTTGTAACCCTGAAAGATACTTATTTAGGCCCCTTCACCAAATTCTGGCTCTTCATTCCTTTTCTTTTCAAATAAAGTAGAATGTTTAATCATCTCACATTTTTCTCCAAAATTAAAGGAGGAACTTCTTACATTAAGATATACAGTTTTTTTTTTTTTTGAGGCATAGGTAAATTAAACGACCAATGTTCAAATGTTGTAACAATCTATAATCAAGAGTGTAATTTTCTTTTTTTGGGGGGGGGGGACGGAGTCTCGTTCTGTCGCCAGCTGGAGTGCAGTGGTGTGATCTCGGATCACTGCAACCTCCACCTCCCGGGTTCAAGTGATTCTCCTGCCTCAGCCTCCCAAGTGACTGGGACTACAGGTACGCGCTACTACACCCAGCTGATTTTTGTATTTTTAGTAGAGACAAGGTTCCACCATGTTGGCCAGGATGGTCTCAATCTCTTGACCTCTTGATTCGCCCACCTCGGCCTCCCAAAGTGCTGAGATTACAGGTGTGAGCCACCACACCTGGCCCAAAAGTAATTTTCTAACTTGTCAGGTAGAGATAGAACCTTGATTGCTGCATGAGATGTTTATTGTTTTTAATAGATTTGCAAAGCAATATCGGAATTTATCTAGCCCTCATGAAAATAGAACAAAATTCTGATGGCCTGTAAGTTCAAGTAAATTGAACTAAAAAAATTTTGTTTTTAGTTCAATTTTAATGTTTGACAAAATTTAAAATTTGTTTCCCTAGATAATGTTTTCTGCCCTGTCATTTTTTGGACAATTATTTAAATAATTTGAATCCATATATTTCTAGATAAAATACATTTCATGGCCTATTGGAAAAAAATTCTTGATGTAGTTTTACAAAGCATCTCAGATATGTCCATATCACAGCTCCAAAAGAATCTATCTAATTCGCTACAGCATTGGTAATGTGATAGAGTGCAAGGTGCAGAATTTTTGAAATTGTGTTTTATGGCATTTGAGTGAGATATAAGTAGGTATTCCATGAAAAAAGTCTCTCTGGTCAAATGGATTTTAGAGACCCAAAGTCGAAATAAAAATAGCTCTTTATTGCAAGACTTTCTACGGTATTTAAAATCACAAAGTATATTATGAAACTTCAAGAAGATGTATTATGCAATGATTCCAAACTTCTTTCACCACAGAATACTTTCATTATGAAACTTTACAAAGATATTCCTATTGTTCAACAATTAAATTTAAAATCTACTTTTACATAATAGATAGCAAGAAGGCTTGGAAGGGTTTCAATGTTAAAAATATCTAAAGAGTCTTTTAAATTTTATTTTACTGTGAGTTTTACATTTGATATTTTGAAAATAACCCTTTCTTTAAGGTTGCCAGGTAAAACATAGGACCTGTTTTTGTTTTCCTTTATCTGGCAACTCTGCTTGTGCTACTCATCTTTTATCTTCAGAATCTAGGCAAACATCTGGTGCTTAGTAGGCTCTCAATAAATGTTACCCAAAAAAGCAAAAGAATGTCTTAATGTAAACAGAAGCACTTGGATTTCGTTAACTTTGCCACCAAATCTACTATGCAAATTGTGTGTATTATGCAAAACAACACTTTTGTATTCATTATATTATTATGCAACCTCCTGTCAAGCAGGTAGTTAAAAAAAAAAAGAAATACACAATTACATAAACTGAAAAAGTCAACTGTCATTAAGATTTGTGTTTTTGTGTTAATATTAATACTTATTTGATTTAAATATCTTTGCACCATAAAAAGAATCATACTAAACAGAAAACTGTCACATATTTTTATTGTTTTTAAAAAGCAATATAACATGATGTCATAAAATGTTCTTCAAACATAATTAAAACTGCACATATACAAAAAGGTAGCAATTAATCTATTTTTAATAATGGACCTAAGGAACTTATGATGATATAATGGGGGTAGTTTTCTTTTAAAAATATGTCAAATGCATTTACAATTAAGTGGCCATGCTTACCTTCTGCTTGTTGAATGGGGTCTTGCATAATCTTTTGGTAACATTCATATTGAGCTGTCATGATTTTATTTCTAGTAACTCCCAACTGAATTGAGTCCTCAGGACTCTCTTCTAATTCTGCTGTAACAAAAATCTAAGGGATTAAAAAAACGACAACATCAACTTCATGAAAAGGATTATGAAAATGTGTTTGTCAAAGGCAGTCTGTCACAGTGGAAAACAGCAAGTGCAATGATGTACTGGAAGATAAATTGGCTCTCTGGGGAAAAATCCCCAATTTGTAGTGTTTGCTATTTCCATGGTATAAATATCCCCACCATGTCCAATTTCAAAACACCAACAAGAAGTCACCATTGGCAGAGTGGGAAAGCACAGTTGGTTCTCAGAAGCCTGTGATAGCCAGCTCCAGGACATTCCTTAATATGTGTTCTGGAATGTAGAGAGAGATGTCTTCCAATCTGACCCCAGTGTTTTTCCTGGCTCTGTGAATGAAGGCAAGATATTGTCTGTCCCCTCTCCCTAAGCCTCTGCTTCCTTATTGTAAAATAGTATAAAATAGTATCAAGATAACAGAGGAGATATACCTGGCACATGGAAATACTTACAATGTATTGCCATTGTTATGATATTTTGATAATCCAAATAATGGCAATGTCATTTATGATATTGGTAAATAGAAATTTTTCTTGTATGCACTTCAGTAATGTTTTTGGACAAGTTATGTATTTATTTTCTTCCAATATAGTAGCACTATTTTAAGCTTCAATTCTACTTTAGTTTCCATATGACTTTTTTTCTGATTTATAATATGAAGCCCAAATAAACCTCTTTTTAACACTTTTAGCAGTAATTATTGCATAATTTATATTAATTATATTCCATAAGCTGTTATCTTCCTATCCTTCCTTTGTCCCCTCATTGTAGTATTTCTTTTTTCTAGCAGGAAGTTGAATTTAGTAAAGTCAAAATGACATTCCACTCAAGCTCAAGTTTTACCATTGTGTGACCACCATTTAACATTAACTCTTTCATTCCTTTATTGTTTTAATTTCCAAATAAAGATTTATGCCGTGGTAGTGCTACACAAGTAATAAATGGAAATGTGGAACATCAAGAAAATTAACGTATTTGAAAACCACATAAAAGTCCATGAAAGTGCATAAATCTGTATCATTTTTATCCCTACTTGGAACACAGACTCTGATTTATACACTATCTTAAATGAATTCAAGAGGAAGAGTCATAATTTCTTAATTACAATAATCAGTTGCTAATCTGTTACAGAATTAGCTGCAGCTCGCTCAGTGGAGGGTGGGAGCTGAAGTCAACTTAAAGATATCATCTAAGAAGTGCAGAATTTGGACTGCTCCTAGACTTGAAAATGTTTTCAAATACAAATGCTGACAGGAATATACTCTTGTTTTTTTTTTTTTTTTTTGTTTGTTTGTTTGTTTTTTTCTCATTTAGGTTTTCTGTATTCTCTGTATTGTTTCCATCTTTGTGGCGTTTGCTTGGAAACACCTCAAGAAAATTCCTGCTGCCACAGGAGTAGATAAGAGTAGCTCTCTTGGTTTCTCATGTTTATAATGAGATAAGAGCACGGTCAATATTTTATTTTGAGGTAGAGAAAAATATGGGTGATTCATTACTATAATTAAAAATAAAATTAATGTATGAAGTATATGACTCCTCCAGCAGAGCAATCTAGTTTTTTGTCTTATTTGCCTACCTTTGACCTTGGGCACCATATCCCCAGTGTATACATGTACAGGGGCAGATGAGTGTGTACACTTATGCACACACCTGCCCCAAATTTGACATCAATATCTGCTAATTTGAATGAATGATTGAGGAAATAAATTTAAAACAAAGTGCATGGTTCTAAATTGCCTTGCAATCAAGATATGTCAATCAACTGGCAGAATGGGAGAAACATCAATGGGAAAATCACTTCTTTAATAGATCTAACTCTGAATCTACAATTCTGGCTGAAACTATTTTCTCTACTATGTACAACATGTACTACAGAGTCATTCCATTTCTTTTTCAATCTCTGATTACTTTCCTCTGGTGTCTTACGCATTTGTGTGTATTCATCTTTCCCATTCTTATCCCCTCCACTTCCTTCTCATTTTATGCCTGTTATAGGACTAAAAGCATACACTGAATGAAAACACATTATTGCTGTATCAATTGGATATAAAAATGTAATTAATTTCTGTATCTAGTAACTTCTTTAATATTCTTTATCAATTATAGGTATACTGGAAGCGAAAACAGACATAATCGTATATATTTTTATGCTTACCATAAAAAACGGCAAGAGAACCAGAAAATACAGGGTACACTTTTTCTCCATCATTAAGCCAAAATGAAATATGCTATATCACATAAACTGCAACAGAAGATAAAAGAAGTATAATTCATCAATATTTATGAAATAAATGCAGATGGTTCTTAACAGAAAATTTATTTTAAAACTACACAATAATTCAATAATTTTACTTTAAAGATTTGATTAATCATTTTTTTTAAGACAGGGTCTCACTCTGTCAACAAGGCTAGAGTGCAGTGCCACAATCTCAGCTCAGTGGAGCCTGAACTTCCCAGGTTCAAGCGATCCTCCCTCCTCAGCCTCCCAAGTAGTTGGGTTACAGGTGCGTGCCACCACACCCAGCTAATTTTTGTATTTATAGTAGAGATGGGGTTTCACCATGTTGGCCAGGATTACAGGGGTGAGCCACCCTGACCAGCAGATTAAAATAGATCACAATTGCAAATGTTTAAAAGCATTATGGTATAAAATGTTAAGGAGCTTATAAATACATTTTAATTTAATTTAATTAGGCTTACAAACAGAAAAACTTACAGATGATAGAGATAGATAGATAGATAGATGATTGATTGATAGATAGATAGGTAATTAGAAAACAACTTGCAGTTTTTGCCTTTACCAAAATTGGGGTCAAATTATAAAGGCATTAAAATAAAGAGTTTTCATGGACATAAAAATTTTTGATAGCACATTTTATTATAAAGCTTACCTCTGGCCGGGCGCGGTGGCTCAAGCCTGTAATCCTAGCACTTTGGGAGGCCGAGACGGGCGGATCACGAGGTCAGGAAATCTAGACCTTCCTGGCTAACACGGTGAAATCCCGTCTCTACTAAAAAATACAAAAAACTAGCCAGGCGAGGTGGCGGGCGCCTGTAGTCCCAGCTACTCGGGAGGCTGAGGCAGGAGAATGGCAGGAACCTGGGAGGCGGAGCTTGCAGGGAGCCGAGATGGCGCCACTGCACTCCAGCTTGGGGGACAGAGCCAGACTCTGCCTCAAAAAAAAAAAAAAAAAAAAAAGCTTACTTTTATTTTCTGTAAGTATTCATCTCATTTTCAATTTTCTGACTCCTCAGTAATTTAAGGAAGGAAATTGTTCTGAAACAATTTCTTGAGAATCAACATCTATACATCATAAAAATGTCCTTATAATTTAATAGAAATTATTCTTCACTACTGAAAATCAATTTTTTTAAAAATTAGGAAATAAAAGATTCCCTAAGTCATCTACATTATTGAAATAAGGTTTCAGGGAATTAAGTGTATCAAATAAAATATTTGTTTGAATATTTGTAATACTAAATACAATTCTGAGCTAATGAAAAATGGCCTCTAAAATGCTACCCACTGGCTTCCTAATTCGAAGAGACAAGAAATGCTGGAGTGTATTTCCAAATGCTTACACCTTGTGAAGTCCGGGAGCAACCTACTCTGACATATTGTCAGGATGTAGCCATATAATATGATATTCATTTAACTAAATGATATGGTTTGGCTCTGTGTCCCCCCCTAAATCTCATCTTGTAGCTCACATAATTCCCACGTGTTGTGGGAGGGACCCGGTGGGAGATAAACGAATCATAGGGGTGGGTCTTTCCACTGCTGTTCTCCTGATAGTGAATAAGGCTCACAAGATCTGATGGATTTAAAAATGGGAGTTTCCCTGCGCATGCTCTCTTCTCTTGTCTGCTGCCATGATGTGATGTGCCTTTCACCTTCTGCCATGATTGTGAGGCCTTCCCAGCCACGTGGTAAGTGCATTAAACCTCTTTCTTTTGTAAATTGCCAAGTCTTGGGTATGTGTTTATCAGCAGCATGAAAATGGACTAATACACTGAACATGCAAACACTATTTTTAAAGGAGAGAAAAAATTTCCAATCAACAGATATTTGCCACTAAACTGTGAGCTTAGATTTAATTTTGTTAGCAAACTAGTAATGATTTTTATTAAAGGGCTAATTTGGGAAAAAGAATTATAAAAACCTTTTTTACATGTTCACATGTTTGCTTATTATTTTTATTATGACATTCAATGAGAGCACACCATTAATTGTCACACACAATTGGTGCCATTGCTAGCCCTCGCCAATGACTCACCTAGAAGTTGTAGCAATCTTGTTTTATAGCAACCTTGTCAAGTTGTAGTTGACAAATTGAAGTTTGTAGCAGTCTTGTCAAGTTGTAGTAGTTTTCTTTTTAGTGGTAGCAATCTTTCGAATATTGTTTTCCCTTCTATCAGGTAGTCTGGGTTTTTATTATTAGATGATCTTGAGAAAAATACAACCAAAATATCATGAATCATTGTATTAATTTTAATAAGCATAGTGTTGTTAGAGACAGAAAACAATGGATCAAAGTTTCTTTAATTCAGTAATTAATAAGTTAATATTTTAGTTTATATTACATTTTACCATAAGAAAATTTAATTTCCCAATACTTACATGCACAATTGTCTCCAGACTCAAATCACATTTTCTCTTGGATCATATTTGACATTGTCTTTAAGAATTTCTTAAATTCAGGGGTCAAGACCTGAAATATTGATGAATGTAATAATTTAATATTACGCTAATGACCAAAATTATTTCCATGATACATTAAAAACTTCAAAGAAAATACTGCTGCTAAGATCATACTTTTATTGATCGATTCCAACTTTTAAAAACCTCTTTTGCTTACAATATATTTGAGTTATTATATAGCATTATCAGAATCACAGCATGTGATGTTTCAATATGAATTATAAATCTATGTTATGAGAACACACTTGGTCTAGAATGTATGTATTTTCTATGAGTAAATAATTTTTAAAGAGTGATTATGTCGTTTTCACTTGAAAAATTGTTGATTTTAGATATTTACATTTTTTTCATAGAATTACTAAAATATTTTCCTCAGGCATTTATAAGTTAGATAAATATTTGTTTATTTATTGTAGCTATAGTCATATAATTCCACAATCATTCTAAATTATACTGCCTTTAAAAATAAATTTTGTGTTTTAATCTTCTCAGTGGAGCTTTAATTATTATCAAGTATTAATAGCAAAGTGAAAGAAAGTAGGGTTGTTTTGTTTTTGGTTTTTATTTTTGTACACATTTTTGTTGAAGACTTGAAAATAGTAAACAGATATAGTAACTCCTAGAACTCTACTTATCATATTAATGATAATTTACTAGGATTTCTGTTAAGGAACAAAAAATTAAAGCAATTTACAATTCATTATTATATAATACTCTTACATGCACATTTCACCTGGAAATGTGATCTATTTCCCTTGTGGATTTGGTTTCACATCTGATTTATCTTTGCATCCTTTGTGACTGACAGTTAATAAATGTTTCCCATATATGTGAATGAGTAAATGAATTAAAACATGAACCAGTAAAGTACTTTAGGATCCTAAAATCACAATCAAGAACACTGATAATAAGTACTCATTGTAATTTATCTTCTTAGAAAGTTTTAGATAGTGTTTGAATATGTACTGACAATGAAAATTGTGGGGGTGTTTCTTATAGCTACATGTCTATTTTCTTACAAAATAAAATCCTGAAAACTATTCAGTTTTGAATTTTGTGATTGCTTAGATATTAAATAAACAGTAGTTTTCTACACTGCATTTGGAAGACATAAAGGTTAAGCCACATTTAAGGCATTGTAGTACATACTTGAGATATTAGTAGTTCATATTTTTCTGTATAAAAGTATATATATTTAAATATGCTAGTAACAATGTAAATAAATATTATTCTATTTGAAAATCAGATATGTTTTACAAAATAATTTTTTAATGATCTACACATGAGTCAGGATTAAATTTCCTTTAATATGCATGTGTAATCCAAATATTGAGGGGCAAAGTGCTTCAAAAATCATGTTAGAAGGTTTTCCAAACCCCACATATTTGAAAAACATTTCATCCAACATGACCATTATTTTTGTTGCTTACCTAATAGACTTCAAAATCAGAATCCCAAAAAGTATCTTAGTGAAATGTCTCTTAGTGGTAACTAAATCATCCTGATATCAATAAATAAAAAGTATTAAACTCACAAAATATTTATTAATGCAAATATTTCCAATTTTATAGCTTTTCTTCTTTACCCTATTCCCTGATGATCTGGCAATTGTGCTACTAGGAATAAGGTTGTATTTTTCACTGTGTAAGTCACTTGAGTCATCTACTTTGCAAAGGACCTATCAAAGTTTTCCTTGCCAGCAGACACATGTGGTGAGTGGCAGTTATGGAAGAATCATCTCTTTCACCAAGAGGTCTCAAATTCCATAATAGACGAATCATGGCAAGACATGTGCAAAATGCCTTGGCAAATATAACTGAAAGTCAACTTAGATAGACTCTCATACTGGGAGATGAAATGATGGCATTGTTCTCAGGAGAAGTATGTTTAACTGTAATCCTTGGTTTTAGCTCATTGGTTCTCTGCATAATGCCTTTAATTGGCTGATTCAGCAAGTACTCTCTCTCTATATTTAGCTTTTTCTAAATATATCTTCACAAAAATACAATTGATGCTAGTTGACCAAAGCTGTTAGGCAAATCATTTTTCATCTCTTTCAGATCTTGTTAAATTATTTACTGATAATTGAACTGCATGTTACATCATGAAATATAATAGTTTCCATTTAATTTTAAGGAGAGACCAGGCAAATAATGAAAAGAAGTCAAGTTAAGTGATTAAGCCTGCCAGAGGATTTTTCCACGTGTTCTAAGGTTTGTTTAGTAGGAAAAGTACTTCAGAGTTGTGAAAGCTCTAATTTATACCGTTAAGTAAATTTGTAATCATATTGGCACCACTAGTTTGTACGGGCATTTTCTCTTCAAGAGCTGCTAGTTTCATAGTTCCTATAAGTACTATTTTATTTTCCTTTTCCAAAATTAAACAAAGTGTTTATTACTAGAAATGAAATAATTTTCTTTATCATATGAAAAGAATTTTAAAAGCCCTTTATTTCAAAATGTTTTCCGTGCTTTGGCCCCCAACATCTTCAACATTAAAATAAAAATGATATATTTCATTACAAAAAGAACTCTGAAAAATAAAAATGTCTTAAAATCTGAAATAACTTTTGAAATATTACTGCCTAGTCACTCAAGAATTTATGTAACTTACCATTCTGGTTTTATTTCTTAATATATCATACATCTACAAAGACAATTTTCCCAAATTCCCTCCAAGAAAATTTTCCCAAATACTTAAATTTTAAGAGGGCAATTTTCTTGACATATAATAGTGTAAAAGCATGTTTTACTGTACATAAGCATTAGAAACCAATGTGACTTAATCAATATTTATAAGAACACACAAAAAAAATCCTGAACATGCATACCAGTGCCTTGCAAGCCTATTTCTTATTTTCTAAAATTTGTATTGTTCCTATACATACTTTCCATTAATTTACGTTTCTTTATAATAATTCTTATTTTCATTGAGTCGCCTAGCACTAATATTGAGTGTATGTTCACTCCAAGATTAAGCAAAATAATAACTTAATCTTCTATTTCAGTATTTTTGAAATACCTTTGATTTTTCAGGCTCTAAACCATACTCTGTTTTTCATTTATGTATCCATTAACTATAAAGTTGGCTAACAGAAGTACTTTCTATACATATTTAATTTGCCATAAGGTTCACCAACCTGAACCGTTGTGTGAGCAAAGTTGAGCTGTGTGCTATATGTTATATTATATGCTTTCCCTTACTTATGGAATATTAGACAAGCTACGTATCTCTTGAATCAAAACAAGGAATAAACACTCTACTCCAATCCCAGTGTTCCACACTTGCATGGCAAATGGAAACTTATTTCAATCATTCTACACAATTTAAGAAATGTCAAAGTGCAAGAGCCTGGTTAACTTATTTTTCTCACTGCTTATTTTTGGAAAAGCTAAGTCTTTGTGCTAGAATTGTTGTTGCAAGTTACAATCTTTACTTCCAATAGAGTCTTTTTAGACAGGATGTCACTCTGCCCCAGCTGAAGTGTAGTGGTATGATCATAGCTTACTGGTGTCTTGAACTTCTAGACTCAAGTAATCCTCCCATTTTGGTTTCCCGAATTGTTGGGATTACAGACATGAGCTCCTGTACCTGGCCTCAAATAAAGTATGTAAAAGAAATTCCAGTGTAAGGTTTTAGTGCCCACTTCAACCTAGCTTGGAATACCACTCACACTTTTAATATGTAAAGCAGCTAGTAAAACAAAACATAAAGAAGCTTCACTTTCCTGAAGACATGTTACTGATATAAGCAACTTAAGCTATATGTCCTCTTTAGGATGTCATTTGAGTCATGCATTATTCTTTAAGCGATTGAGTGAGCAGGTGCCAAATCACTGATGTAGTACACACCACATCCTCAAAGTGTGAGGCTGTGGGCCACCTGCATCAGAATCACCTCCAAAACTTGCTGAAAATGTTAAAATGGCCAGGGCCCACCAAGGACCCTCTGGAACAGAACCTTTTGGAGAAGAATTTAGGAATCTGCATGTTTAGTAGGCACCGAAGTAAATTATTGGCCTGTTATACTTGGGAAAGCATAATATAAATATTTCATCCTCACTGGGACATGCCAAAACCTGAACACACTTGTATTTCACTGTTTCTAGGTAGTGGTGAGACTATTTTAAAATGAACTACAAAGTATAAATCAAGCAAAATGTTCAGTAGTGTTCCCAGGCATTATGAATGCCACAGAACTCCCAGAGCAAATTATTCAAATATCTATTTTAAAACACACCATGTAACCTTATAATTATTTCTTTATGTTTCTCTGCCATGAGATTGTGAGCACAGTAAGAATAGGGCAGGCAGCATATTAATCTCCATGGCTACACACCCTAACAAAGCGATTGCATAAAGAGGGTATACAGAAAGTGTTTTTAAAGTAGATTACTTATAAAATAAATTCAATCATGTTGAAGAAACCTGATGTTTTTAGTTATTCCTAACCCTTTCAAGCCTATTATAATTTCTTGAGTCATAAAAAAAGAACATTGACTCGATTCTACTCCAAAAATTTCTGATTCAGGTCATCTTGCTTGGGGCCCAGGAACAAGCATTTTTTCAAGTTTCCCAGGTGATTTTAATATATAGCTTGGGTTGAGGATCTCTGGCATAGAGAGAAGAATCACGTGGCAGGCAGAATGACAGGCATACAAACATTTTCGTGCCCTATTCACCAGAATCTTTGATTACAGCTATGATTTAGGTTATGAATCTTAAAATAGAATGATTGACCTAGGTTATCTCGAATTATCCAAGTTAGTTTCAGATAATAACTTGAGCTCTTAAAAGAAGAAAAGAAAGGGTGAAGGGTCAGAGAAAGCAGCACAAGGGGAAGCAGAAAAGGTGGAAGCATAAGAGAGAGTTGATTCCTTGTTGCTGGCTCTGCTGTGGAGCCCACATGCAAGGACTAGAAAGTGGCCTCAAGCCAGCAAAGAGATGGGGACTTCAGTCCTACAACCACAAGGAATTGAATTCTGCCAACAATCTGAATGAGTCTGGAAGCAGGTTCTCCCCCAGAGTCTACAAAAGGGAATGTAACCCTGCCATTACTTTTATTTTGACCTTGTAACACTTGAAACAAAGAAACCAACCGAGCCAACAGAACTGACCAATAGAACTGTGAGATAGATAGTAAGTAAGTGTTGTTTAAAGTTACTAAATTTATGGTCATTTGTTACAGCCAGGATAGAAAACTAATAAAAATCCTTACCTGACAAAAATTACATTTCTTTTCCATCAAACCGAAGTAGTAACTCTGCTTCCCAACTAGCCAGTCATTCCTCTTAACCTTACAATACATTCATCCTCCTGCAAGACAATCCCATTAGCTAGAAGTGGTTCTTCTAAGGTGCTTCTAATTTGCTGTGTAATTTTAAGAAAATCAATTCAACTATTTTCTGCTTGGTTTACTCAACTAGAAAATGAGTATAAAACTTGATCATTAATTGAGTTTCCTGTTTTCTGTTGCATACTTATTAGAAGACATACACTAAAGTCAAAGAAATATATCTTTAATGCCAGTTCTTATACACTTAAACTCCCTAAACTGATTTTCTGACCTGAAAATTTGCATAAAAGTAGTGGCTGGTTTTCGAAGGTTAATGTGACTGGTAAATGAGATAATGCCAATCAATGCCTGGCTAAATCAATGTTGCCTATAACTTTTATCATAGCTCACCTTGTCGGATTATTTCAAGTGTTAAATTACATGATTAGATATAAAAAAAAACTTGCTTAATCATAAATACACAAATTCTGTTAGTCATGACAATAATAATGCTGACTGAACAAACCAGGCAAATCCAGCATGCAAACTGTGACTTGGCCAAAGTCACAAAGATGCTTAGGTCTGACTCCAAGCTCAGAACTCAGGTTTTCTGACCTTAAATTTTTACCCTTTGCCCTGTATCATACT
>NC_045444.1:73466680-73554177 GCF_002776525.5 Piliocolobus tephrosceles
TCATTTTCTAGCACTTTAAAAATGCATTTTAAAATGAAGAAAATTTCTTCTAGAAATTAAGTGTGCTATTCTACCCTATTTATTGAGCATCTACTTTTACCTAGTTTGGTACGGTGAAGGAAGTGAGATATAAGTTAAGATTTCTGACCTTGATAAAAGTATTTATCAAGTTGGAAAACAGTATTCTACTGCTTTTGAGGCTTACTTCATTGATTTCAAACACTCTCCGTAGAACTCATTCACGAGGTTCTAGCAAGGGATGATTTTATCAACATTTAAAACAGGAAGTTAATGTCTTCCTCACTCCTACCTCTGTCATTCATCGAACTTGGGCAAATTCCATGCCTTCCCAGGTGTTTCCTACTCATCAAACAAAGCATTAGGGTAAAAGGATTAAGTCTTGGGTAAGAGTTCAAAATTTATATGAAAAGAAAAAAAAAGATTGTTATATAGAAACAGTTTTTAATCCAAGTAACGTAAAGCCAAAATATCCTTAAAACCAAATCTCTCCTGACACTGTTTTGTTTTTGTTTTTGTTTTCCCTGTGGCTCAGGAAGACTTTGTGTATGTCTCCTCTTACCTAATAGCTCAGGGGAAAAAGTGTGCCATTTGGTTAGATAATTTTTCTCTCATTACATGAGAATTCAGTAAAAAGATATCTAGACCAAAAAAAGAAGTAAATAAAAGAAAAAAAAATCACTTATCTTGCTCTCACCTCTTCATATACTGCCTCTTTTCAGAGTTATTCTTACTTTTGAAAGGCCGTTCGAGAAAAGTCTAGTTCTTTCATCTCCATTGCAAAAAGCCCAAATTAGAAAAGCAAGCACACTTCTTCATTAGTCCCCTTTCCAGATGTCTCAGAATGGAATCTGGTAAGTTCATGTACCCTAAGCTAAACTCATCACCATCATCATTGGAACAGGCTTAATGCTCATAGGACTAGAAATTAACATTTTCTGAATTTTGACTACATTGAGTTTTTATCTTCTTTGCATTTAAGAGAAAGTCACTAAGCCAAGACTTTTAAATATACAGAGTAATCGAAATTATAAGACACATTAAAAAATGATTCAACAATGCCTAAACTCAACAAAGTAATTCAAAAAAAGAAAATTATTACATTTAAGCCATTAAATTCCTATGGATGACCTGGTATAGAAATTGCCAAGTTTTAAAAGTCATTAAAAACTCTCATGAAAACTTCTAGAAAGTATTTTATTTTTGAAGAGATGCCTAAAGTTAATTATAACTATTAAAATTCACATTAAAATTCATATATAAGGAAGCATATGCTGTTAATATAGTCTCACTGGTTAATGACACAGTTTTTCTTTATCCAGAGAGATACTGAAATTTTTAAAGTAGCATCCAACTGATATTTAATAATTCACATAATGAAGGGATGATGTCTAATGCCAGTTACAAATAGAAACAGTAGTTGTAGTGGTTATAAATATGAGTTTGACTTCTTGTTTTTAAAATTCAACTCAGTCACACACTAGCAAATTAAACAACTTCTTTAAGAATAGTTTTCTTGTCTGCAAAATAACTCCTAAACAAGAAGCTATTGCAAAAATAAAATTAGATAATATAAACTTCTTAGACCTCACTAAATATTACTTATTATTATACCACATTAAAATTTTTGTAAATATAAGTCAGTGTATTATACATATTTTCATTTATTTGCTATAATTTCAATAGCACTGTATGTGGAAAACTAACACTATATTTCGAGGTGGTGGTCACATGCATCTTGAGTTTTTTTATCTTCTGCAGAAATAATATGGTTATTTCCTTATTCTGTCATTTAAGTAGTTATGAAAATATCAAAAAAGGGAATTATAAGTATATTCCCAAATAAGATGTCAATCTAGTTAATATGACTACACAATTACTAACACTGAGCCTATATATAACCCAAAGCTCTAGCAAATTTTTTATAACACTGTAATCACATATTGACTTCTTAAAGAATATAATGCTAAGCCAATTAAAAATAAGACATAGAACCTCCCAAATTTTACTTTAATTTTTTCTTTTTTATTTGTATAAATTTAAGGGGTATGAGTGCACTTGTATTGCATGAATATATTGTGTAGTTGTGAAGTCTGGGCTTTTAGTGTAACCATCACCTGAATAATATACATTGTACCCATTAAATAATTTCATATCCCTCACCCCCGCTACAACCCTCCCACCCTTCTAAACCACCAATGTTTATTATTCCACACTCTGTGTCTTTGTGTATACATTGTTTAGCTCCCGCTTATAAGTCAGAACATGCAGTATTTGACTTTTTGAGTTGTTTCACTTATTTTAAATTGGCTATAATAGACTTTCCTAACACTGTACTGGAACAACAAAAGAAAACATTGACTCTATGCTTACTTGCTTATTTAATGAACATTCCAGATTGAACAGTTGAATAACTATTAAAGAGAGATAATTTTGTGATTAAGTTTGGGACTTCACTTTACACTGTAAAGTACTTACTCGTGGGACTAATTTTCCCATTGTGGGCATAATTAGCCATTTTCCGGTGATTTTGGTCACCCTCTTTTTATTTGAAAGAGGCAAGCAGCCAAATCTCAGGCCAATTAGTTAAAGGTGGAAGGGAGCCTGAAAAAAATGCTTTGTACTTGATGGAACACTGTCCCTCCAGGAGATCTAACATGGAAAGAATTAATTGCTCAAAGAGCACTAAAACAAAACACATCTTTCCAGCTCTTTGGAATAAGAGCTGTATACCTATTTTCCGTCCACAAAGTCAGGAGTCAAATGCTATGTGAAATCATATTTTGTTTTGTTTTTCCCTCCAACAATAAAATCAGAAAATATACAATTCTGCTATAATTTTAAGTTACATACCAGTCCATAAGCAAAGTTATGATATTCTTGTTACATTGAGTTTTGCAATCATTCTCAAAATAAAATTTATATGGCACCTACTAGCACATGCCAACTTTTAGGAGGTAGAGGAACTCTGCTGATACTGTCTGTTTAGCACATCTTCTTTATTTCCCTTAATAAAATGAACCTTTTTCCCTATAGAGAATCCATTCTCTCTGGTTCAAGTGAGACCTCTTGATCACTGAAGTAGGAACTGATTGAAATCTGGTCAGACTAGCACAATCCCCTGGTTAAATTTAGCTTAGTCATGGACATGTGTGGTCCAAGCAACACCACTGGAATTCTCCCTGAGACATTTGTATTGTTGTTATTAGGGAAGCTTTTTCTTTCTGCTGGGGTTGCAAAGCAAGTAGGGTATGAATATCAGACTATTCTCATGCATCTTCCTATCATACAGAGAAAATGTTAAAAAATGCGGTCAAGTGAAGGCAATCAGCTGAGAGCTGAGGATTAGTGGAGAATCCAATAACATTAGAGCCCTTTAATTTGGCCATATTTGAAGGCAGATACAATTCTAGAAATGCTCACAAATTGCCATTAAATTACATTGTGTGCCTAACTGATTTATTTGGAGCAGTGTAGTGGAATAATCACTATGTGTGGAATAAGAAGGCTCCATTTTTGCATTCTGACTGTGATTGAATGCCCTGAATATTCTTAAGTTAGTCACTTTGCTGGGTCTTCATTTCCTGACCTGTAAAATGAGATGACTTCAAGCACCTTTTCATTTTGTAATCTAGATATTTACAGATTGTTTTCTTTTTCACAAAAGAAGAACATCATTGTTTATACCTGAAGCATACTCCATGCCCAGCCAATAGGAGTTCAAATCTGACTTTTTTATCCAAATACATCTATGGAGTGATTTTTTTTCTAAATATGAAATAGTCTTAGCCGTATATGCTCTTGGATAATCCACAACTAATATTACCTATGGTGAGATACTCATATCCAGCTCAAAAAGTAAATGCAACTCTTAGATGAAAACATATGAGTAAATGTTTGTCACCTCTGGTTAGGCACTGGCTTTATAGATATGACATTGAAAGCAAAAGTGACAAAAATCAGGTAAATTAGATGACATCTAAATTTTAAACTTTGTGTTTAAACTATCAAGAAAACGAAGAGACAACACACAGAATGGGAGAAAAAAATTGCAAATCACATATTTGAAAGCAACTTATATCTAGAATATAGAAATAAAGCTTTTGGCTCAATAATAAAAAGAAAAACAACCCAATTAAAAAATGGGCAGAGAAGATATTGAGTCAACGTAAGTGTCCATCAACAGATGAATGGATAAAGAGAATGTGATATAGACACAAAACAGAATACTATTCAGCCATAAAAAGAATGAAATCTTGTGGCATCATGGATGAGCTGGAAGGACATTATGTTATGTGAAATAAGCCCAGAAAAGAAAGATGAATACTGTATATTCTCACTCATATGCAGAAGCTAAAAAAGTTGATCTCATAGAAGTAGGGTAGAATGGTTATTACTGGAGTCTGGAGTGGGTAACAGGGAGAGAGTGTTATGGAGAGGATGGTAAAAGAATTCAAAATTACAGCTAGATAGGAGGAATAAGTTCTGGTGTTCTACAGACTGTAGAGTAAATACAGTTTAAAAAATTTATATTTTCAAATAGCTAGAAGGAAAGATTTTAAATGCCTTGAACATGAAAAACAATATAAGTTTGAGGTAATTGATATGCTAACGACTCTAACTTGATCACTACACATTGTATTATTGAAATATCACCCCATAAATAGGTACAATTACTATGTGTCAGTTTTTTTTTTTTTTAAATGATGGGTAGAGGATCTAACAAATACTCAGTAAGCTCATGAAGTTATTATGTGTCAATTTTTTTAAAAGATTGATGGGCAAAGGATCTAACAAATACTCTATCAGCTCCTGAAAAGATGTTCAATATTCTTAGTCATTAGGAAAGTGCAATTCCAAACCATAATAAAATACCACTTCATACCCACTAGGGTAGCTATAATAAAAAAGGCAGACAATAACAAGTGTAAGAAAGAATATGGGAAATTATAACCATCATATGTTGCTCATAGGGATGTAAAATAGTGTAAACCATTGATAAACACCTTAGTAGTTTTTCTAAATGTTAAACATAGAGTTACTATATGACCCAGCAATTCCACTTTTAGGTGTAAACTCAAGAGAAATAAAGACAGATATCCAAACAAACGCTTGCACATGAATATTCTTAGCATCTTTTATAATAATTAAAAGTAGAAATAACTCAAACATTCATCAGTTTGTGAATGGATAAACAAAATATGATATATTCCCTACGATGGAATATTATTTGGCAATAAAAAGAAAGGAGTACTTAATGCATGCTATCTGCAGCATGAATAAACCTTGTAAACATTATGCGAAGTGAAAAAAGACAGTAAAAAAAAGAAACATATTGTATGATTCCCATTTATATGAAATATCCAGAATAGGCAAATCTGTAAAGATAGAGGATGTATTGGGGTTACCTAGGACTCAGGGAGCATGGCAATGGAGAGTGATTGCTAATGGGTACAGGGATTTTTTTCAGAGTAATGAATGTGTTCTAAAATGATGGTACTATCTTGAGAATAAATAAAAACCACCGAATTGTATTCTTTTTTCCTTTATAGTTTAGGCTCAGAGAGTATATGTGCAGGCTTGTTACATGGGTGTATTGTGCAATGCTTAGGATTGGGCTTCTAATGATCCTATTGCCCAAGTAGTGAACGTAGTGAATTGTACACTTTAAGTGAGTGTACTCATAAAGTGTATGGGTATGTGATTTATAGCTTAGTAAAGCTGTTTTTTAAAAAAGTAAGTGCCAAAAGGGCATGTGTATCTAAGGAAAGACTTAACACTGATCATTTAGTCTTCTCTCTTACCTCTCCTGCCTTCTTTAGTTAAGAGAGAGATGATATTCACATTGTAAAACAAAACACATTGAGCAAAGAACCTGCCTAGCTAACACAGCATATCATGCATGTAAATTCTGAATTGCTCCTTCAGTTGAATACATTATTTCATGTTCAACAACAAATTGATTCTATTTTATATATATAGAACTGCTTTGATTTGAAACACATACATTTTTCTTGAAATTTATTTTCAACAACCAATGTTTCATTCATGCACAAAATATTGTCTTTCCTTTGATAAGTAAATTTTAGTTTATAAAAATGACTATTGTACATAGTTGAGAGAAAAGATCTATATACATACTTAGAAAATTTCCCTTAATTTTAGATAGGATCCATAATTGTTTATCTTTTTCTCCTGTCAGTGATTTCACTTTACAGATTTTAATTTCTTATATGAGTGGAGCACTGACAATTTACGTACAAAAATGTAGATATTTTATTATATTTGTGATTTGTGACATTTTAACTGTGTTATTACAAATAGAAACATAAAAAATACAAGAGAAATATTAGCAAGAAAAAATGTTGAACTTCGGTTTATTCTTGGAACTTAACCTAGGTTAGAAATTTTGCATCCTAACTATACTTCTTCTATGGAGCTATTACATGGTGAAAGAAAACTAAACATGGAAAAAAGAAATCAAGTAAAGAAGGAAGAAAGAAAGGAAGAGGGGAGGGAAGGAAGGAAGGAAGGAAGGAGGGAAGGAAGGAAGGAAGGAAGGAAGGAAGGAAGGAAGGAAGGAAGGAAGGAAGGAGGAAGAAGAAAAATCAATATATGTGTCTCAGATAAATGCACACTTTAAAAAATTGTTATTTTTATTAAAAGCAAATAAAATGTTGATATACTACAATTTGTTTCTCTAGTGTGTCTCAATTTCTTACAAATATTAGATATAACTCCATCTTAGTACCTTTTACTATATTAATATATTCATTCATTCAAACATTTATTTAGAACCTCATATTCTCCAAAAGTTCTATTAAGTTTTAGGGATCCAGAAATGCTAAACTTTCTGTTTTCAGAGACAATTAAAACTTTGTAGGGGAGAATGATATGTACAAATATGAGTAATAAAGTATTATGGGTACCCAATAAAATTTTATGTGTCTAGTTGATCAGCTGAAATGATGCATTTTACATGGAGGAAGTATGTGTGTGAGTGTGTGTGTGTGTGTGTGTGCGCGTGTGTGAGAGACGGAGAGAGAGACATCTACGTAGGGAATGTGTAGAGTGTGGACATACCACGTGCTTGAGAGATACAGGATACATGAGAAATGAGGGATAAGGCTTTCCAATAAGACAGAAAAGCAAATTAATGGTACTTTCTGTTGTATTGAGGAGTTTTGATTTAATGCTCTAGGATAGATAGTTTCGTTTGGAATATCTACTCTGATTTACTGGTAGTGGCAGCCAGAACTGCTACACTGAGAAATGTCAAAATTAGTCTAGTCCAGTGAATCAGAGTCTCCTGATTCATTAACGATGTCTGCCATGGCAGCCTCCTGAGAACGAATGGCATGTATTCCATATATTTACTAATGCTGTTGTATAAAATGAATAACAATTGTAGGAAAATTACGCAGTAGAGCCATATGACAAGATTTTCATTTTAGAAATATGAAATATGATGGTATTTGGAGGTGGGACTTTTGGGAGGCAATTGGGTTTAGACGAAGCGATGGGATTAACACCCTTATAAAGAGAGAAAGGAAGAGATAGGTAATCTCTCTGCCGGCAGGCATGCACCAAGGAGAGACGATGTGAAGATACAACCCGGAAGAGGGCCCTCACCAAGAATTCAACCATGCTGGCACCCGGATTTCAGACTTCCAGGCTCCAGAAATGTAAGAAATAAATGTTTGTTGTTTTACCCACCAAATCTATGGCAATTTGTTACAGAAGCCTTAAACTGATATGATGCAGAAAAATATTTAAAAATCAGAGTTATTTTAAAAGGTTCATGTATAAGGATGTGAGAGCTTAGCAAGTGCAAGTAATGTAGATGGATTCCTGAAATTCAGTTGTGGGTATCTGAGTGGGTTCCGATCACTACTATAGGGAATACCATAGAATAAAAGGGATGGTAGGGAAATATATGAGTGCAGTTCACACATCTTGAAGAAAAAAATTGTCCAGGAGGGTTTTTCTTTACAGTTCTGCGGATCAGCAAAGGAAGGCCTTGAAATAGAAGTTTCACACCCATCGTCATAGGACACATTTGTAAGAAAGGTGACATTTTGTTTGGAAAGGCAGTGTATGCTAAAACATGTGTATTGCAATTGAATTATAACATATTTCAAAACATTCGTGTTTAAGGAATTCAGAGTGAGTAACAAAGGTGAACTGGATAAAGGGTAGAGTTAGCTGGGGACAAGGAACTAAAAATACAAAGGCATGGGTACAGAAGTCAGCGCAGCTGTATAACTAGAGGTAAAAGGACAGGCCTGTGAGAAGCTTGAGGTCTTTGGGGAAATTAATGAGTGGAAACCTGGAAATGTGACTTCAGACATTTGCTAGACAAAGTACCATGAAGCACTCTATGAACTGCTGTAATTTTACACATACCAAACACAGCTTATTTTTAATCATTTACTCCTGTGACTAAGTCTGGGTTATAATTTAAAAATAGATCTTCCAGTGCAAAAGAAGTTGCACAGGAAGGAGCTCCTTGCTGAATTAAGCTGTGCTTAAGTGAGAACTGCCGCTTAAGAACAACACGTTCTCTGTGAAAAAAGATGGCAAATCCATTTCAGTGAGCCTAACCTTTACCAAGTGCTATTATCAACTCAATTGTATGTTTTTTCCTGTTTCACAAACATGTTCCCAAAAGACTTTTAAAATAGCTTTCTTTCCTGCTAAATTGTTGTGCCAAGCACTTTTTCTGATTTGCAGCCTTAACTGGACCAGGATGTGTTTTAAAAAAAAAAAAAAAAAAAAAAAAAAAAGCTCTGTCACGCTTGACAGAGTTTAATAGACCTTAACAACAACAGTGAAACATTTTCCTAACGTGACTGTCCCTCCCTCACCGAATCTTAAGACAGTGCATTTTTATCAAAATATGAAATACACTGAAGAACCTAAGGAAGCAATAGTATCTTTAAAAGTTACTCTATTAAATCAAAACATCTAGTGAAAAATCTGTCCACCAAAGTAAGATTTTGTTTTCCTAACAAAGAGAAAAATGTCACTACAGAAAATAAAGTTTTTTATAAAAGTTAAAATCATCTTAAAAAGTAATCATATGAAATGGTTCCCTAGGTATCTCATAAACACTTTTTTTTTTTTTTTTTGGTAGAAAACACATAACCATAACATCCTGAGGTCTACCTTGGTTATTTCAAAATGAATCCCATGCATTGCTGGAGTATTTTTCTCAAACTGCAACTTGGCTTGTAGTTTACCATGCGTGTCTGTCTTTGCAGTGAGGAGTTTCCTCACTTAATTCCTTCTGAGGTGCAGTAACAATGGCAATCTCAAAAGAAAAAAAACATGACGAAAGTAGGTAAAAAAGAAACACCATCTGATGGACACTGGTGGAGGCTATGGCTAGAAACTCACGTGAATGAGGCTTTCTGGAGCAGGAGTCAGTATGGGTGTCTGAATAGTATGCTGCTTTAGACAGCAGATAACAACAATGAAAAATAATAGCAGTAGGGACTTGTACCAGAGGGAAAAAAAGAGCAGTAGAAAGACAGACACAAGGCAGGGAGCACAGGTTTCACACGGAGCGACTCCGGGTTTGGATACTAGGGTTTGGATACCAGCTGTGGAACTGCAGTGTTTACTAACTGGAAAGTAGGTAGAAACCTAACCTGTAAGCTTTACCTTCTGCAGCTGTTAAGATGGGGTAATACATGTCTCATAAGTATATTGTGGGGGTTAAATGTAATAACCCACACAATTCTGTGTCACAAGGACTAGGAAGCAATAACTGCTAAGTAAGTGGTGGTCTCCCCCGTGTAGCAGAAATGGAGTGTCTTGGTTTGCTTTAATTGGCCTCAGTTAGAAGACTTATAATTTTGAGTAAAATTGTATGTGAACATTTAACAATGCCAATTTTCCCAGCTTTCTGTAAAGGAGGCTTTGTGAGCTCATGAACGCATGGTAGGATTTTAACATATTTTAGCATGAATAAGGATGGGCACTATTTCCAAAATCACTTGTTTTCTCACCAATACTAATTGTCTCTGTATACATAACACTCTGCTCTGTTACAGAGTATCTTTTAAATATATATTAACCCTCCCTTTTAAGAGTGGTAATAAACACCAGTGTTAAAGTCTCTCATCTTTTCTCATCATCCAGAGGACAGTATTGTTAAGGAGGTGAAGACATTTATGTCTTGTCACAAACACAGACTCTAAAGTGACTTGCATATTTGCATTATAACTCTTGATTTGTATTTGTTTAATCAATTCCTAGAGGAAGAGGAAAACCAGTTAAACTAAAGGTGTGGGATTCATTACCTGGAATTAGCACTAGGTTATTAGTTGGAGATAAATTTGTGCAAGGAGATAAAATGCAAATGGCTGAAACAGAAAGAAAGAAAAGTTTGCAGCCAACAATTAAGCTCAGCAGAAAGTTTAGTAGTTTGGAGGAATGGCTGCTGTGTTCCTGAGATACTTAGCATGCAATAACTAGGGAAATCACTTCAGAAATTTTGTCCTTATGAAGTACTTCCATTGGACTATTTCAGTCCTGTGTGTGTATACATGTGTTGTCTGTATGTAGAGGTGTGTGTGTGTGTGTCTGTGTGTGTGTGTGCATTTACATGTGCATGTGTTTTAACCATTTGGGACAAGTCAATGTTGTGTCTGCTAGTATATAAAATAGTACCAATATGGGGCTCTGAAGCAGCTGGGCTTTATCACCTTACTCAGAATGACTTGTCAAAACTTGACACCAGACCACCCAACCGCCATTCCCAACCAAGACAAAACAAAACAAAACCAACCAACTAAACAGAAACACAAACCTGATATGTGGTATGTGAAAAACATCAGTCCATCATCTAAAATTATTGTTTAAGCTCAAGAGCAACTCAAATAATGTATTGGCCTCTAATATTGCATATATTTTGTTTTAACTCTCTTTTATAAAAATTATTTGTAGGCAAACATGTTCTTTGAAAAAATGGAAGTAAATGTACTAGTGTAAATGTACAGAATATTCAACACACATTTCAAACTTAAGTTTCTACAAAAAATCGTCATCATAAAACATATCTTAGGTGAATTCTATCTCTACAAGATGTAGAGCACCAGTTGGTGAGAAAAAGGGAAAGGCAAATACATAAAGAAAATAAAAGAAAAGGAAGTATTGAGAAATCTAGCTGTATATTTATTTATTTTTTATCTATGGTCTTTGTAACTAACCATTCCTGGTAATGCTGTGGTTGGCACTCAAAATAAAGATCCAATAATTGTTTGAAAAAACGATGTGGTTTGGTCACTTTTTGCTGTGTACATATGAGAAAGAGAAAAAGAGACAGAGAAAGAAGAAGAAGACAGAAGGACAGTCTTACTTGGTTTATTTCCTACTAGAATAGGAGTGATGGAATCAACATTATTAAATACACACAAATTAACGATCTGAAAAATCATTTAGATGTATGAAGAGCAGAATTTTGGAAAAAATAGAACTATTTTGTACAGTAATGCTAGTAGTGTTTGTGAAGTCTACTATCTATCTTTTTAGGCCTAAACTATCATTCCCAAGAAACCTTATTTGAAGTCATAACTTCTTTAGTTTCCCTCCACCTTATGCCTACAGCACAAATAGGCCGAATACACCTTTTGTACGAGCCTTCTAACAGCACATTATCACACTAGATAAAGTTAGGTCTGTTGTTGTTTTATTTTCTTTTTTATCTTCCCCGCTAAAGGTAAAAGCTATTTGAGGGCATTGCTTTTTTAATCATTGGGATTCCCCAAGGGATTGTCTAGTATTCATTTATCTTCATTAAGTTTTTTAATGAATAAATAAATGAAATAATTATCCATTACAAAAATGCATCCATAGTGATGATAATTAACATTGTTTTAATACTTTATGAAGTCTGATCACAGTAAAACCCACCTATATTTAGGGAGAATAAAGACTGGTTAAGATAATTTGTTTTGTCCATTTGTAAAGTAAATAAGGAAAAGCACTTGAACTACTCAAAGGAAGTGTTTTCTCCCACTTTTGAAAAAAACAAGCAAAAAATTAGTAGGCAATAATAATATTGTGGTAGTTAAAATGGGAACATTGTAAACAATTTCAAATAAATTATTGCTTTTAATTCAGAAATAATGCATATTCAAAATTTTAGTAGTGTATTTTTGCCTATTAATCTTAGAAATTTGTGCTGACATTGACTTTCATATTATGAGAGAAAGACTTCAATTTTAATAATAAAAGAATGAAAAGTCTTTGGGCATAAGGTAAGGACTGCTGTGCAGTGAAAGCTAAATATACAAAGCATTGATACTAAATCTTTCTTTAGCAACAAGTACATATTTAGGTAACATACTGCATGTAAAAAATTCAAATAGCACTACATTGAATATGAATAAATCCAGGTTCTAATTTTAACTAAACCTCGGGATTACAGAGGAGACTGAATTGAGGCTGGTTCCAGCAGCAACAGGTGTGATTCTAAGACTTCTTCTGCATGGTGCATTAAGCTTTGCTAGTGTTCCCACCTCTATATATTAACTTTGTTTCTGTTACTAAGCAAACTCTACACAGTTTGAGCAAAATCACACCATTTATCTTTTGGAGGCCTCGGATTATTTTTATTTAATTTGTAAAATAAGTTACTAGACTAGATTCTCAAGGTCCTTTTTGTTCTTTAATTCTATCATTCTGAGGGAAAAAATGTCATTATTATTACATCCAGGACATATATATTAATGCAAATACATTAAGTATTGAAAGCCAAAGTTAAAATATAGAAAATCTTTTCTGGTAATTTACTTCAAATATACATGAAACAAAACATTACAGTTTGCAACACAGCGCTATTTTCATGTTTATTTATATATTTATGAAACGTTTTTGGATTTTGTTTTCAGCTAGGGTGATGGAAGATGGCATATCATGAATAGGATGTCAGTCAGATGTCATTTTTTAGCCAAGATTCACATATATACTTTGAGTTTAGGCACTATTATATTATGAAAAATGAAAGGTTATGTTTTCAGTCTCTTCCAGGCTTGGCAGCTAATAATTACAACTCCTCTTAATGCAAAGTGAATTTTAAATAAAATCAGTATGACATGCTGCTGCCTACACTAAGAAGTGAGTGATGGGTTTAAAATGTGGCCATGCATTTATACTTTTTAAATATAAAGTTATTTTTATAATTAAGAATGGAGTAGGGTTGCCTACTATTGAGAAATTCAGAAACCTTCTTAGACAAAAATTTGCAAATTAACTTTCTTAGGCAAATTAACTTTCTAATTACATGACTTTCCCATACTCACATCCTAATAAAACCTGGTAGACAAAAGAGTCCAACCTACAAATAAAATATGTACATAAATAAAATATTTGTTATGTTGCTGTCCCAATTTAGATATGATGCTTTCCTTTCCTCCTGTTAGATGACAGGTAATGATATCCAATATGAAATTTTCATTATAGTAATGCCTAACATTTTTGAGTGTTGTGTGCCAGAAAATGTTCTGAGTTCTCCTCATTCCAATGTTTCAAGTAACAGTCACATATAGGATATAAAATGAAATATAATATTATTATCCACATTTTATTTATGTAGATATTGAGGTTAGAGGAGTAATATAATTTGCCCAAGTTACATAGATGCAGAGAAAGCCTCAGTTTACATCATAGCTTAACACAATACAGCCTCAATCAATGTCCAGCTCCATAATTAGAAGCAAATTTCCAGTCTTTGCAAATGCCAAATAACTCTCACTTCCCTTAAGATGTAAATGTGACCTAAGCAATTCTGGATTTCCCTCTCTGGTATTTTACATCTACTGAAATACAAATCACAGTTTTTTGTGTGTCAGTCCTTGTGCTGTCAACATACAAGTTATAGTTTAAATAAAGAGGATTATGTCAAGGTCAGGCCACTAACAATTACTTTGCAGAGTTTTTCTATCAGAATTGCCAAATGAAAGAATCATTTCTATTTTTTGCAGGGGACTTATCTTCTCCTAGGTTTGTCTTTTTGACACGTAAATTACAATGTCTTTTATTATAATCTTATCTCATTCTCTTGCTTTTCTCATATGTAAGGGAAGACATAATTAAATTAACTGGTAAAATATATAACAGTTATAGGTAGAGCAACAGTCAGGTAAAAAGAGTGATTCACTTACAAAGTTTAAAATATAACAACTGATAATTATCACATATAATTACATATGATATTAAATAAAACAATGAATGTTTCAGTCTCGTTGAAATCCTCAGATGTAAGTGCTATGCCCATGTGATGTTCACTCTTTTTTTCCCTGTCTTTTGTCTTTGCCCATGTTACCTCTTCTATCTAGAATTCTCTTTCTCTCCCTCTGTCTCTTTTTCTCCTACTTTTTCTTTAAGGACAAGCTTAGATTTCCCCTCTCCCTGGAACTTCTATTTCGATAACCCTAAGTATTCCAGCTTTCTTTGATAATTCCTTCCCTGAAAATGTAGAGAGACAAATCCTTATATACAAATAAATTGAATGCTTACTATGCTTATTTTGTCTTCCTCACCAAATTGTAGGTTTGCAGAGAACAAAGCATATTTATGATCCATAGCAACTATAATAGTACTAGTTGAGAGAAAACAATCAACAAAACATATTTATGATCCATAGTAACTATAATAGTACTAGTTGAGAGAAAATAATCAATAAAAACTAATTAGTTATTGATATATGTGGAATTAGTCACCAAAGGACAAATATTTTGAGATGTCCTAGACTTTAAAACCTGAAAGCTATTTACAGTATTTAAATATTCCATTTTGTATTAGACTAAGCCTTAGAGCCTTGAGGCTTGAGTCAAGTCTCACTCTTCACACTTGTATCTTCGACCTGCTATTTTTTAAAAAAGTTTTTAAAAAGTGTATCAAACAGAGGCTGCCCTTAGCTGGAATAATTCAGATAATAGTCTATGATTTAAATTCCAGATACAGGCATATATTTTGTGAAGCTCAGCTTAATACAATAAGCATGAGATTTTTCGTGTGAAACCAGAAAGAGTTAGAATTAGAGGGAGACAGTAATCATTTCGCTTAAATATTTAACTTCATAGATGGGGAAAGAAGAGTCAGAGAGATAAGTGAATTTGCGAAGGTTGCCCAAGTCAGATGCCATAGTAAGACTGCTGCTCATGCTCTTGAGTCCCCTTTTCAGTACTCGGTTCCATGTCTACCCTGTGGACCATTTCTCTTGTCTTTGGGCCACTGCAAGAGAAAAATCATGAACATTCCACACAGACTATGAATTTTAAAAGAAATGACACCCACTCAAGCTATCCTGACTAGCGGAAATAGGAAACGTAAGAATGTTTCTGAAAATCAGGAAAGATTTAGAGCAGTATCTCACACAGACTGAAACTCAGTTATAAAACTGGAAGGATACAGGAAGACCTTCTCTCAGTAACTTCACTCTCATTAAACCTGTGCCATTACTGTTCCAGATCCCTGTTCCTCCTCTGCATCTCTGTCCTCAATGTCTCTTGTTAGAAAGGTGCTAATTCTTTCCACTCAGGATGTAATTCTTTACTACACCCCCTACTCCTCTGGCTTAATCCTTCTATCTGTTTCTTCCTGTCCTTGTCGCAATACCTCATGATATTTAATGGCCCTAATTCTGTATCCTTTATCCTATGTTTTGACACCGATTCTACATCTTAGCATTTATCTAGGTATCCCATTTCATGATCCATCACTAAATAATTTTTTTCCTAATTAAAATTTTGAAAGAGATTTAAACTGGCTCAATTCATCCTTGTAACACTAAATTATATCATGGGTCATTTGCTACCTTATAGATTGCTGCTGTTGGATAAGTTATCTGTTTGACTAAACAATGATAGTAATGTGTGAGGCTCTTTCACCTAAAAACTCCTCAGGCGTAGCAGATAATGTTATCAACATAGCACATAAAATCATGAACAAGAATCAATGTAATAGTATTCAGAGTAGTGTCTTATTTATAGTTATATAGAGATATTAAGTTATTACCATTTCTTGATAGAGTTTATCTTAATTTTTTGAAGATTACCTCAACTGTCTTTTTTCTCCATGTGCTTTCAGTACATTTCTTTCAGTATTTCTAGGGAGATCTGAATTCAAGAAGTAAAAAGGGTACTGTTTTTTTTTGTATTGTTTTGTTTTGTTTTGAGACGGAGTCTTGCTCTGTGGCCCAGGCTGGAGTGCAGTGGCCAGATCTCAGCCACTGCAAGCTCCGCCTCCCGGGTTTATGCCATTCTCCTGCCTCAGCCTCCGGAGTAGCTGGGACTACAGGCACCCGCCACCTCGCCCGGCTAGTTTTTTTGTATTTTTTTTTAGTAGAGACGGGGTTTCACCGTGTTAGCCAGGATGGTCTCGATCTCCTGACCTCGTGATCCGCCCGTCTCGGCCTCCCAAAGTGCTGGGATTATAGGCTTGAGCCACCGCGCCCGGCCAAAAGGGTACTGTTTAAAAGAAAGTTTGGTTAGCAAGTTTTCCAACTATTAAAGCTTTCATTAGTAATTGAAGTTGATTTTTATTTCATGCAATTCTTTCTTCTATCGCACACCAGACAAAATAATGAACCTTTTATTATTCTCTTTTATGTAAGTTGGAAGGATAATGCACCAGAAAAAAGTATTTAAATCCCATTAAACCCTGTGGCCCCACGTACTTCCCCCCCCCCCCCCCCCCCCCCGCCCCCCGCTGACACCAGCACACACACGTATGCACTTTGAGCTTCTTGAGACTACCTTAACCATGCTCTCAACCCAAAGTACAAAGGTATGGATTATCAAGACCCACATGCACCTCTGTCTTGAGCCATAGTTCCTCATGATCCCCTGATCCCACCTTCAACTCTTCTTCATCCTTAACATTCTTCCCCCGTGGGCCGTGGAACTGATATTACACCCACCCACCAGCAAACTTTAACTTAGCTCAAACCAGTTTATTCCTTGCAAAGAAATTCTACTTGGTTTAGTCAACACTTTCCTCCACTGTCTAAAACAGTCTTTCAAACCTTCTGTCCTTTCTACAAAACCTCAACACCCACTTCATTTTTCCTTTCTCTCTCAATAGCCAGTGCTTCAAAACAAAACAGAGGTTTACAGCATATAGCTCCCTCACTTGCATATTTCGACACCCATAAGCCTATCAGAATCAGTGTTCTTTTTTTTTTCTTTCTTTTTCAACTTGTGAAGTAGAGCAGGTATCTCTTCACTTCTGTAAAACAGATTGCCATTGCTGACTTGCACCTCATTTCCTCCAATTTGGTAAAAATTTGAATATCTGTGATGTCTTTTAATACATTCAAATTATTCCACTCAAATGGATCCCCCACTAATATTTTAAAATGTTCATGTCACTCTCATTCAAAAACAAAACTCTTCTTTCTACCCTATGGATTCTCCCACATCCACCACTGTACCCCGTTTTCTCACTTTACAAAACCAAAATCTCAAAAGAACTCTTTATTCTTGTTTTCACCCTCACTTCTTAACCCATTTCCCTCTGATTTTTGTTGCTCAGTGCTAAACCACATATTTTCTTGTCAGCTACTGAAAATACAGGTTTGCCAGTGTAATAAGACAAAGACCAGAGTCTTTAACAAGTCATCTAACTCCCTGCTTAGTGTGGTCCCTGCATTTCCACAGCCTCACCTGACACAGCTCTCTCCCTTGCCTTCTGCCCTCCATTCCTTTCCATAGAATGCATTTGCATATGTTTTTCTCATCACTCCAATTCACTCTCCCTGCCCCACTCCAGTCTTTCCCTAGTCGATTAGGACTCAAATTTCAGATATCAAGTGAGTAGAATACCACTTCATCTGGGGAACCATCCTTAATCCTCCAGATTAGGTCATCTTCTTCCTTAATAGGACTATCTCAACTTGTCATTTTAAATTTGTATGAATATTTGATTAATACCTGTCTCCCCTATTATAATTTCACAAGGGCTTGCAACTAATCTTTTATTCACCATTACTTCCCAATACCCAGCCAAATGTTAGGCACATACCAGTAGCTCAGCAAGCATTTGTTGAATGTGTGAATGAAGTTAAACTTTTCTGAGATACAGGATGACATTTAATAATTTCACTGCAGATTATGCTTTGGACAATTGCTGTCTTCAATGGTGTACGCAATCATGGCACTAAACTTATATTTCTATAAAGTCACATATTTTGTACCAAATTTCTTTTGTGTACAGTTATTTGAGCCTAGTATTTTAGAAAGAAAATATCAAGACCTGGTGCGGTGGCTCAAGCCTGTAATCCCAGCACTTTGGGAGGCCGAGACGGGCGGATCACGAGGTCAGGAGATGGAGACCATCCTGACTAACACGGTGAAACCCCGTCTTTACTAAAAAATACAAAAAACTAGCCAGGCGAGGTGGCGGGCCCCTGTAGTCCCAGCTACTCGGGAGGCTGAGGCAGGAGAATGGCGTGAACCTGGGAGGCAGATCTTGCAGTGAACTGAGATCCGGCCACTGCACTCCAGCCTGGGCGACAGAGCGAGGCTCCGTCTCAAAAAAAAAAAAAAAAGAAAGAAAGAAAATATCAGAAAATAAATATTTCATAAATATCTTCTGACAGATGTTTAGATCTTAATAACGTTTCCTTTATTAATCCAGAGAGAAATCCTGACACTCTACTAAGGTTATTCCCTGAATCAAAGCAAATATATTTGAAAGGCTGACCCAGTGGAGAGAGAAGAAAATGACTTGATGTTGTAAACACTTTCCCAGGGAGACCAAGGCTATTATCCTTCATTATTTGGTAAAGGGAGTCAATTAACTGCATTCACATGTAAAAGATTTCTTTACAAAAAGCTCACAAGGACTGTTCCAGTGTTGGAAGAAAGAAAGGGAAGAAGAAGGAAAGACTTCAGACCTCTAACCAAGAGTAGTTGTGAACATTTTATGTGCTCTGAATTAATTTATTCATGCTCTCTTTAAAAGGTAATTGCTACTTATTTTTAGAAAAAAGCAAGTTCTATATTTCTACAAAATATTATACGGTATAATGTGACTATAGAGAGCACAGAGAAAAGGAGAATGGAATAAAAATGATAAAAAACTGCATTTATAATAATTATTTTTCTTGGTGTGGATATTTTTTAACTCTGGTTGGAATATAATTATCTCACTCCACTGTACAGTTATTAAATTACTTAATTTATTTCATTAAAATTTTCCTGGTAGCTTTTCTGAGATGTGAGAATTTATACATAAATTACAAAAAAATTAAAATCCTTTCTTAGTTATCCCAAGAGAAAAAACAAAACCAGCCATAGAAGGGGGTTTTATTATTTACTATTAATTTCTGTACAGAGCAGAGGACTCTAGTACAAGGTTAGAGTAAATACATTTATTTATTTCTGCAACAGGCATTTAGGCTTCTGTATCATCGTAATGTTTTAAAGTAAAGATATGTAGTACATAATATAATTTTATGAACATCATATTTCTATGCATCCTACTGGTAAAACTGAGAGCTTCAGGTGATAGGATAAAAGGGATATAGAATATATGAAAAGTCCACACTAAGTAAATGCTTCGACAAATGCTTCCTAAATGTTAAGACTTTTGCTAAAAGCTATGCTTACATGCCTGCTTTTGAACTTCTCACATGAAAAGGGGTTTTGAAAGAAGCTTAGCAGATAGTGAGTGTAGCCAAGGCAACTCACAAAAATGTGTCTGTGGGCAAGCAGATTTGCCTTCAGGCCATGATTAGCAAACAAAATAAAACAAACAGATTTAAAAGGTGGCATGCTTGAAAAATACCAAACACAAAAGAATCAGAGGAAAAATATACATCTGAAGTGTACTTCATAATATAGAAATGTTATATAAACTTTTGTGGTATCTAACAATGTTTGCAACACGGAATTCTGCCAATGTGTCAGTGGTGGACCTGACCAGCCGTCTGGAAAAACCTGCTATATATGATGACATCAAAAAGGTGGTGAACCAGGCATTGGAGGGCCTCTTCAAGGACATCCTGGGCGACACTGAGCACCAGGCTGTCTCCTCCGACTTCAACAGCAACATCCACTCTTCCACCTTCAATGCTGGGGCTGGCATTGCTCTCAACGACCACTTTGTCAAGCTCATTTCCTGGTATGACAATGAATTTGGCTACACCAACAGGGTGGTGGACCTCATGGCCCACATGGCCTCCAAAAAGTAAGACCCCTGGACCACCAGCCCCAGCAAGAGCACGAGAGGAAGAGAGAGGCCCTCATTGCTGGGGAGTCCCTGCCACACTCAGTCCCCCACCACACTGAGAATCTCCCCTCCTCACAGTTTCCATGAAGACCCCCTGAAGATGGAGGGGCCTAGGGAATCCCACCTCGTCATGTACCATCAATAAAGTCCCTTGTGCTCAGCCAATAATAATAATAATAATAATAATAATAATAATATAGGTATAAAGTATTATTGAAAAATGCTAAGAGAGTGGATGTTGTTTGTAGCACAAAATACAACTCTGCTAGGTAATGTGTATATTAATTGGCTAGACTTAGTCATTTCACAATCTATAGATACAACGAAACCTTATGTTGTACATAATAAATGTGTATAATTTTATCGGTCAATTAAAAATCATAATAAACAAATTTACTAATGGTAATATAAAAAAGTAATGTTTAAGCAGGACATTCAGCACTTATAATTTCTGTGTGTAAGTATCTAAAATTTTTCATCTTGAATGATACAGAGTTACCACGTCATACTGAATGACACAGAATATCTTCTGTACTCCTGATTTCCCTGTTATCTTAGTAATAGATCCAAATAGGTACAAGAGTGTCCCTGTTTCTTTCACCTAAATGAAACTTATTAAACACAGATAACATTACATACATGGAAAAAGAGAAAAAAATACTAATATTGGGAAATGTAAAGAAGAGCTAGAAATAAGACATTAAAAGACCTTGTATTTTATTAAAAACTCTTGTGAATGAGGGACAGTCTAAAATTTTGAGTCTGATCCTTCTAGTAGATCAAGTTACCAAGTGTATGGTCTGTAGTATGAAACTAACGAATTTCTAGGAAGAAGTGCGAATATACTCCGAACTAACTGCAAAAGATCATGTAGGATTCTCTCAAAGAGAACATTCTGTAATTCAATGTATATGTTTCCCATGTGAATTTCAATAATAGAAAATGTGGCAAGTTGCAAAGGACTGTTTCTTATGTTCATCAATAAAGACCTATAATCAGGCATAAAAAAGTATTCTATAGCAATTAAATATAATGTGGTCCTTCAATCTGTTGATTTGACTTCACCTAGGAATAAACTTTGAATTATCTGAAAAAGTAAATGCACTAAATATCCTTTGAGTAACCCTGACTGTATACTCTTTCTCTCAGAAGAGATTTTTGGTAAATATATATTTGATAAATAGAATTCTTAATGAAGATCGAGGGTGAAGCTTTCTTACTGGAACAAGATTGAAGACTTTTTGTCTGAAAATAAAGGCCACTTATTTTCCATACTCAAGTGATTTTTAAAATGTATTCCCAAGATGTTTTTGAAAACTAATATATAGATAAAAAAAACTAATTGATGTTTCAAAGGTATACTCAGAGTAGCATGGTTAACAACTATAACTATGACAAAAAACAACAAACAAACAAAAAACAAACCAATAAACACACAAAGGAAAGAAAAGAAATACTAAAAGCATCAATAGAACCCAGCAGAGCTACTTTTGGAAGAGCTTGCCGAATAAACATCCTGTGACATTTATGCTGGTGAGGTTTATTATTGTATGAGACTTCAATTGATTTCAATCCAAATCAAATATAGATTTAAAATATTTGATGAAATAAATGCCTATGTTATAGATAATGTCTGCTTATTTATTTTCCAATTTAAGCATAACTATTAATAAATTTTAAAACAATTTTAACATGCCTTTGACCTCTAATGAACAACTACAGAACCTGAAAGATGATTAAAGATTCAGTAGTAGCATAAGTAATATTTGTGGTAAAATACTGACTTAAAAATAATGTGAACTACATTAAAGCTACTTAAATAGGACATGGGAGTGGGGGAAGACACAAGGTCAAAATACTTTTCAATATTTTGTCTTACAGAAATATTTTTATATTGAAATAATTAAATTTAAATTTAGATTTTGTGATTAAAGTTAATTTAAAGTTATGAACTATAAAACCACCATAGGAAGGAGGATAATGTTTCGATAGTTACTTGTTAATGTAACAGTTTATAAAATAAAAAGTAACCCACAGTATAGGATTTTTCACATTTACAAAGTGTCAAGTGTTTACTTCTTTATCAATATCGCCTACATTTTCATTATTTAACATCTTTGCCCAGTTCCCACTGTAATCAAGTGTACTTCCATGCAGTCAAGTTAGTACCCAGCTTAGTTTGAGGTTAAATCTAAAAAGCTTTGACGTTTTCAGTTCACAGAGTTCTCTTGCAGAAGCCTTTGTTCTGACCTTTCACCCACCCGCCCCATTGTTCTGACCTTTCATCCACCCACTAAAAATTTGGAATTATCCATGCTAATCCTGGAATTCTGGTCATTAAAAGAAAAAAATTGTGATTATCATTCTCTACATCAATTTCAAAAGTTATTCTTCACACCAATATTTAGAGATGCAGTTGAAGCTTAAAAATATTCAATTGGGCATATAATTTTATAAAAATAGAGCATTCTAAAAGGAATAGAGAATCATGTAAAATTTAACCTACTTTTACAGATCTATAAGCCCATATAAAATATTTAGTTTTCTGTGCACATTTCCTTATCTACTTAATGACACTGTAATGCGCAGATTTTGTCTTTTTCCTTCATTAGCCTATATAGTCTTCATGAGAGTAAATGAAATGAATCATGTCTTAAATATCGACTTCTATTGTTATTTTGAATCTTCCTAAGGATATAGATCAAGGTTTATTCATTCTTACCTTACCTTCTGTTTTAGCATTTAAGACAGTTCATAGAAGACATTGGAAGATTGGTAAAATTGCTATTTAAATAACCTAGAATACAATTGTTTAAGTAATTTACTAACCTTTGCAAAGCTGAATTATAGTTGTGTATTCTGTCAGTATTACATAATATTAAGGTTCAGAGATGTGTTCTTTTCTGCATTCAGTTTTTCCTATATTCTAGAAAATTTCACCTTGTTCATAATAATTTCTTAGAAACTCTTGTTTTTTTTTTGTTTTTGTTTTTGTTTTTTTTTTAGATGGAGTCTTGCTCTGTCCCCGGGCTGGAGTGCAGTGGCGCAATCTCGGCTCACTGCAACCTCCGCCTCCCAGTCTCGAGCTATTCCCCTGCCTCAGCCTCCTGAGTAGCTGGGATTACAGGCATGTGCCACCATGCCTGGCAAATTGTTTTTTTAATTTTTTTTTATTTTAGTAGAGACGGGGTTTCACCATGTTGGCCAGGATGGTCTCGATCTCCTGACCTCGCGATCCGCCTGCCTCGGCCTCCCAAAATGCTGAGATTACAGGCATGAGCCACCAGGCCCGGCTGATATTATGGACTAAATTGTGTCTGTCCCCAAATTACATATTTAAGTTCTAACTCTCAATGTGGTTATATTCGGGCATGACACATTTAAAAAGTGATTACGATTAATGAAGTAATAAGTGCATATCCTTAATCTAATATGACTGATGTCTTCATAAGAAGAGGAAGAGATGTCAGGGATATGCAAACACCCCTGTGAAGATGCAATAAGAAGGTGACCGTCTGCAAATAGAGAAGAGAGGCCTGAGGAGAATCCACACCTGCCAACATCTTGATCTTGGACTTCTAGTTTCCAGAACTGTTAGAAAATAAATTTCAGCTGTCTAAGTCTTCTAGTCTACAGCTTTCATTATGGCAGCCCTTGCAAATTAATACAGTTAGTTTGGGCCAGCTCACAGAACTTAACTCTAAAGTGAAAGCTGGCAAAAAAATTTCAAAATTTTACAAATGAAATTTTTTAATGAAATTTTTAAAATTATCTAATTTTAAACACTTCCTTATTTTTGAGCAGACCATTTTTTCAAAGATAAAAACAAAGAAATATATTTTAATTTACAGAAGAGCAACTTATGTTAACTGAAGAAAATGCTTACTGAATGTGAAGTTAAAGTAAAATGTGTTAAAAGAGACTTCCTTAAATTATTTTAGCTAGAAGCATAAATCTGCCTCTAAACATTCTATGATAGCATAATGAATATAAATAGCATATTATGCCATTATAAATAGCAGTTTTAAATGATATGATTAATAACTGTTAGTTCTGGAGCCATATGTTAATCTTTGTGGAAGCAGAAGCTGGCTCATATACTGACAACCTCTGTTTGCCCTACTAATAATTCAACCCCTAGTTGTATTGTCACATTGAACTACAAGTTCCTAACAGAAATTACTCCAGAATCTAGGAAATGAAACAGATGCTAACATTTCAAGAAAGCCTTCAGAACAAGAACATTTAAAAAATCATTTTCATGTAGTGCTTGGAATAAATCGAATCTCCTGGTATTTCATGTGCTTAAGCGATCATAGCTTTCCCAGCCAGTGAGTATCTTTAAAAGAGAGGTTTCTGTCTTTCATATCACGTATTATTTTGATTAAAGTAATCATTTAATAAACTAGATCTGGAAGAAGTCAAAGTTCTTTTATAAGATTATGACATAATATTAATAATTAACATCTTAGAAAAATCTCTTATTTACTGAACCACTGTTATTTTTCAAAGAATAAGGAAAACATTATGATAAACCTCATTAAAGGTATACTTTATATAGTCTAATAGTTATATTTCTTCTTCTTTTGTATTTTTTTCAAAAGAATTTTTTTTAAGTTTTTTAAAAGAACACATTAAAGCCAGTTATAAATTCTTGTCCACTACTGCCAGGAAAAACAATAAATCAATACGGCCTCATGCAACTTATTTGGAAGTCCAAAATCGATGGTAAATATTATAATATGAATTTACATTTCAGAAAAATATATGCTCAAGTGCATTGTGAGTGAAAAAAAAGAATTTTGAAATATGCATGTAAGAGATGTACTCTTCTGAGAGTAGAGGTGTGGGGAAGGCTAGGTTCAGAACAGAGGAAGAAAGTAAATTTTTAATATCTAGTCTTGGTTTATTTACACACAAATACAGTAATAATCCACGTCTAGAGTTTTACTTTCCAATAGATTTAACATATCTGAATATTGGATACTTTGCGTGAGTTTTGTGAAAAAATTGAGTTAAAGATTTCAACGCCATTTGAGAATTTCCTTTGAACACACTAACGGGTATCTGTGAATACTGGCTTATTATATCATGGCTGATTTGTAAGAATTTACATGTTGCCTTTCTTAGCTGGAACTGTATGTGCCAGGAATAGGTTAATCCTTAGGGTTACATAGATCAGCAGCAAGACTTCCCACGTGGAAGCAGCTATATTCATCTTTCCCATCTGAAAATAACTTTATTAGAAAATATCACATGTCTTCTGACTGCCTGGTGACTCATAGGAAAGTACAAGATACCTGAAATCAGCTACATAATCCTATAGTCCATGCACTATTTTCAAACACTTTGAAACTTACTGTTGGGAAGTAAATGTTTATCTGAATTATATCTAAATCATCTCTTCCATAATTACTCTTGTGATTGAAACCTTGTTAGGCCTCAGAAGCCTCGGGATATCAAAATAACTCATAAATTCCTATACCTCAGAACCTCTGCACCTCAGAACATGAGACTTCCAGCATCCTGGAAAGTTCAAGGCATTTCTTAACCTCTCTAAAGGGATGGTCTGCCAGCCAGTCTCTTTCATAGGACCACCATAGATCATTCTTTCTCTAACATTCTGACTTAATTTGTCCATGACTTCTGCCTTTATAGTCAACTGGAGTGCCTTTACTCTGGCTACTATGTACTATTTTATGTTGACACTATCTCCTGATGCTCTCAAAGTCATCACCTCTTGGGGTGCCAGAGTCCTGCTACATTCTCGGCACAACTGGTGAAAAATGGCCTTCAAGTTTACCCTATGCTGTGCTGCCATCTGGGCCCTATAGCAGCACAATTCCTGTCAAGAGTTTTATTAATTCCCTAATGAAAACACCATTTTCACATTCAGCTCTCTAGAAGCTCCAAACCAGTTCAGTGTCCAGTAAGCGTAGACACCATGCCACCCTTTGAGCCTTTACATTCTCATTGTCACAAATTGGGTCTCCCAAACAAAAGAAAACCATCCAACTTTCTTTGTCCTTCTTCAACAAAATTCAAAGCTTCTTGGCACATTATTTCAAGCATACAGATGACAGCAGGAAGTGTAGTAGGAAGTGGACAAAAGGAAGGATATTTAGACCAAGTATTTTATCCTGGTTCCACCGTATGAATAAAAGGAAAGTAGACATTGTCAGGAATTCACTGATGCAGCGTTAAAAAATCTATTACCAAAAGATCAAAGGTAGATAGCAGGAAATAAGATAAAGGACTGACACCCAATTGTATCCACAGGTCAAGTGTTTTTATTACCAAAATTCCAATTAAAAAATTAGTGTTTCTAGAAAATAAATATTTATATCTGGGTTCAGGCAGATTAAAAAATCAATGAGTTTTAAAAGTTGCATTTAATGAGCAGAGTGCTTTATGTTTTTTTGTTTGCTTTACTAATGTGCCAGTTTGATGTCCCTGATAACAAGTCCAGCTTGATAGCCCTGCTAACAAATCCAGCTTCATCTAGTACAATAGAATATATTTTTTCTCAATTCTTTTCCATTTACTATCTGCTCAGTTTCTTAAGTTAGAAAATGACTTGACTAATTCAATGGACAATGGATTGGATATGAATCTAAAATGAGGCAGTTTCCTGAAGCCCAGACTTAACTGTATGTGACAATTTGCTTTGGGGCATTGTGAAACAGAAGATTTCTCAAATTTGTCTAATAATAGTGAGGCTCCTATAGTAAATATCACAGAATGCTTTGTTAAATTTGAAGTTCAACATATAAGAACATGTAGAACATGTCCAGAAGAACACATTAATGTCCAGAAGACCCTACCTAATCTTGTCTCTTAAAGTTATCAGCAACATGCTGATATCTTTATATCTGATATCTTTATCAGCATGTTGCTGATAACTTTAAGAGACAAGATTAGGTAGTTTGTGGACATTTTATGGAATAGTCAATACAAATCTATTGAAGAGAAATGGTATAATTCTGGGTGTGACACTAGATTACTATTCTGTTTCTTTTAATTTTCTTGCTTCTCAATTTTTAATCTAAAATATGAGGGAGGTGTATTAAAAAGATAAAAAGATCTTTGTAATCCTAAGAAGCTGTGAAGATAGTCTATTAGAAGATTTAAATATAGGGATTTTGAAAGCTTGTGTTCAGATATGGCATTAAACTAATAAAGTTCCAATAGAGAAAAGGAATTACAATTTACATTACAACATTTAGATAGGACTGTAAGATAAATAAATGGCTCTTCCTTATTTCACAATAAAAATTTCAGATGAATTTGACCTTCAAAGATATAAGTCTGAACAATAATAATAGAACATAATAGAAAAATTGTTCTGACTGCAAAGAAATAGACCTTTCCCAACAGTCACTTCAAAATGCAAACTAGAATGTATGGTCTATATTGTTTTGAATTTAATGTATCTATGTTAACAAGCATACTTCTTCCTCTTCATTTTCATTGCATAAATTTTTACTTGGAATGCTTTTGAAGGGAAACTAATGTGCTTCAAAGTTACTTGTATGTATGTTTTATTTCACCAACTGTACATATGACTGTAATTTCCCACCAAATATGGTATCAAATATGTAGAATCTGAGATGTTATAAAAGCATTCAAAATCATATTTTCCTCATAAAGAAAACACAAAATTGACCTTAATAGGATATTGTTGAGGAATATTTTAATTATCTGGCTATAAAGATAAATTCTAAGGTTTCCTAGGATTTAAAAAACTTACTCTCTGAAGGCAAAATTTACTCTAAAGTATTTTGCATCTGTGTGTGTGTGACAGTGTTTGAAGTGACAGGGAAACCCATGTCCTCTGTGTCAAGGTATTGTTTTCTGGATCATTTATTGACATATCTGAAGGCTTGGGAAAAAATTTAGGATAAATAGAGAATAATGAACTTTTTCAGAAATAACTAAGCTTACTCCATGCAATAGAATCCCAAATGATTTGAAGTTAGACTTTATTATCAGTTATACAGTAAATGTGATAAATAAGTTCACCCTGTGAGATATAAAAAATAAAAAACTTCAGCATGACCATAAATTTTTTTTATAGATAAGGGGCTCTCATGCCTAAAGCCTGGTTAACAATAGCCACATCTGATTTCAAAATATAGATATGCCCAATGAGGTAGTTCTTTACATTGGGAATTGCTGGTTAGGTGTTGGTTACACAATTTCTCTTATTTAAGGCTTAATAGATATTTGATGCCATATAGACAAAACATTTGGAAGAAGTTTCAAATTCTATCTGGAGATAGGTGTCATATAAAACACCCTAAAAAAAAAAAAAAAAAAAGAATGGTTTAAAAGGCTTGCTCGAGTTAACTAAAGGTTGGCAGACCCATTCGCCAGGCTTATTGAAACAAGCTTTACCCTCCTTTAAATGCAGGGTCTGTTTCTCATCGGCAGGAATGTTTTAGATTCAGCATATTAAAAGCTGCAGATAGTTGTGTTGGGTTTTCCTTTGTGAGATATCTACAGCAATGTGAGACAGCGAGTACATTTAGCCACAGGAGGAACTTCCCATAAAATCATAGTAAATGACTGTGCTTTTCTTATAAGCCACACCCTTCCTAGGCATTTCTCAAATACTTTACATAGAAATTTGCTCACTTTAACAAAAATCAATAAATGCAACTAGCATTTCATTTGTTTTCATTAACTAGTAGAAATAGCAGTAATATATTGTTAATTGTATTAGCAGGACCCTATACCTTAATGTGACAAGTCAAAAGGCATCTGGCCATTCACAATTATTGTGACTGAAGGATTAATATCGACAAAAAAATTGGATAATCTTGGAAAAGCATAAAGATGTGCAGTTTACAAAGAGCTGGCTGAAAATTGAGGAGAACTGGCAGATTTGAAACCGTGACAGGTATAAATGAATTGTGGTATGGCCTAATTAACAATTTTACTTCATCATATTCATACTGGAGTCTGCATAATTTGGGAAGAGGAAATATTTTGTCAAAATTGATATATCCCATAAAACATAACTAACATACTTTGCAAGGAAGCTTATGGAAGGCCTGGGAGACAAAAAGGACAACAAATATAACAATAATAATATTTAAGTGCAATAAAGTTTTTATAATGTCATTTTTCTTAAGGTGGTTTTCTACATCGGGGAAATCAACACTGCATTGACTATTAGACTTAGTTTGGGGGTCTAATGGACTCCTCCTGAAATTTAGACTGAGGGATCAGATTATTAATGGTAGACCTAAATCTGTCTCAAAGAACAGTATTTGGACTCCAGTAAAACCTCTTCAGATACTCTCTGTTTAACTGATTGCTTGTTTCAAAGGTCGATTCACTTTGGAAAAAGATTATGGATTTTTCTCACATTTTATGACAACATAAATGTTGACAACTTATATTTTTGTTAATGTATAATATTATTTTTTATCAAAAAAGCAAGCTATTTGCTAATAGTCATGTCACAAATATAATTATTATACATAGAATTATACATAGAATTACCCAGTTTCAATGGACCTTTCTTAACTTCCTGATAATTTATTATCCTTTAAAACACAAGAGAAACCCATTTGGTATCTTCCACCTACAGCTTGAAAGTCTTATATTTATTTGCTTATTAGTAGTACATTTCCATTTGATACATATAATATCAGGTTGCATTATTCTAGATCCAATTTTTCCTTCTGTAAGTGAAGTTTATGAGATAAGGTTAGTTGTTCTAGTCACAAATGCATTGTACAATGAAAAGCATGACATTATAACTCACCATATTTTCATGATAAGAAAAAATTGTATGCATATTTATTGATAAACGTATTTTAAGTGTATTCCTTATAGTGGAGGAAATGCAATGATGAATGAAACACTCTAGTAAAGAGCAGTGTGCTCCAAGTTTTTCTGTTGACACCTTGTGTAAAATGATTTTGAAAAAACATCACCCATTTCAACTGACAGATCAGTTGCAAAGCATGTAACTTTTGGCACATTTTAAATGCTGACATGCTAAACTATAACTGTTACATCATTTTAAAAAAATTCACAGTAAAACATAAATATAAAAGCAATTCAATATCTACCACATTCATTTAAAATAAATGAATGAGTTCTTCACAGCGGTTGGAAATGATAGATCATTTCTTTCTCTCCTTGAAATCATATCCCAGTCCACTATCCACCCTTCATCTTAAAGAATTTTATTCTGTTAAAATGTATTTTTATATTTTAAATTATTTTTAGTGATACCCTGAAAGAGAGCCAGGAAAATTCATTATATAGAAAAAAAGGGAATAAAGGTAGCAAGGAGCAAGAAAGAAGATAAAGTCACATGGAAATAGATCATTAGATGAGCAGGTAACACTTTAAAATTTGTGATGTTATAGTGTCTGTCTTTTTTTTTTTTTTTTTGCAGATGTGTGCATTGGTGTGAAGTAAATCTCTTCCAATATTCTCTCATGAAAATCTTTACCCTGCTCTAAAATTTTTGCAACAAAATTTGTACATAGATTAAAATTTTATTTTAAAAAAATCCTGTCCAAATGTCAGCAAATGAATGCTTTTAAAAAGTTCTTCCAGATTGCATTACCACCATAACTTTTATAAAAAATAATGGCAATAATTATCATGTTGATAATAATAGTAGCTAACACATCTGGAAGGCTTACTAAGTTTCAAGCACTAATCTATACATTACCTATTTATACCTCTACTTGTAGCTATCTATTTATATAGAGTGTCCACCAAATCTGGAAATACAAATGATATATAATAAATGATTCACTTATATATATTAGATTGTAATACTTTTAAAAAGTAATATTTGATTTTCTAGACTTTACGGTCACCTTACAACAATCATGTAAGGTAGGTACTATGATTAACCCAGCTTTACCAATGAGGGACCTGAAGCTCAGTCAGTTTATTAACTTTAACACATGATTAAAAATTAATTAATTCAAGGGTTGAATCAGGCAGTCTGGCCTTAAAGTTTACACTTAAGATCAAAATGCATTATTATAGACTTTGAGATATAATTTGATTCTTAATCCATCTTAAACACAAGTAAAATTCTATTTGCCCTATATTATTTAATGAGATGAAGAAGGGGGAAGCTTACATGTCCTTTTGAAAGGAGGCTTGGCAAACATCAATGTACCCACCATCCTCGTCCCCTTGTTTGTGGCCTAGGAGATTGTTACACTTTGCAAAAATGCTCTCTAGTAAGATTCAGAATGGGTAATACAACACTTGTGTTTTTTGGTGTGGGGAGGGAGATGTAGGTAAAAGAGAAGAAGGAAGATTGTGAAGAGAGAAGTGGAAAAGGATAACTAGCTGGAAGCTTGTACCTTCGAAGTTTTCACTGGCAGATCAGTTTTAGGAAGGAGATCAAATCGAGTTTGAGGATCAGGAAATTGATTTCTGTAAAACAAGCTGTTTCTGCCTGTGTGGTAAGAGTACGGATAACTCACTTCGTAAATCCTTGGTCTAGGGAAAAGTGTAACACATAGTAAATGGGGAAACTCAATTCTACCAAAAATGAAAATGTTGTTGCATTTGAGAACCATTATGGTGGGCAATGTAGTAAAAAAGATAAACAAGACACTCATCCTAATTTAATGTAAAACAAATTTGAAAAGAAAAAAATTATAACTAAAGAATTTCATGAAGGTATTATCGTCACTGCATATAATATGCTTTCTACTAAATTTCAATGGCAGTTTATGTTTACCTACTTACATATTAAATAATTGCTATTACACTGGCATCATAATTCCTCTTATGAGAGGAACTGTTCTTTCTGATAAATTAAAAATCCACTTAGAGTAGAGCAGACTCTTGGTCATAAATGTTATCAGGTGCTCAAATGTCAGGGGAAGAAGTCTCCTCTCCATGAACCAAATTAGAAAATGCGTTACTTTTACTTGTGCAACAGAAGCTGGAAAATGAGTGACAAAAGGAAAGAATGGGTAAAGACAGAATAAAGTCAAAGAGATAGAGGTCAGAATAAATTATTGGGAGAAATAAGTGACATCTAAAAATGGTCATTTATACTATCGATTTGAAGTTGTTTGCGTTGGTGGTATGTGAACCTCTCCCATATCTGCTACCGTGTAAATCTTTAATGAAGTCTACTATCTGTGTGAGTGAAATTTTTTAACAGAGATCAACACCAGTGCTGTTTCAGGGATCAATGCAAAGCAGAACAACTTTATTCACTAAAGAAGAGTCTGATTAAGGGCAAATTAACAAGGACATTGCAGGGAAGCATATTCATGAGGGGCTCCACCATTTTACAGAAAGAATAATAATATGAAAATCTTTTAGTGATGAAGGAGTTACTGGTAGACTTTCATGGCACTTAAGATGAGACCCTCAAGTCACATGATCATGTACGATTACCAATACTTACTTATTTAAGCCAGTGCCATATTTAGGTCCCAGCTTTATTTTGCTGTGGTACATGTAAGTTAACATAAATGACAAGTCATGCTGACCTCATTTGTTTGAATTTTAACTACTTTAATTGGAAACACTGCTCATTACACAACAAAATGAGAATAAGTATTTTGTAAACATTCTGTTATAAAAATGAATGCTTTGAATCTTTAATTATGACCTGCAAGTCATTAATTGTGTCTCTCATACACATGGGAGTATACCTAATTTGAACTCTGAGCTATAGGACAGCGTGCTTTAAAATTTTAAAGAGATGATAAAATAATCATTCATAAAATTGATTTATTAAGGACACCTCGAAACACTGTAAGTATAACTTTTCTGGAGTATTTTCATATAATCTACAAATACATTTTTTAGTTCATATAATATGTTAAATAATGCTTCAATTTTAGCTGGATTAAAATTTAAATGCAAAAATGGACCTATTAAATGATTAGAAATTTATGTTAGTATCTTTACTATTTTGGAGTCTGAAAGAACTTTCCACAAGATTACTAAACTTTACCGATAACTAGAAATAGATGCTTCTGTTGCCAAAATTCAAACTAGCCAGAGACATTTCCTCTTATATTTGTTTATTTCCCACTTCTTACCCAGCTGTCAAGTTTCAGTCAGCTGTATGACTATATAAATAAAACCATGAAAAAAAAAAAAAAAACCCTTGTAGTTAGAGGAATAGAAATATTACAAATCACATAGCTGGTTACAAAGAACTTCAGATAATATTTTATTTTTAGCTCTTATCTTTAGGTCAGAGAGTTATAGGCAGCTATTTCAGAATCTTAGAGCCGGAATGGACCTGAGAAATCTTATACAAAAATCTTCTCATTTTAGAGACACAAATTAGGAGCTCAAGAGGGTTTTATGATTTGCTTTATATTCCACGGCAGTGGTAGAAGAGCTAAGACTGGGAACCCCCTCTCCTAAGTCTCTGTTCTGTACTTCTTTTATTATGTTAAAATGGAAACATATGTAATTCAAAGTAATATGATGGCAAAGTGCAATCATAGTTCTCATTTACATTTTTAATTTCCATAAAGATAATTTTTTTCTACCTCTGTCTTGCTGGAATTGAAGTGAATTTACACCTTAAACTGCACGATTAGAACAAACAGCAACTTAAATGGCAGCCATTAACTTCTCACAGAAAATCTTTCCAATGCTCTACGAGTTCTGTGAGACCAGGCTAATGAAGAGAATGCACCTTTAAACTTGGACCTTTCATTTTCAGTTACTTCCAATGTATCTTCTTCAAACTCTCAAACAGATGTTATAATTTATAAGTTGAAAAACACACTTGGAAAAAATATAGTGTATTCCTCTCAGCGTTCACATGAAGACATGACTGATACACACAGATAGTGGGAGGCCAAATCCAGTTCTTCCCTAGTAAGTGAATTTTCTCCCATCGTGCTCTCTTTCCTAAGTTTCTTTATTAAGCAAACTTTGGGCCTTTTGAAAGTTGATCTGGTATTACTTCACATAAAAACCATCAGGAAGAAAAATCCAGCTGTCAGATATAAGTCGGCATTTTGAGCATTCAAACCTTGCTTTAAGGAACAGTGAGTCATGTGAAATGCAATGTGCAAAGGAAGCTGACACATGAAAGGACAGCACAACAATGATGAGTTCCCAAAGACATGCTGTGGGAGAAAGAACAATTATAGAGGATCTATTTTTGGGCCCAGCAGTATGAACTGGGAATTTAAAAATCACAGCTTAAGTACAGAAGGAGGAATGATGTCATCCAGTTTTAAATTTAAGAGAAAATAATTTAGTAGCCTTTAGTTTTAATTTAGGTTATTACCATTTATTATGATGATACATTATTGAATTGTCAACTTTCTGCAGTCTAAAAACAAGTTAATGCAGGACATTTAATTTTGTAGGAAAGGCAACTATGAGGTGTAATATTAATTGCATAATTAATATTTTATTTGCCATGGTACTATAATGCCAAACATAAATAACAAGACAAACACATCTGGAACAGTAGTCTTTCTGGAAGCACCAATGCCCCGAAAGCCTGTAGCTAATGCCCAGCATTGAAAATAAGACCTCAGAGTGTCCAGGGAGTTCTAAAAATAATATTTAGAGTCATTTAAAGTTTTTTCCTTTGCTTATAAATAAGATATCATCTTATGTTCCAAATATTAGAAAGTTTTACATCAATTCATAGGAATATAACAGTAACAATGTGAATAGAAAATAAAGAACTCTATAGAGAAAAGGAATTTAGTTCAAATGAGCAATTTAGCCCTATTTTATCATGTTAAACATAATTTTTGGTATATATCCATATAATTATGGTTATGTTTTATATAATATATATACATATATGATGTCTGTGGCTAATTTTACAAAATAAGTAATACTAATAAATCTACTAGGACACATTCAAATTAATTTGACACTCCGAGTAGTCTGGCCAAGAGAATAGCAATGTGGAGACTAAGTCCACTGCCAAGGTCCCAAGGAAATAATTTTGTAAGTGTGACAGATGTCCATAATTCCATCTTTATCAGTATTTTGTTAGATTGCCTTTCAAGATTCTCTTTTATTCTAAAGTTAACCATATACCTTTCTGTGAAATATTTCTTACTATTGTTAATATGGTCTTATTATCCTCAACTTTACCGGAAATCCTACATGTACTTTCATTAGGTCATGAATGTTCTTTTGTAATATATGCAATACCTGAAAGTAGGGCCATCCAAAGTTTTGACAGCTGGTAGCACAAGTGGTTGGTGTATCATCGTAGGACCCTAGATGACAAGAGAACATTCCTGTGAATTTGGTAATATTATGAGTGGATAGTGGGATTTCTCAGAATTTAACTTCAAGTTAAATACTAGTGTGTTTCTTTGTTAAAACCATAAACATACATATTTTAAATGATACTTTTCAATGGAAAGTTGGGAGGAGACATACCAGGTATATTGAGGTTGTCACCATGCTAACCTGAAAGTAATCAGTAACTTTGTTTTTGGCATCGTATGTCCTAAGAATGGGAAATCCAATGGGCACAAACATGGAGGCAGATAGTGCCTGTTGTTTAAGGTCTTGGCCCTAGGAAGATGTGTAATCTATGTTTGCATGGCTCTGGTCTGCGGGCTGGAGATATGGTAGTCCCTGCTCTCATGGAGCTTATATTATAAGGAGAAAAAAAGAGAAACAAATAAATATAAAAATGTCCAGTGTTGATAGGTGGCATGAAGGACAGTAAAGCAAGCTAAGGGAGAATAGGGAGAAATGTATGATGGTGGTATGCCAGATAGAATAGTCATAAAAAGTGTCTGTGAAGAGGTGGTATTTGAGCAGTAGACCTGTAGTAAGGGAGCACACTACCCTTAACGTTCGGGAGAACAGTTGCTTTTAGAAGAAAGGATGACTGAGCTGATGGTTCTAAGGCAGAAATGACTTGGCTAGTTCAAAGTACAGAAAAAGAGTCAATACAGTCATAGTGGAGTGAATGAGGGCAAAAAGCATTCAAGAACTTGGTCAAAGAGGGAACCAGAGGCCAGATCTTGTCAGTAATAAGTTTTAACTCTCTATAAACATAGGATGTTACTAACAAGTTAAATTCATTCCCTGTCAAACAAATATTGAAGTTACATAAATGTAGTTTACATACATCCTTTCAAGCTCAAACTAATGTTGAAAGCAAGACACAGCTAGTTTACCTTGCTTTGCGTTTATACACTGTTTGAATTTCAAGAACTTGAAAAATGTCAGAATTGCATTTTGTGAATTATTTATCTCAATTAACTCATATTGACATTTGAAAGGCTTTTAATCACCTTGTGCTTATGGAGCATGAATTTTCTACTAGACCTAACAATAATCAGATCTATTGCCAATAATTTCTTTAAAGTCAATAGAGACGTTTATGTAAACCCTCAAAAATATTCAGAAAGCTTATTATTAAAATTAATCTCTGCAATTGAATCTTTTGTAAACCAAAAAACACTTTCAATTATTTTGAAAAATTACCTTGCAAATGTTTACACCTTCATGTGTTTTAATAACATATTATATATCACTAAAAATTGACTACTATAATTAGAATCATGTGGTCGTATGAATTAGATGTGTATTTGTACATTATCAAAAAGTCTGCATAGACAGTTAACACACTGCATAAAGATGTTTCAGTCAAAGACGGTCCATGTATATGACTGTGGTACCATCAGATTTTCATACAGTATTTTTTACTGTACTTTCTATATGTTGGTGTGTTTAAGTACACAAAGACTTACCAGTGTGTCACAGTGGCCTACAATATTTAGTACAATAATATAGATTTGCAGTCTAGGAGCAATAAGCTTCACCACACAGCCCAGGTGTGTAGCAGGCTATCCCATCTAGGTTTCTGTAAGTACCCTCTGTAATGTTCACACAGCGACAACCTCACCTAATGACACATTTCTCAGGACATATCCCAATCCTTAAGTGACACCTGACTATATTTAGATTCTAGATTTCCAAAAGCTATTTCAGAAAAAATAAAAGTTCTTATTAGTCTCAACCTTTATTGGCATACATATGGAATTCAGCAGGTTCAAGGTTGAAGTTTATTTTTAGTATTTTCCCAACTTGCTAGAAAATACCACTAGAAGTAGAAATACTCAGAAGCATTATTTTTTTTTCTGCATGGTTCTTTTTTCATCCTAGTCGAAAATGCTATGAAAGAACCTTTCCAGCTTTTTGGTGTTTGGGACATGTAAATGGTCACTTCTGGCTATCAGAATATTTATTGATGAGTTAACTTTTGTTAATAAAAATGTTGCATATATTAATAAAATTACGGTGTATGTGTGAACATGTACTTACTCCCTCTTTCTTCTGAAAAATATCAGTTATCTGTGATATCAAATTATGTGCGAAAATAGGTTAAAATTCAAGAAGAAAGGATAAAAACAAAACATTATTAAGCCCCAATGTAAAAGATAAAAATACCTAGAGAAAACTCAAAAGAAAGAGCTAATTTTGTTCAAGTAGCAAAACTGGTGAAATGGTTGGACAATAAAATCCTAATCAACTAAATCTGGAAAACACAGAAAAGTAATACAGCAAATAGGGATAATACCTAGACTTTCTTGATATGATGTTGCCATGGTGAAATATAACAACGTAGCTGAAGAAAAAAATATATGAACCTAAGTATATTTATGAAGAGAAAATCAGAACCTTGAAGAAATATACTGGTTAAATTCAGCTGATGGCTATAAAGGCAATCAAGTGAATTAAAAAATGAGGAATTATGTGAAAAACACAAACTTCAATGCTTTCTATGATGTTTTGACATGCAAGAAATAATTTTTTACAATAGGTAGAAAGAGACATAATCACTCTCAGGAGATATGCAAGCTTCATAAATTATTGTAAATGTGCAACCAGCTTTTTAAAAAGAACACATAAACACCCCTGAATAGAATTATTCATTTTCCTCCTCTCTTTATTTTTCAAAGGAGATTTTGATAGATATTAGATAGTTTTTGAATAAAGAGAAATAGAAAGTTAGAGCTATGATTCAAGACATTTTCTATCTCTGTTCTTGTTCATGATGAGAAATGTTATTCATACATATCCAATTTTAAAAGCAATAAAACATATTTTTCCTTTCCCTGGACCATCTAACCAAAGAGAGATAGTTAATCCTTCTCTTAAATAGTTAAAAGCAAAAAGTGACTTAATAATAATCCTGCAACATTAAGTCACTGCCATTCAATTAGAAACAAATGTTTCAGAGGAAAATTTTAATTCATTTAGCTTACAAATTCATTAAATCCAGATTAAAACCACAATGAGATACTATGCCACACTCAACCGACTAGCAACAATTAAAAAGTTTGACAATAGTACACAGCATTAGAAAAGATATGATGCAATGGAAACCTCATATAGTCTTGGTGGGAGTATAAATTGGCATAAGCATTTTAAATTGCTAGGATCCTGAAATCTCACTGAAAAATATATCCTCAAAAAAACATGGACATATGTGTACCAGGAGATATGTTAACAAAATGTTCATAGCCTCATTGTTTGTAATAGCAAAACTGTGGAAGCAATCCAGATGTTCCTCAGCAGGAAAAAGGATAAATACATTGTGTTACATTCATACAATGGAACACTGTAATAGTGAAAGGAAAGAGCCACAGCTATACCCATTAACAATGATTTATCTCAAGAACATAATGCCGAATGGAAGAAGCAAGTCTTCAAAGAATGCATTCAAGATAATTCCAGTTTCATTAAAGTAAAAATAAAAACAGAAAAATAATGTAAATTTTGCCCAGAAACCATATGTGGTAAAGTCGTAACGTAAAACAAGGAAATGATTAGTACAAGCTTAGGGTAAAGGTTTACTTCTGAGGATGTCCAAGTGAGTCAATCAGGGAAGAACATGATGGACAATCTTGGGTCTAAGCATACAGGAGTTTATTTATTTAAACAGTATATGTGTATGAGTTAGACTGTCCTTATTTTGCTATAAAGAAATACCTGAGGCTGGGTACTTTATAAAGAAAATAGGTTTAATTGGCTCACGGTTCTGCAGGCTGTATAAGCATGGCTCCAGAGTCTGTTTCTGGCAGAGCCTCAGGAAGTCTACATTCACGACAAAAGGGGAGCTGACATATCCTCATATCTCGTAGAGACAGAGGGAGCAAGAGAGGGAGCAGAAAGGTCCTATACTCTTTTAAACAACCAGACTTTGTGTGAACTAACATAGCGAGAACTCACTTATTACCAAGGGGAAGGTGGGAAGGTGCTAGGTCATTCATGATTCAATCTCCTTCCACCAGGCCCCACCTCCAACACTGGGAATCACATTTCAACATTCAACCTTCATACGAGATTTGGAGGGGACAAACATCCAGACTATATCGGTATGGTATACATAACATTCTACATACGAAACTACATTCTACATTCTACATCTAACATTTCTACATAAGAAAATTAAGAAAATTTCTTAATTATAAAGGTTTTTGTAGAAAAAGTATGCAGAGCATAATTCCCTCCTACAGAATGATGTATTTGTTATGAATCTACGGATCAACATATATGAAATGCAATTTATTAGGGAAAGGTCAAGGGATCTGGGTGGGAGATGGAGCTGCCTTATACAGTACTGATCCTATCTGAAAGTTTATTATGTGATTTAAATGTACAAATTCTATTTGATTTCAAGTTAATTCTTATATATACAAAGGAATTTTGGAACAGCAATGATTTCTAACCCTTAAATCAAGGTGTGTGTGTGTGTGTGTGTGTGTGTGTGTGTGTGTGTGTGTGTGTGTTTACCCCTGAATCTGATGAAGGTGAAAAGGGTCTACAAATTTGTAATTTGGATTATTACCAAGTTCCTAAGATTTTTAAGTTAGAATGATTCAGACAGGAAAAATGTGCCACCAAGTCACAGAACTAATCATTCTCAGCCCAGAATTAAAATGGGAAGTATTACATACTTCTTGTTATTTATGGGTAGTTCAGTATACATTTATAGTTATTGTTGAGTTATTTGTGAAGACAACCACTTGATTTAAACATGTGTCCTATTTGCTGACTTATTTTGTTATTGTAAGTTTGACTCTATTGTGTTATTATGCCTTATTCACACAACATCCAAAATACAGAAAAGAGAACACCATCTCAGGGCACACATGCATCACTTAAGCATCATCTCCATCTGTCTGTTGAGCCATCCCAGACTAATTTGGTAGGTTCAGAATAAGCAGAGAGATTTTTACTTTACCAAACAGCACTGCTGCTTTAAATGTAGTATGACCAATGTAGCCCAACATGTTGAGGTCCTGAGAGACTGAGATAGATTTTATGACCCCTCCACTTAAAAGCAGAGTAATTATCCTCACCAATTGGGTTCAGTCCTGAAACGCAAGTCAGTTATTACCACCCAGGAGGTGGTATTTACTTTTCACAATTTTTTAAATAAATACTTTTCAGCTCTTATCAGAAGTAATAACCCTGAGGCTTAACACTCACCATGCCCCAATCGAAAAGGCAGATTAAAGGTTTACGATCCAAAATTTTAGACTAAGCATCTGGAAGACATTTGCATATCAACTAAAAATGGTACCCACTGAAGTGCCCATTGTCCATGGCCATGTAGACAAAGCATCTCATCTTAATTTATGTGATTCGGCACTGGATTTTTATAATGTAACAAATTACAAATCTAGCTAATCAAATGTCTTATTGGACTAATTTATCTTCTTTTACAGCCTCTCCTTTTATCTTCTCTTTCTTTTCCTGTCTTTATTCTATTTTCTCCTCTTTTCTTTTAAGGTTTCTCTTGCTTTCAAATTTCAAACCTCCCTCTGATCTTTTAACTTGTTGAGCAATAATTACTAAGTTAATATTGTTTTTACAGTCATATATTTCTATTCTTTAGATGCGAAGTTTTTGGTTACACTCTGTTCTGGTTGGCTTTTCACTCTTTAATCTTGTTCCTTTCATTTCAAATTTCACCAGCTTTTGGGTCAATCTCCCAAAAGACTTCATACTGCCATTTGTAAAAGCCACTGTCACCCGACCTGAAACAAAATGCATTGCTCTGGATTTACTCAAAAAGAGCGAAATTTAGGATGTGCAACATTTTAAAATGTTAAATTCAATTTTAAATACATATTTAAAACTGAGATACATATAAGCTGGGCACCATGGCTCACACCTGTAATCCGAGCACTTTGGGATGCCAAGGCGGGCGGATCACGAGGTCAGGAGATCAAGACCATCCTGGCTAATACAGTGAAACCCAGTCTCTACTAAAAATACAAAAAATTAGCTGGGCGTGGTGACGGGTGCCTGTAGTCCCAGCTACTCAAGAGGCTGAGGCAGGAGAATGGCGTGAACCCGGGAGGCGGAGCTTGCAGACTGTACTCCAGCCTGGGTGACAGAGCGAGACTCCGTCTCAAAAATCAAAAATCAACAACAAAAAAAACACTGGGATACATATAAACCTGGAGAGCACATCTACTTTAGAAACATCTGAGGTGAATAATTAGTTAGCAATAGGAATTAATTAAAACAGGACTTATCAGAGAAGTCTTAATAACATTTGTTTGTAAACATCATGAATTATAAAATAGTTTTGAGGTTATATTTCATGCTGTAGACTAGCCGGTTATGTCACTGGTGTTACCATCAATCTCTGAAATAGATATACTTAACACAGTCAACATACAGAGAGCTAAAAAAAAAAAAAAAAAAAAAAAGCTACTAAAAAAGTTTGATTTTTATACATACCTTAAAATCCACTCTGCAATACAGAGTGCACTGTAATAATTAGCAAAGCTATTTACAATTTATAGAAATGTTTTTATATATCTAATTTAGGATCAAACAATTATTCAGACTTCAAAATAACCTTAATTCAATCTACGAGTAGTATTTTGTCAGAAAAGGCTCTCAAGGATATTTGGTGTCCCCACTGAATCTAGATGAGAGTGAACAAGTATTTTGGCACAGCCTTTTTCTAAACAAGAATGTTGGGAGTAACCATTTGTTATTGCAGGGACTGGTACTAGCTTGAGAAAGGGTGACATGCCTGCTTACTGTGAAAAATTAGTCATCTTTGCACTCAAACTTTAAGAGCAAAGTATACAAATTCAAATTTCTTTCAAGGCTTTTATTTATGTAGAGTTTATCTTAAATGCCTTTTACATTATTTCATCAAGCCTATTCAGATTAGAAATTTCCACTGTCTTGTCTTTTTAAAGACAGCCCTATTTTATTTTATTTTTTCTATTTTAAGCTCCTTAGGATAAAGAATATGTGTTGTAGAATATTGAGTTATCTTGCCATATATAAACTTACCAGAAACAAACTGACTAATTTTAAAAACAAAATATAGCTTTTTAAAGGACATGCTTATCTGTATGTTTTGTAATAATAACTTTATCAAAAATATGCTGTTTCATAATGATTATATCAAATAAAGTCAGAAAGTTTAGGGATAAGAGTTAAGAAACAGGAAAGGTTGGTTGTAAGAAGAAGCAATTTGACAATTTTAAAAAATGTTTTGTGTGATAGTTCATCTAAGACAGAGAGTTATTTAATCCAAACCAGTGTGTTGCTTATGGTTTAAAATCCAGTCAGTAGTGTGATAAGAGAATATGTAGAAGCACAGTAAAATTACAACTTTGACACATTTTATATACATATTTTATCTGAATACTATGGATGTATGTTGACAATTAGTATTTTTCTCAAAGTAATTATTTTACTGAATGACATATATATTTGAAGTCAGAAGAAAGAAAACCTTAATAGTGGTATTTCTAGGTAAATGAATAATTAGAATTCTGCTTTAAAAGAAAACAATAAAGTTAACACTGAATCTCAAACAAATGGGGAATCTAAATGAGAAAATAAAAGATGTATTCTTATAATATGGGTTGTGTCCATTCAGAAGATAACTTGTGTAAAGATTCATAATGAGGCTTTCAAATAAATTATGATTTATTTAATCACAAATATGTATTTCAATTTATAAAATAGTCCTTTGGCTGTAAGTTTAGAAAACTTCCGTAACCATACAATGATGTAAGGTCATTGACAGTTGGCATTGCTTTTGAGTTATCTGTACTTATACATCAACACTGAAAAGCTTAATAAATTACAGACTAACAAACATGTAACTTACTGTTTACCAAACAGATGTAAAACTTTATGGCAATTAAACAGAATTTGTATTATGCTATAGATGTTTTCAGAAAAGATTACTTTTCTTTCCTTCAATTTCATTGCTAAGTTTTTGTGTGTGTGTGTGTGTGTTTGTTTGTCTTTTCCTTCCTTGTATAGGCTCTTTAGTGCTATTGTCCAGAAAGGCAATAAGTAACGGAATAAGGCTTTTGTTGGGAGGCAAGAGTTGGCAAATCAGCCAGTTTCAACAAGAATTCTGCCAGTTTTAGCCATTGTGTGGCCATTTGGGGAAAGGCTTCAACATTTTATGTTAAAATACTGAATTATCTTCTCATTTACCCTAATTTGAAAGGTCATTCCCTGGAATTTAGTAAAATCTGAATATTAAGTATATTACAGGAAGCATCTTCTAACTTTTTTCCTTTCAAAGTCAGTGAAGGAATACATATTAGGTTGAAGTAAGAATAAAAAAATGAAAATTAATTTTTGAATATTTTCTTTTTGGAAATATACAGTGATTCTAACACCTTCAGTATTTTTACTCCAGCATCTCTTGAATAATATATAAACTCACATGAAGCCAATATCCAGTTTTCTGTGAATTAGACTCTAGCATAAAGAAACATTCATTAATTTATTCATTTATTCATTTAAATATTTAGTAAACAGTTTTGGGGCACCTAATATACAGCACTTATCTAGGTGCTTCATATATATTAGTGAAATGAAAATCAGGCAGAAATCCTTGCACTGGAGCTTACATGTTAGTGGGTGGATGGAAAATAAAAAATAACAGCAAGGTTGGGTATGGTGGCTCACACCTGTAATCCCAGCACTTTGGGAGGTCAAGGTGGGCGGATCACTTGAGGCCAGAAATTTGAGACCAGCCTGGCCAACATGGCGAAACCCCGCCTCTACTAAAAATACAAAAATTAGCAGGATGTGGTAATGCTGAGGTAGGAGAATCGCTCAAACCTGGGAGGCAGAGGTTGCAGTGAGCCAAGATCATACCCCTACATTCCAGCCTGGGCAAGAGAGCAAGACTATTCAAATAACTAAATAAATATAAAACAAAACAACAAAAAAAAGTAAATATGTAAATTATAGTAGATTGGTGCAAGATGATTAGTATTACAAGAAAAAAGGACAAACTAAACTAGATGAAGAAGAAAAAAGGTCTGTGGTGTTATAGACGTAGGTTGATTTTAAATAATTATCGATGTAAGCTCTTTAGAAGAGTTCACATTGGAGCAAGATTGCAGGGTGGTGAGGGACTTAGGTATATGGATATCTGAGAGAAGAACATTTTATGCTAATTGAAAGAAACCCACAAGTAATTCTTAATTCTCCTTTAGAAAATGTGTATATCTTTCTTTAAATCTGTGCCAATTGAAATCAGAAGTACTGGCAATAAGTAAACTTGTCTAGAGGTGAAGGACTTGATAAATGGAAGAAGAGACATTTAAATATGGAATACAAGATCTATAGGTCCATAAGTAAGGAAGATAGCACTCTTTTCATATTCAGATGCCAATGTGATGCTTATGTAATGTAGAGCAAAAGATAAACTTAGAAATTATTAAAATAAATACTCCTTCATACTATTATGAGATTATTGTATTACTATTATAATCTTATATCAATGAAATTATATGATGCACAATGATCTTTATTCCTTACCAAAAATTTAATTTCATTGCAAATATTTGTTAAACTGGAATGGATATACTGTTATAACTGATGTCCCTATACATATTAGGTTGAACTAAAATGTCCAGACGAATAAAAAAAATGTCTGTTATAAAGACTGTTTCCCTTCCATGATGATAACATCACGCAACTATTTCTGTAAGGAAAATGTAGACCAGAATGTAGGACAAGCCTTTAAGTCTAAACTATTTTGAGTAATTAGGGGTAGAATGTTGTCAGAGTGTAAACATCTAACATCTTTTATTTCTTTTAAAAAAGCACATGCCATTTCAAGACCTACACCATAGTTAGATTTAATGAAACATTGAGATGGAGTCTCTCTTTTCTAAGTTAGGAATCCATTAACTAAATTTATTTAACTTATCCAGGACTCTAGCTTAGGAAGCCACATGTCATATTTAAGGTTTTGAACATATGCAGTTTTTTATGGTACTAGAGTCAGGACAGTTGAGAACTTACTGAACGAACTTAGCTTTCAGGATTAGTATGAAAAGTTACACATATAATAGATGTTTTTGAAGAATGCTTGTGTTATATCTAAACTCAAATATAAAGTCTTTGTTAATTTTGGTGTGTATTTACTTTGAAGGAAGTAGACTGGAATTTGGTTCATTAAATATAAACATATATTAATTTTATGATCAAAATGACTTTCACACTGATAACATGGAACATAGAACAGGAAATCCTTTTGGAAAGTGCATAATTAAGGAAGTTAGCTATTGTGAGAAATTCAATTAATTAAAAAATTAAACAATATTTAGGAAAATCATTATATGAATTTCACTCCTGCCAGGTTGTTCCAGGCCTTAATATTTGCTCATATCTCATTTGAAGGCCTTCCTATTCAAATTAATGAAGACAAATATTCATCAAATCTTTATTCTTAGGAATATCACTTTCTTTAACCATGGTATTTGCAATGGAATTAGACATAAAAAAATTTTTTTTTTTGCTGGGCGCGGTGGCTCAAGCCTGTAATCCCAGCACTTTGGGAGGCCGAGACGGGCGGATCACGAGGTAAGGAGATCGAGACCATCCTGGCTAACATGGTGAAACCCTGTCTCTACTAAAACATACAAAAAACTAGCCAGGCGAGGTGGTGGGCCCCTGTAGTCCAGCTACTCATGAGGCTGAGGCAGGAGAATGGCGTGAACCTGGGAGGCAGAGCTTGCAGTGAGCTGAGATCCGGCCACTGCACTCCAGCCTGGGCGACAGAGCGAGACTCCGTCTCAAAAAAAAAAAAAAAAAAAAAAAAATGTTTCAAAGTAAGAAAGGTAAAAATTATATTAGAAGCAATTGAAAGGGAGATATTTCAGAATATCTTAACCAAAGAAAACATAAAATTGCAAACACAGTGAATCTAGTTGTTGTTTATTTCAGGCTTTTTGATGTTTTGTCAATAACTGAAGGTTTGCTATGATAATAAATAGATACATATTTATTATATGTATTTGATTTATCTGATTTATCAGACATTAAAAGATCTGATTTATCAGGTTTTGCCATTTTAGAAAACACTCTAGTTAAGATATTGAGTCTTGATCTTGTGACAAGATGAAAAATAGAGTGACAGCCAGCAGTATGGATTAAGACTTTACACTTTGATTGGAACTGTCTTTACATAACATGGAAGTGGTGGCGTTGTTGTCCAGAGTAGGAGACCTGTCTTGCTGGCCTTTGACACCTAGCATAGGGCCAGGCACCTCATAAGTACTTCTTATGAGGTACTTTTATGGACCATATTGTTTAATCCTAATATCCCCTAATAGAAATAAATGTATAGTCATATGAGTTAAAATATAAATATTCATTGACAGAAATAAACTCTGGGATGAAAAATCAGTCTGCTTTCTTCCCCCAAATGAAATATACTGCAATATTACCAGATTTTAATTTGTTTAGAGAAAGAGCAATTTTGGTATACAGGAACATATGCTACTCTTGACCACCTGAGGCCAGAATGTAGCTATTGGGCATATGGTTTGGAAAAAAGTGAATGTTAGACAGGCTAAGTGAGAAAACTTAGTGGAAGGAGAGGGATACCAAAAGGGACATGGAAAATTGCCAACTGCAGATTGTACTTACTGGATAGTTTTTCTTAAAGCCCTGCAAGTCATGCCTTCTGTTTGCTGGGACAACTCTTGGCCATTTGTTTCTGATGTCCATGTCTGTCTTTTGAATTCTGTCCCTTACTCTCTGATCTATAAAAGTATCTAAGGTGGCTTAAAAACATTACACACACACACACACACACACACATATACATACACACATGTATATACACACATATATATACATACATATATATTTTTTACCTTATTTTATAAGAGTAACTGTCACGTGAATTACCTGAAACACGGGTTTTTAAACTGAGAGTTGAAGAACTCTTAACACAGCTATCAAAAAAGAGATCCTATGAAACTCATGCAACTGTATGCAAAACGTGAGTCCCTTTGAATGTAGTTTGTTTGTTTGTTATTTATGGAAAAAAAGTTTTTGGTTTCATTACATTCTCAATGTGGGTCTTAATTTATAAAATTCTTAAAATGAATTATGTGAAACCAAAACCTAAATTTTTTTTTTTTGCCCTCCTGTTGCACAGGCACTCTATTTTTGAAATATAATAAATAAGAAAATACAAGTGTCTTCCATTAGGTGGCAGTAATAAGTTCCTATAATAAGAACTTTAAAAAAAAATAGTCAAAAACAACTTGGAATCCTAAAAACTGAATTTATTGGATCCTTCTTAATGTTCTCCTTTTGAGATTGTGGAGCTGCTATAATAATCAAAACTAAAATTTTCTGACAGATGTCTACATTTATCTCTACTGTAGTATCGTCACACAAGTAGCAAATAAATTTGTATAAATAAGTTTACTTTTATTATCCTGTGTTAGAATAGATTCAGTTTGGATTTGGTGAATCATATCACTATTCAACTTTGCACAACTTCTGTAATGAGAAGTCTAATAATAGATAATACACAATAGTATAATGAAATATTTAGGATTTAGATTCATAATATATTTAGGATAAAACCAGAGTTTTGTCAATGAGGATTGTGCAACTTTGGGTTTCATTGAGTTTCATGTGTAAAGAAACACAACAATTTTTGTTTAATACACTTTTTAAATTGTTCATATGCAGGTATTTTTAAATGCTCAAGTTCTCTGGAGATAGTAATTATCAATATCAATTTTATTAGGTTCTGGCATGTACTGTACGATGGCAAAAGGATGGTCACTCTAATACTGTAATTATAAATCACACTTGTTCACTCTTCCTGTCTTACAGATAGATTGCATTCTGTCTATCCATATGGATGTTGATTGTTTGGAATGAAATTTTGCATAGAAACAAATTATATCCTCAGTCTCATTTACAACAGACTTAAGGTGAACATGAAAATTTATTAAATATGTACTAAATGCCAAGTGCTAAAAAATTTCCACGTGTTAACTCATGGATTACTTACAAAACCTTATAAAGCAGTATGATTATCACTTACACTTTATAGATGAGAAAAGGGAACTGATAAGTGGTAAATTTTGGGTTCATATGTGGATGGTCTAAATCCAAAGTGCATCACAGTGTACTTCTATAAATACCATAAACCTAAATTTCTAAAATAAATGCAGAACTTTTTTCTTAATTTATGAAGTATGTTTGTATATTTGTAGAAAAGACAGAAACAAATATATCATTAAAAGTATATTTTAAAGACATATTCATATTGACTAATAAAACATTAAACATGTTACTCTAATATTAAGTTTCCATTACTAAGTACAAAATAAAAATCACTGTTTTGTATTGATGACATTCTTTTCCCATAGTTTTAACCCTCTTTTTCTATTATAATGTTATTTATTGCTCTCTGATACTTACCAAAATTTCTATTTTTTCCTTCAAATTATCCTTGGAAGAAAGGCAAAATCGAGGTGCATATGCAAAATATCTGCATAATCATTGGTCTCAGGTTAATTAGTAAACACCGTTCAAATTAACACTCGTTTGTAAAATTTATGAATTCGGTAGTTGGATACAAGAAAAATTTATCTTCATTTTGGTTAATAAAACCAAACCTGTGTGCTCATGAATATGTATTGATCCTTCATGTGACTAGGCTGTAAGGAGATGGGCACTTATAAACCATCTAGTTGCTATGTAACTAAATCATTGCAATTTAATATACCAAATGATATGCTCAAAATTCACTATAATTTTATGAGAAACATAAATGAGCTTAAGTTAGCCTAAGTCTGAATAGAGAAATAACTACAGTTTTATGCAAAAGTTCATGGCATATTAACATTTTTTAATTCAAAAAGATATGTTCTGTGTTAAGGGAAATAAGATTTGTCTGAAAATTGGGCTTCATTCAGCAATGTTAATAAAATATAAAACTATAGCCTCAATACCATAGGGGTTATTTATGTATTCATTTTGGCTTATGCTAGGTTGAACGGGGTTGGGATTTTTGTCTTTTTAATTTTTAGTAATGGAAAAAGTATATAACACATTTAATTTGAACCATGAAAAAATTAAAAAATAAAACTTTTTTAACATTTCAAAAGTAAATACACTCGTTGGGACATCTTTGCAAACAATAATATTTTGGTGTGTTAGTTTTGAATAATACTGTCTCTTAAGTAAACAAATGAATTGAAAAAAAAATGGAAGAATTGTGTTTTAGGAAAATATTTGCAACTTATTACCTGATAATAATTCTAGTAACCTAGGAAACAGAGACCCTAACTCAGTTCACAGGCAGTGATACTATTTTATATTTGTGTAAGAAGTAAGACCTTATTGTGTCCTTAAAAATGGACACATTTCTTCTCTTTTTTGTAATATAGCTTATTACAATTAAATTAATTTGATTTTAAGATTATTCAAATAAGGAAAAATGCAGAGATTAATTGACTTAATCTAATTCACATGGTCCATGTGAATAAATGGGAAAAGGATAGATCCATCTGGTTCGAATGCGGAGTTTATCTTGTATTTCTGGTAAGTTTTTATTTTCCACCTATTTGCATCATAATATTTTTGTATATTAAATGAGAAGATGTCTTGAAATAATTTGTAATCTAGTGTGGTACATGTACTTTGTCAGAAAAATAGAACATACCTGAGAAATTGTGAATGCTTATAGTTTACCCATGGATTTGAAAACCAGATACAGATAAATGTTTTAAATAGCTGTGTACCATTTCTCTATCTTAAGCGTATTCTCCAAAATTCTGAGTAAATCAAAACTAAGATACGTTACACACTTGACTCTCATAAGAGTGTCTTTCATTAACACCATTGCAATGATAGAGCTTGTGTTTATGGTTTAATAGCTTCTCTGAATGCCAAGCATAAGATACGCAGTAAAGCAAAAGATTTTAAATAATCTTTCTTGAACATATTTGTATTCTGAAAAGTTGGTACTGTAATCATGATATCTCCAAAACCAGAATTATTTGTTAAAGCTGTATTCAAGGTCATATGTAGAGTATGAAATAAATTTTGTTTACTGAATATATTTTTGATGCTTTAAAGATTATTTTTTTCTATAAAGATCTAGAACAATCTTTTAAAATTAAGTTACTATCAAACTTCTTCCATGTAGATAAAATTGGTAACAAAATATTTTTACAATATTTCCAAATATGATCTAGTTAGAAATACGTAGTGATGCTATTAACTGAAATTCAGTTAGTCTTTATGTGTTTATCAAATAATGTGTCCACATTAATTTGTAAAGCAAATAAGGTAATCATTTTACCTTTATATTATTTTCAATATTTTTTTATTAAATTTTATTTCTGTCATGCATGAAAAAATAGTATAATATGTGCAGGTGAACGTAAATGTTCTTACAAATATGCTAAGTATTGACTTCACTTAAAATTCATACATGTTCGGAGTTACCAGTGAGAAAAGCATATACATCTTGCCCATTCATTTAAAACAATTTTCAAAGTTACAGACCCAGTATTATTTTTTAAAATGTTTTTGTTATTCCAGTTTTTCAAAGTGAATGAACAGTTTCATATATTATAAAAATCTACATATTTTAACTTTTAGTATAATGCTTTGGTATGAAGATAGAAAAAATCTTGTAACAATAACCGAAAACATTATCTCTTTAAGAAATAGAATATTTCAGGTAAAACATATTTTAGCTCACGTTATTCACATAATATTTCAATTCTGTGTTAATTTTACTTATTTAGAATTGACTGTAGGCTCAATGCATTGATTTTATGATGCTACAAGGAAACATCATCTAGCAAAGTAAATTCATTTCTTTATGGCTAAAAGCATGCATTGATACTCTGGCATTCTCTTATCATTAAAGAAAGCACATTTTGAACACAATAATATGAATTTTTATTTCAAACTTCCAGTTATGTCCTCAAAGATTTCCTTTGGCGAATGACCTTCAATGTTCATCGTCTAGTGTTTTTCAAAAGTATTTTTGGAAAACAAAGATTATAAACCATACTGTTAGTAAACTCATAAAAATTTAATCAAATTATACAAGAAAATTATGGGTTTGGGGCTGGCAATTAAACAAAAATTAAGGAAGTTTGGAGAGTTTCTCATTATAAAATATGATCATAATATAATACCTCCTAAGAAAATAATCTGAATTAAAAATAATGTTGTTTTAATTTTTGTTGCTAACCTATCGCATTGGGTTAGTAAATGTGTTGATTCCACTTTCTCCTCCATTTATATAATGGCTAAAGTCACATTCTAAAAACACCCTTCCCATTTCTACACATGTGTCAGGGAACTTAGTACAATTGAAGATTGAAAAGAGGGAGAAATCAGCCATGATACTTTTAAAGAATCACAAACCTAAGAATTAATTTAAGTCTTCATTATGTTGAGGAATTTGTGGAAAAATTGAGTTGTAAATTACTGAGGAGTTACTCAGGATGTTTGTAGCCTACTATTAATGTGCCAGATATGAGTGATTAAGTACAGGATGCTTCCAATGCAGGACATCTTGGAAAGTATAATTTCATTTAGGTAAGAAAATGTATAACTTAAAAATTATATCTATCAATGTCATTTAAAATTTGACATCAAACTTTCTCCAGCAACAAATTTGTGATATATCTATACAAACAATTTGTTAAGCAGACACTAGTTTCTTAAATTGTTCAGGACAGTCTGTACCATTGGAATGAGCATTAACAGATGTTTTATCTCAACATTTCAGTAAGTTCCATCCTGGAAATTCTTTTTTAATAAGTACTTTAATTTCTTCATTTAATCATCTAATATACTTGTTTAGGAAAGCTGTCACATTTCTTTATCCACAGATATCTTGGTATCACACCCTCCTCCAAAAGCTTGCAGACAGGAACCAGTCAAGTTGAAGTATTCTCTTAAAGATTTCAAAATTAAGAACTGTTTTAACAATCTACATTTCCTAAACTCTAGGTCTTTTCTTTGTAGCCGACACCATGACCCAAATAAAGAGGAAACAGTTCAGGGTTAGCAGAAGACAGATTTAAACACATCTGGCAACAATGAACAACAAAAATTAGTTCAGTAGTTACAGATATGTGTGTAAATAAAGGTGAAAGGCAAATAAAAGCAAATGTAATAAATGCAAAGTGATTACTTTTCAAAACTCTGCATTGTGTTCAACCACAGAGTAAGTGAGACTCCGAAACCCATTAAGTAGCTATTCTTTCACCTCTTTCTTAGAGCTGATAACATGGAAAGTTTAAAGACCCTTCCTGGAGGAAAAATGTTTTCCAGCTGTCAAGATTCAAGCTTAGCTAACAGTAGAGCTAATTTTAAAAGGCATTGTTCGCTGATTAAAGTATTTGTTCAGAAATATGTCTTTTAATCCATTTAGATTTTTAATACTTGCCAAATTTATTTTCTAGAATACCATGGTAAACAATATTATCTAGTAGTATTAGATTTTGTATTAACTTTGGGGTAATAGGCTGTATTTTCTCTAGCATGTGAAATAAGTGAGAATATGTTTCAACATTATTTCAATGCTATCTACTCAAGTCTATAATAGAAACATTGCCAAACTATATGAGAATACTACTTAGAATAAATATATTTATTTTGAATGTGCACTTACCCAGTCCAGCTCTTAAGGAAATTCTTTGTGAAATATTCTTAGGATGAAACTTTACTTTCTGAGAGTCCGCAGAAGAGATTTACCCACAGGCAAGGTGGGAAAGAGTGAAAGCTTTGCAATGTGATCCTGCAATCAGGATGCGATTCAGTTAGCAGAGCTTGATGGTCCTAAAGCAGGAGGTGACACTCTGCTGGAGAGAGAGAGGTTGTTCTGAGTAGATTGTAAGTGTTGTCAGATTGTAAGTGATCAGCAGCAGAAGGGAAACATCAGAGCTTCCTGTTACATCACTCTGACCCCGCCTGCAGTTAGTGTTAGGTTACTTTCTTTCTCAAATAGCATACCCCAGGAAAGCAGCACTCCTTTCTTATTGTGAGACAAGAGCAAGAAGCAGCCTGAACAGGGAGAGATCATAGTCTGTGTGAATGCATTGTTACCAGTAAAAAGCTGGCTGGCTTTCACCTTGACTGAGTTCTGTTAGAACTTGCCAAACAAGCTACTTGTGATTTGAAGGAAATCTGAATATAGTATTCTGCTCAAAGAATCAAAGAGTTAGGCGTGTGTGTGTGTGTGCGTGTGTGTGTTTGTGTGTGTGTGTGTGTTGAATTACAGCTTACAAAGTATCCAGGAAAAAAATATCTAACAAATCTGTGTTCATAGCACAACACAGAAAAAAAATTAACTGCATTCATCATAATTGGTTTTGTGATTTGGCTCTTATTAATTTGGAGCTCTGCTAATTGGGTGCTATTCCTCCATCAGTTCCTAAGTGCAGTTCCTAATCAGTTACTTAGATCAAGAAACTTTATCCTGCAGTTTTTAAATCTTTTATTTTTTCCTTTACCTTCTTCATAACATAAGAACATGAGTGTATGTGTTATAAATTCAACTTGTGTATGTGTGTGTAAAGAGTGTTTCTTTTATAATATATAATATATAAGTATTATATTTGTCAAAATAGCCTTTTGAATAATTCATAATTTTAAAATTATTGCACACATTTACAAATATTTGGTATAATTATGTTATTTATAATATAAAAATAATGTATACCACAATATTTGTAAATCAATACAATCTTAAAGAAAATGTAGATATGTTATAAACATAATATTATAAAATAATATAAATACAAAGCATACTTTATTTCTTAGACAAAATTTCATCTCAAAGCATAATTTTTCCTGAATATGTTTAATACATCATTGGATATGATCAGGGGAAAATGTTGTAAATTTGAAATGCTTTTGTCATTTTTATAATTTGGTAAATGTATGATATGAAACAATAATTATAACCCCTGTAACCTAAACGGCACTAAAAGTCACTTAATTTATCAGGGCATAAATTTTCTCATCTATAAACTAGAAGAGATAGCTTTTATCTCTAAAGCTTTGAATTGACAAATTTCATGACATTTAGAAATAGATAAGATATGGTGAGGATCATTCAATTCTTAGTAAATTGTTAGTGTAATTCCAGGATAAAATGAGGTGCCCATACACCTTGTAGGCAAACAAAGAAGGTAAAGGCAAAATAGATTCAGGAATATCATGTTTTTAAAGCAGGGTGCTCATGTTCATATTTTTATTGTCTGAATTAGTGGAAGAAAATGTGTATACGTTCTTTGATTTTAAGACCAGTAAGATCAATATTGATAAAAAATTACAGACATATACAAATAGGATATACCTTAATCTCTGTAATTATGGTTAATAGAAAAGACTTGTAAGATCTTGAGTGACACCGGTGAACTGGTTCTGATACTGTCTGGTGTGATCTTGACAAAGCTTGTTGGGCTTGGTGTTCCCATCTTGAAATTCAGCGCAAAACAAATACTAGATTTAATATGAAAGTAATAATGGGTCATGTCTTCTCATCTTCCATGCTAAGTATAATATATGAATCCTATAAAGATATTAATATATAGTTTTTGAATTTAATTAAATCATTGAAAACTAAAACTTTTCCCAATATGTTTATAAAAGCATTAATATTTTTGTCTTTCCAAAGATTCCTTCCTTCCTTCCTCCCTCTTTCTTTCTCTCTCTCTTTCCTTCTTTCCTTCCTTCCTTCTTTCTTTCTTTTCTTTTCTTTCTTTCTTTCTTTCTTCTCTTTCTTCTCTTTCTTTCTTGATGGAGTTTTTGCTCTTGTTGCATAGGCTGGAGTGCAATGATGCAATCTCAGCTCACTGCAATCTCCGCTTCCAGGGTTCAAGCAATTCTCCTGCCTCAGCCGCCCGAGTAGCTGGGATTACAGGTGCCCGCCACCACACCCAGCTAACTTTTTGTATTTTTTTTGTAGAGACAGGGTTTCACCATGTTGGCCAGACTGGTCTCAAACTCCTGACCTCAGGTGATTCACCCACCTTAGCCTCCCAAAGTGCTGGGATTACAGACGTGAGCCACTGCATCAGGCTACATTCATTGATTTCATTTGCCCAATACTAGTAAGGTCTACTGAACGAAAAAGATTCATGTTTTGAGCTCATAAGACCTTAATCCAATGCTCTTTCTCTTCTACTCTATATCAAGTGCTATACTTTATGGGGTGTCTTAATGGAAGTTGTATTATTTATATTTAAGTTGATGGACACATGGGCCCACGGTTGTAGTCCATGAAGACTCCTTGATAAATTTTATTAATATCATCTTTAATTATTATTTAGACATAACAGGAAAATTGCGTCCTAGTAATCCTTAAGAGCTGCCATTTTATAAACTTCAGAAAAAATAAATGGTACAAGGACTTCCAGGAAAGCATTCAGGGTATTCTAAGTTATGAAGGAGCAAGCGATAAGATAGATCATAAAAACTTCTCTAATACCTACTGAAACATGAAGGCAAATGTTTGGAAAATTGTAGCAGAACTAAATGAAAACATTTCAATAATCAATGAAGCCATTTTGAGCCAACATGGCATTATATGGATTTATGTATTATAATCTTTTTATCAGAAGACATTAAAACCACTTGCAATAATTTAATTAGTACTGACCAATTTGTATTTTGAGCTAGGTAATGTGCTAACTGTGTTTTAGTGAGATAAGTAAAAATAGAATGTTCCCTGCTATCTAGTCCTTTAATGAACAGATTGACTAGCACCTGATAAATCAATGGCCAAATTCTGTGAATTTAGCAACTGATGCTGCTAACATAGAGTCTAGATGTAATGATCCAGAGCACTGCAATAAGGTTTTCTGTAGAAGTGAGGAATGGTGTATAAGTGTAGAAATATATACATATAATGATGGGCAGTCACACATTTTCATTTTAGAATCCTACATGCAGTATTTGTGCTTTTATTTGTGCCCACACATAAGGCTCACAAGCACCATTTTCTTCCAGTAGGGGGTGCTGGTTACCATGTGAAATGCTCGTTGACTCAAAATTAGAAGGAGGCTAACTCCAAGTTTCTGGGCTACTGTTTATATTGAATATGTTAGTTAAACTGGTCCAAAATGTGGTTTGGCAAATTTAGTTTTCTACAGAGTGAACTGACCACTTATTTTGAATTTGTATGGATACTGCCTTGGAGCATACTTCTGCCACAAGAACAAACAAAATAAAACAGAGCACTTTTACAGGAAATATATTAAGGACAGACTTTCCGTAGCGAGACTGCAAGAATAAGTCAAAAGAAAGACATTTTAAATAATTATTATGAAGTTTTAAAAGTTATTACTTTATGTTAATAATTCTTCTGTGTTCTTGTCTGAAAGTAATTACTTATACTTGGTGATAATTTATGCAGTCAGCAATATTATATATAACTTGCCTTATGATAAATGCACCAATAATTTGAGGAGAAACACATGAACTTTACATCAGAAGCCTATGTGTTTACAAGCTTTGCATTAAAAAACTACTTCTAGCAAGGAAACAAGTTGACCCGACCTTTTATTATTTTACCTAGCAGTTGCTGTTAGCATTTTTCAAGCTGCTTTTCAAAACAAAAATAAATTGCATTTAGTAAAAGAATCTGGATACAATGTCTGGGACATGAGAGTGAATATGCTATAATCTATTACTAAAACCAAAGGGCTGTTTTTCACTTTAACTGTGCACATAGCTATCATTTTAAAGAAGATTACAATATTCTTTTAAAAATAGGTACTATGAATAAGAATTTGGAAGATGCAGAAAACTATATTTGAAATGAACAGTATATATATCAGGTCAGATATGCAGAAATGTATACCAGGTTAATACACAGATAAATAAAACTATTTTATAGCCTATATGTAGAGTTTCTTTTAGTATTTAATAATGTATTTTCTCAAGAAAGCCAAGTAACATAAAAAATAATTGGCAAAACATTTGCCTATTTAAAAATTCTTATACCCTGATGGATTTAGATCTTCTGGGGAACTTAGTATTTTCTTACAGATATTTATGAGTGTTGGAGGGGTGGCTATTGCTAGAATAAAGTGCTAGTACTGGCTAGTGATTTATGTCATGGACTAATTCAATGGATTTTCAAATACAACAGAATTATAAATGCTTACTTTAAATGGGAGTATACAATGAACTTTCTGAGGGAAATACCTTCAATAGGGTAATCATATGTCCTCATTTTCTGGGGCAGTCCCAATTCATAATTTCGGGCTCAAAAGTGCTCTGGTTTGAAGAAAAAAATATTATACGGTATATGGTGAACCTAGCCATACTTATCAATAGAGCAATGACAAGTAGCACATAAATACTAAGATTGTGTGAATAATTTATTTGGGAAACCCAAGTCTTCTTTCCCAGAAGATTTTAAAATAGTTCTTACTATTTCTAGGATGGTTTTAGTTGGCATCAAAAAAGATGCCCTTTTTAATTCTGGATATGCATTTCATGTGGATTTATTCCAAAATGCCTCTTATTTGCTAAATATCAATCTTGACTGTGAAAATAAAAGGTTTATTTATATTTGTATTCAGGCATTTTGACTTAAGTAGTATTTGATTAAATGACCAATCCTTATATTTTACATAAATAATTTAATCATTAAGTTCTAAAGATGCCAAATAGTATTCATATCTTTCCAGTATTAACAAACTATCTTCTTCAGCTATCATCATATTTATATAACTTATAAAAACAGTAACAACTTATATTTTTGTTTATTTTCTTTAAAAGCTTATTCATATTTAATATCAGTCAATAATGTACAGTGAGACTTTAAATATTAATGGCTGTGGAACTGTAAGTAATGCATATATTGAAATATATGATGGATTTGCCTGGGAACTCTTAACACCTCTGAGAAAATGTCACATCCTTCTTTTTACAGTTTTGCAGAATCTATAGTGTCATCCTGCCATCTAGTGTTAGACATTCTCAAATTACAAAAAGTTCTGTGACCAGAATAAAAATGAAATTCCATTGCTTTTCCTCTAATGAAAAAAATCTCAACAACTAGGGAAGATTTCTAAGAAAACATCCTAATGTACTTGATAAATATAGTTACAAGGGGTGGGTACTTAATGTAGACTATACAAATTAAAGCCCATATAGTCAATGGAGAATATGTATTTCATCAAATTTTAAGTGCAGAGGAAAACAATGATGTAATAGGTATTAAATCACAATGTAATTTTAAAATTATAAAATAAGATGTCATACCTTCTGTCATCTTTATATGTAGTTATTACTCCATCTGTTTTCATGATTCAAAGCTAGAGATGGCTAGGCCAAAGAAGACTAACTCCTACGTATCTGATCAGGAGTACAAATCAAATCACTGAAAACTAACAACAGAGTGATAAATGTCTCTCAGGTCTGATAAACAAGGCTCTCCCTATGTTAAAGCATGGAAAGCATGTGTTCTACCACTATCTGTTGGAAACAAAATCAATCACTAATTCACTATGATCCTGCTCTGGCTTAATGACTCCCACCCTGCTAGCATTGCCATAGCCAGTACCAACTTGCATTTGCCACCTGGGAGCATGGGAACTGGCCCACCTAGTATGATGTAGCCCCTGCTAACACCAGTGCATACTATTCTGAAGCCTAAGGGTTGTCTCACTACTGCTACTGCCATTGCCCATGCCACACATGATTCCCAGGGGACTAAAAGCCCACCCACTTGCCTTGCCCAATATTATCTCTGCCAGTACCTGAGCAAGTTGCTTGAAAGCCCCCAAATTAGCCTGTTTGCACCTGCTAACATTGATGTCCATGTAGGCTAACCAGATACCCAAGGACAGGAACACTTGGCCCACCACTGCATCCACTGGATCCTGAGGACTGGCCCAAGTAGAGTCCCTGTTCCCAGCAAAATCTCACCACAGCCTTCAATAACAACTGCAGCCTAAGCCACTGCGGAAATCACAAACACCACTGATGTTATTTGTAGCTGAAGATATTACACAGAGACTACATTCTCAAAATCAAAGCTAAAGTGTCCTAGCCAACCAATACCATAGATGTGTCTTCAGGAAAAAGTCTTCCCCTCTGAAAGCCAGTTCAATGGACAAAAATAGAGAACCCGGAAGTATATTTACATATTAAACTACCATCCGGTTTTCAACCAAGACACGAAGCACCTACATTGGGAGTGGACAACCAGTTCAGTAAATAGTACCAGTATCCAGAAAACTGGATAACCATATGCAGAAGAATGAAACTAGACCCCTATCTCACATCATATACAAAAGTCAACTCAAAATGTGTTAGAGACCAAAATGTAAGTCTCAAAACTGTAAAACTACTAGAAAAAGATATAGGAGACACATTGATCTAGTTAAAGATTTTATGTCTAAGAAGGCACAGGCAATAAAACAAAAATAAGCAAATGATACTACAGTAAATTAAAAAAAAAACTTCTGTATAGCAAAGGAAACAAGCAACAGAATAAAGAAATAACCTGTTGAATGGGAGAAAATATTTGCTACCTTTTCATCTGACAAGGGAATAATAAAACAACTCAACAGCAAAAATAATAATTCAATTAACAAGTAGGCAAAGAAAGTGAATAGACATTTTTCAATAGATGACATACAAATAGTCAACAGATATATTTTTTAAATGCTTATTATCACTAATCATCAGGGAAATGAAAAGCAAAACCACAATGGGATATCATCGTACTCCAGTTAGAATGGTTACTATGAAAAAGACAAAACACAATAGATGTCAGTGAGAATGTGGAGGAGAAAAAAGCTTATATATTGTTGGTGGGAATGTAAATTAGCATAGCCATGAGAAAAAACAGTATGGATATTTATCAAAAAACTTAAAAACAGAACTACCATATGATCCAGCAATCCCACAGTATTCACAAGAAAGGAAATTAGTATATCAAAGAGATACCTGCACCCTATGTTTATTGCAGCACAATTCATAATAGCCAAGATATTTAATCATCGTAAGTGTCCATCAATGGGTGACCAGATAAAGTTTGTTTTACCTACACAATGGAATACTAGTTGGCCATAAAAAGAATGAAATCTTGTCACTTGTAGCAACATGAATGGAACCGGAAATCATTATGTTAAGTAAAATAAGCCAGGCACAAGAAATCAAATATTGCCTGTTCTCTCTCATATGTGAAAGGTTAAAAATTTGATTTGCTGGTGATAGAGACTAGAATGATAGTTACCAGAATCTGGGAAGGGTAGGTGGGGGATAAAAAAAAAGGTTTGGGTAAGGATTACAAACATACACTTAAATAGAAGGAATAGGTTCCAGTGTTCAAGGGCAAAGTAGAGAGACAAGAGTTAAGAACAATGTGTCATATCTTTTTAAATGGCTAGAAGAGAGGACTTGAAATGTTCCCAACATAGGAAAATGGTAACTACTCACGTGATAGATACGTTAAATACCCTGACTTGATTGTTACAGATTCTGTGCATGTAACAGAAGACCACATGTACCCCATAAAATGTGGGACTATTATATATCAATATTTTAACTATGTGGGAGAGGCATCAACAGAGTCTACTAAGAGGCTATTGCAGGTAGACAAAACTTGCTCAAGTGCTATACTTGGATTGCTCCTGGAGCTTGGAGACCAGTGAGCAGGAAGAGAGACACAAGTATATACATGAGGACACAGAATGTAGGGTCATGTTGATTGGGGTAAGGAATTCGCATTTTACTCCACGTGTGAGGGATCATATAATACAAAGCATGTTTTAGGAACATGCTGGTGGGTCTGGATGAGGTTTGGGTAAGGAGAAAAATACAACAACTTTTTTTAGACATTTTTTATGACTTTCTACAAAGTATTACTTGAAGTTAATATCCTCAGTTTTAATCATATCCCTTATCTATGATACTCTTAAAATTCATTTCTCATGGCATTTTTAGATTCAGAAAATAAAAATGCTACAATTAAAATACTCTCTTTTTTGGATTAATTGTAAGGAAGCATAAAAATAAATTTGATTTTGGATTATGTCAACTATTCTACAGTCATATGTCACTAAATAATCAGGACACATTTTGAGAAATGGGTTGTTAGGGGAATTCATCGTTGTGTGAACCTCATAGTGTGTACTTACACAAACCTAGACGGTATAGCCCACTACACACTTAGGCTATATGGGGTAGCCTATTGCTTCTAGGCTACAAACCTGTACAGCATGTTGCTGTACTGAATACTGAATACTGTATAGGGCAGTTATCACAAATGAAGCTTGCAGAACTAGAAGCTGCTCTGAGTGAGTGCAGAGTGAATGTGAAGGCCTAGGACATTGCTCCATACTACTGTAGACTTTATGAACAGTGTTCTCTCAGGCAACAATAAATTTGTAATATATATATTATATATATATATATAAACAATAAGCTAACCTTATTGTTTGTCTTTTACTCAATGTACTTTTACTCAATGTATTTCAATGTATTGTATGTCTTTTACTCAATGTACTTTTTAATTTATAAAAAATTGAATTTGAATTTAAGAGTTTTAATTTAAAGTTTTTGAACTCTTTTGTAATAACACTTAGCTTAACACAACTTAGCAAAACACAAACACGTACAGCTATACAAAATATTTTTTCTCCATAAGCTTTTTTCTGTTTTTAAAATTTATTTGTTTTTACTTTTTAAAGTTTTTGTTAAGAATGGAGACACTAACACATGCATTAGCCTAGGCCTACACAGGGTCAGGATCATCAGTATCACTTTCTTCTGTCTCCACATCCTGTCCTACTGGAAGGTCTTCAGGGGCAATAATATACATGGAGCTGTCATCTCTGATGATAAACAATTCCTTCTTCCGAACTGTCCTTCTTCTGAACAGCCTGAGGATTTTTACCCTTAACTTATTTTTTAATAAGTAGAAGGAAGACACTCTAAAATAATAATAAGCTGGGATTTAGTGACTTACCCCTATAATCCTAGCACTTTGGAAGACTGAGGCAGGAGGATTGCTTGAGGCCTGGAGTTCGAGGCAATAGTGGGACTCTGTCTCTACAAAAAATTTTTTAAAAATTGATGGTGCACATCTGTAGTCCCAGCTACTTGGAAGGCTGAAGTGGGAGGATTGCTTGAGTCCAGGAGTTTGAAGTTGCCGTGATTCATGATTGTACCACTGCACTACAGCCTGGGAAACAGAGCAAGACTCTGTCTCAAAAAGACTCCAAATTGAATAAGTAAAATTGAAATACAATAACAGTAAAATGTATAGTATAGTAAATATATAAACCCATAATTTAATTTTATTACCATTATCAAGTATTGTGTACTGCACAAAATTGTGTGTACTATTCCTTTATGCGACTGGCAACATAGCAGGTTTAATCAGCTTCACCACAAACACAGGAGTAATCTGTCATGCTGTGACATTACAACAGCTAGGAAATCAATAGGGGATAGAAATTTTTTAGCTTCATTATAAACTTATGGGCCCACTGTCATATGTGTGGTTTATCATTGACTGAAATGCAGCTCATGACAATATTTTCAAGTATTTAATATCTAGTAACACTGATAGGTTTCTGCTTTATTTTAGGGAAAGTTGGGACAGGAAAGTAGCACTGTTGAAAATGAGGATTGTTTCCAAAAATATGCTATACTTTTTAGATATTTTCTTTATTTAATTCTGTGGAGATTTTATTTCCACTTTTTAGGTGAGGGGATGGAATCTTAGTAGTTAACTGGAAATTGGAAGAACTGAAACTTGACACTCTAGGTGTTGCGTTATTGAATGTGTCTTCCTTCTTTACAGCATGTTACCACCTATTTTTCATTATTTGAAAAATATCTAATTTGGTAAACTATTTCACATATTTTGGAAGATAATTATATAAACTATATGACAAATTATATGGGTTATTGGGTCTTCAGTTAGATAATTCCACATTGAGAAAAAGAAAATAGTGAACATTAGCAAAATAGAAAAACATAACAGTTTTCAGCAAGTTCACATTAAAACATTAACAACTAACTTGGCCATTTTTCTATTTTTAATTCTGATGTCTCTTCAAATCATACATTTCCACTATTATTCACATAGGAATAATGATGTAGGTTCTGAATATTTGGGAGGATGACACAAGCAATAGTGATGATCATTTTATAAACTTTTAAAACTTCTTAAAAACATAAGACATATGCAAATATTTTAAGATGAGTTTTATATGAATTTGTAAATGAAAAGAACAATTTACTCATTTTTGCCCTTTTAAAATCCGTGTTAGAAAAATTTTCATATTAAAAATCTGTTAGCACTTCTTAGACAATTATGTCAAAACAAACTATTAAAAAAATTAAAAGTTATCTAATGCATATTTTTACCTGTCCCTTAATTGATCCTGTTAAAAGTACAACTACATCATATTTATGTTCATTTCTCATTTTATAGGATTACCTTCGTAGACAAAACTTACCTCAAATTTTCCTACTTTGACTTGTAATTGCCTAGCTTATTTGAATAACTGTTATTACAGCTCAGAGACTGTATTCTAAACCATTCAAATATTAAATAGTAAATTGTATATACCAAATGGTACCATTTTATTGAATCTTTACAATGTAGTACTGTACTAAGCCCTCTTGTACATATGATCTCATTTACCCTCACAATCATTTTACAAAGCAAGAGGATTAATGATATGAAGTCCTATTGAATTCAAATCTAAGTTGTTTTGAATCCAAACCCTGTGTTCTTTATCATTATATTTGATTTGGCATTAGACCTTTCTCCAACTGTAGTCTTTAAATAGTTTTCCTGTGCATCTGCCAGTTTATTAACAACCAGTGGAGATGAAAGAAACTGTGCAATGCAGTGGTTTTAAATATTTTCTCCCTAATTAAATGACAGCGTGTGTGTGTAGCTTGTGAAGAAGGAAAATAGTTAATAAAGAATATGTAAAGAGATAAATAAGAAATTTCCTAACATATACAGTCATTAGCTTTAGAATTTTAAGCACTTTCTCATTGAACAGTGGCAGATATTTTCAATAAAAAATGGTAATTGTTTATTTCGTCGTCTCTGGAGTAACAATTTCTTGGCAAGATGGATCATTTAGGTAGCTCACAGCTGTTCACATCTTGAAACTCTGGAAATTTCCCTAGAGTGATTTACAAATTTTGTGGAACATTCTGTTGAGAGTGGGGAATATGTTTTAAAAACAAAGACTGTTGGAAAGTCAAAGTTCTTGCTTTCTGATTCCAAAAACTGACTAACAAGAAGGAAGTAGCAGTTTCCTCTGGCTTCTAATTTGAGAGCACCTGCAGCTTAGAAAAAGAGTTCAATAAATTATAATTATGCCCCTTGTGCAAATATAGATTAAATATGGATTAAGTCCCTAAAGACATGCAAGTTCATAATTGAGTTGGCTGATTTTATCTTCTAATGAAAAAGAATAGCAAATCATCAGTAACGTTGACAGGAATGAGTTGATTTTGGCTACAATTAGGATTTGTCTAAAACTTATTAGAATAAATTGTTGATTGACATAAAACATTTTGGTACTAGAAAAATCTAATTCTAGTTAATTATTCTTAATTAAATTTGGCTTGCTTTTTTAGAATAATTAAGAGACTAAACGGTCTAAAAATTATGTCAAAACTTCTCATGAGCTTGAAACACCTTGATGAGTTAGTATAAATCAGATCCACATATATTATTTTCCCTACAATATACATAATATTGAGAAAGAAAAAGTTAATGGATTCAGAAAATGTTTTTGATTATAAAACCCATTATAAAGGCATTCAGGAAATCCTGCAGTATGTGGGACCTCCTGTAAAGCAATTACTTGGAAGCTTTTCATAAAATCTTTTGATGTTTGGAAATTAATCAGGCACTAAAAAAGGAAATTGTAGGTATAGTCAGTTTGAAGATGTCAAGCTCCATCAGCATAGGCTATTTTTGAAGAATATAGAAGACTACTGTATATAACAACCTTATGCTAGGGAGGTTATGGATATTGCTAACAGTAGAATCTGGCCAATGTTGATTTTTGTTTTTTAATCACAGAACATCGCTCCATTTTTTTTTGGCTTAACATATGTTGGTATAGGATACTTTTAAATAGAGGGTATTGCCATAAAAATCTTAAAATTACCCAAACCAAAAAACTTGTTTATTTTTTGGTAATTTTAAGTCTAGTCCAAAGCATTCATTCTTAATATGAGTAAATATGGGGCCAGAGAAATTAGATGGTCAAAAAAATTCATCCACTACGTTAGTATTGGTACTAGAAACAGTATCTCTTAGTTTATATTCTAAAACTTTTTCCCAAAGCCTCTTTCCCATCTTTCAGCAAAGCACTACACACACATAATTGAAAGATCAGTTAGTACAAACAGACTTCAAGCAAGTAAATAGCCATTTGTCATCCCTCAGACTTCTACATCCAACTGTCTTGTGGTTTCCTTCCATTACTCTCATTGAAATGTACAATTCCTTTTTATTTCTATTTCTTTGTATGTGACTTATCCCTACACAGTCTCCTGTCCCTAGGACTTTTCTCTTCATTGCTAGTATTTGAAATTTCATGTGTGTGCAGAGGGGGTATGTTAGGTGGTTACCATTTGTTGGGTACCATACACAATTTCAGTGAAAGGAATCTCCGTTATTCTTTTTCTGTAAGATGTCTCTCCCCTCTATTTATCTCTGCTATTTTCCAGATCCTTTTGACACTTCAAGGTAGGGCACCTTAACTAATTGTGAAATTTTACCTTTTCTATCTTCTTTTCCATTCTTACGACTTCTTCTTTCCATAGCTTAGAGATTTTTTTTAACTTTATCTTCTATTTCTTGATTTTAAAAAACGTTTATTTCATTTTAATTACCAAGAGTTTCTTTCTTATAATCTAGTGTTATCATTGGCTTATTTCTTTGTGACTACTAATTATAGAAGTTACAATAAATAGGAAAATATTTAGCTCCATTTATGTACTTCAATAACATACTTGAATTTTCAATATAAGATTTTTTTATCTAAAAGTTTTAAAAATCATCTTTTGTGGGATTTACTGTTGGGCACATTAAGGTTCCTGTTCTATTGTGGCTAGTACATTTTCCCTAGTGTACAGAAATGCTATTGATTTTGATACAGGAGTGCTGGGAAGGGAAGAGCATGATCCCCTTAAATGATACCGAACGGGAGACAGTGCTGGGTTGACCAAGGCCGGTCCCTGGCTAGGGCTTCACCCTCCGACTTGTGCCCACGAACCTAGGTGAGGACAGGCACTCCTGCCTTTGTTCCCAAATGTTGCATTTTCCAAAACCACCCTGGCCCACCACGCCCCCATCCTAGGCCTATAAAAACTGAGACTCTAGCAGGCAGATACACAAGCTTCTGGACGTTCAGAGGAGGGGGATCAGCGGAAGAAGACACAAGCAGCTGGACATCGAGAGGACGTCAGGCGAGCATGCCGGTGGAAGAGCACATGACAGACACTGGCAGGACAGCAGGCCATTGACTGGAGGAATCATGTGGAGTTTGGCAGTTTGGCGAGATCAGAAGGAGGACAGCACGGGCCACTAAGCAGCCGGACCCCTGGTCCATCTCCCGTCTGGCTCCCACATCTGCTGAGAACTACTTCCACTCAATAAAACCTTGGACTCATTCTCCAAGCCCACGCGTGATCTGATTCTTCTGGTATACCAAGGCAAGAAACCCTGGAATACAGAAATCCTTCCGTCCTTGTGATAAGTAAGGGGGGCTATGAGCTGGTTAACACAAGCCTACAGACGGCAAAACTAAAAGAGCAGAACTAAAAGAGCATCCTGTAACACACACCCACTGGGGCTTCAGGAGCTCTAAACATCCACCCCTAGTCACTGCCGTGGGGTTGGAGCCCCATGGCCTGCTTGTCTGTATACTCTCCTGGAGGTTTGCGCAGCCGGGCACTGAAGAAGCAAGCCCCTCACCCGTCACATGCCCCTATGCGGACAAGGGTACTTTTCCTGTTTCAATTTAGTATGTTGAACTTTCATATAGCAATCTTGCTAAACTCCAGTATTATTTATTTCTAATTGTTATGCTTCAGATTATCTTGAATTTTCAATTATGATAAGCATATTATATAACTAAAATATAATGTAATATTTATATCTAATTTCTGTTCCTTGCCTTTTTGAATTAGTTACAAATTAAGATTGCTTGAATATGTTGTATAGCACAGATAGTGGACTTTAGTGGAAATGTTCTTAAAATTTTAACACTTAGCATCATGTTATTGCATGTTTTTAGTTGCTATCCATCCTCATATTATCATGTCTCTTTTTTAGTTTGATAAAAGTTTTAATCATGAAACAAGCATTAACTTTCATTAAATGATCTGTCTTTCTCTATTGATAATAATAATTTAGCTTATACATGTTAGCATTTTGATTATATTAAACAATAATTAAATTTGAAATATTTTCCATTTACTAAAAATTATTAGTATTACTAGTTTTTCCTTTTGCCTTAGATTCCAATATGACTTGGTTATTGATCCTGTCTTTTTAAAAATTCTGACATTTTATTTATCATGGATGTTTGCTGTAATTTTAATTTTTTAAACATGTTGCATTACCATATTATTTATCTTGGTTACTGAGATTTTTTAACGTTCCCTTAAATGTTGTGCCTGAAGAGATTACCTCACTTGCCTCACTCTAGTCCCAGCCCTGCTAGTCAGATTACAAGTTTCAGATAGTGTTTACACCAGAAAGATATTTAGGAGTGGACTTGTGAATCAACATTGTTCAATCAGACAGTCATATTTCTCTAAACATGATGTTAGCTTCAAGGGTGACCTAAGACATTTGGGTCAATGAGCATGAAGCCAGGACTTTAACTCAATTATTTGAGGTAGGATAATCCACAGTTTTTTAGAAGACTTTACCCTGAAAAGATGTGGAACTTAAATTCTGAAAGTCATATTGAAACCTTGTGCAACTAGAAAACAAAAGCAAAATATAGTGGGCAGCAGAATCATGAGCCAAAGATAGCCTGAGTTTTATTGGCCTAATATGCGACCCTGAATCTATCTATACTCAAGTCAAATTCCTCTGGTCTTTTCAGTTTTGTGATTCAAATATATCTGTTTTATTTCAAACTGATTGGGCTAGAAATTGTATAATCTGTGGCTAAATTGATGAGGAAATTATATTCATTGTCCTAATGCTCCATTTTATTATAAGATTAAAGTCTCTCTCTCTCTCTCTCTCTCTCTGTCTTCCTGGTACAATAAATTACCATGCACCAACTATCTAAATCTTTCTTATATTTATAAGTACTCTGAGTAATTCTAACCAAGAAACTAGCTATGTGGTTGAAAGTAGTTCAGAAACTGGACCTGCAGGACCAACAAAAGCAAGGTTTTCTGTTCTACCTAGCAAAATGTGGGGAAAGTGATTAAAATACATCCCAGCCAAAGTCCCTGAGAAAACACTTAAAGTCAGAAGTTGGAAACACTAAATAAAAATGCTAATTTGCTAAAAACCAAATAAGAGGAGGAGCAGCTGATGGAAGAATCAGCAAAAGACCTAAATAGTTAGCTAGTTTAGTGTCATTGTCTTTTTTCTTCCGGTATAGAGATGGACTAGGCCAAATACAATAGTCAGGATAAGAAGTTATGTAATGTATAGTTATATAACATATATTTAAATATACATGTCTATATTTGTACAATTATGTATGAAATGAGTGATGAAAACACATATGTAGCAGAGTAAATTTAAAATGTATAGATTGTGAGGACATAGTGTACTAATTTGTTTGACAAATAAATTGTAATATATGGATGAGTACTTGTAATTAAAAGGCAACTATTAACAATTCCAATTAAAGGAAATAAAAGCAGAGTGTGGGAACAATTTTTTTTTGATCTCAAGATTCTGTACCTTTATGATAACTAATGAGCATTGAATTCTTTCTTATGTACTAAAATCATTGTGAGTCCAACAGCCAGGTTTCATTATTCAGAATAATATATTTTACTTCTTATAATGTAAAAAATATAATCATTTGAGTGGTTTTCAGCATGATCTGTTAATTTTGAATACACAGAATGAACAAAGCAGGTAAATATATGTATATGCTGAATAATGTAATTCCATATACAATTCACAGTTAGATGCATTTGATTGCGGAAAACAAAGGAAGACAATACCATAAAGGTCTTATTCCAAAACATGGTAAAAATAACGTTCACATGCATTAAACATTTCAAGCCATCTCAGTACATGTCTTTCTTGAGTAAGTAGTGAACCAATGGACCAGTGGTTATTGTTGGAGAAAACAATTACACAACTCACAAATGCGCTATTTATACAATCTTAGTGACTATTTACCACTTCACCCAAGTAGACTTTCCCACTTATTTGAAGCTATTGCTATCTATAAATAAACGGCAACAGGAAATGTTTCACAAAGGCTTTTGATTTCCAAAACTCTCAAATTCCACAGCAAAGACTCACTTTAAGGCAATTATTTATGTACTGAACATTTGAATCAAGATGTAATATTTTCCTTAAGTGAAAAAAGCTGATACTATTTTGTAATGATAAAATTTGTATACCACAGTAGAAAATGATTTGTAATTATATGTTAGTACTTTCCATATTCCATATTGAAACACAGTAAGTCTGTAGCTGGCATCAGCTATACCCTGACTTCACATGAATGGCCTGGAGGGGATCATATTTTTAAACAGGAAATCAGTGTGAATTAGCTGAGTAATTCACATTCAGTGTACAGTGAGCATTCTTAACTAAATCAAAGTAGTCATGAAAGAAAGTACTGTAGGTAAACCCAAAAATATACATCAAAATTAAATGGTGAGGTTGAAGGTTGTAGTTAAGTACCAACTAGTGTGAGTTCTGGGAGCATTTTGAAAGGGTGGAGGAATGTACTAAATTTCTGAGGAATTAATACTGATGGGAAGAATGCAGTAAAGAGTAAAAATGGGGGCATTGTGGTTTATATCTGTAATCCAGCACTTTGGGAGGCTGGGGCTGGAAGATTGCTTGAGCCCAAGTATTCAAGACAAGCCTGGGTAACATGAGGAAACTCGTCTCTACAAAAAGTACATAAATTAGTTGGTGTGGGGGCCTGCACCTGTAGTCCCAGCTAGGTGGGAGGTTTCAGTGACCCGTGATTGCACCACTGCACTCCAGCCTGGGTGACAGAGTGGGACCCTGTCTAAGAAAACATAACAAAACAAAACGGAAAAAAAAATGTAAAGAAAAAGGCCTAGGGATTGGGTGAATTTTTTTGGAAAAAAAAAAAAGCATAAAGATTTGGAGACTGTTTAGATGTGGTATATGAGGGAAAACAAGAAATCTAAAACAAGAAATCTAAACTGAGTTCAAAATTTCAATCCTGAAGAACAGGCAGAATTATACTATCATTGTTAGTGAGAAGTCATGAATCTATACCAGATGAACGAAGTGGTTGTTTCTAAATCAGTTCCGATTCAAATGTCAAATTTGAGGTGAACACTACAGAAACTGACGTGTCTTGGAGGTTGTTGAGGTTATTGAGATACCAGACTGCACATGGCTCAGCAATAAATGAAAGATTATAGGTCTGGGTATAGTGAATTAACTCTTGAAATATTAAATCCCCAAGAGTGACTAGCACATGAATTTTCTAGTAGACTCTTCCTTGCTGATAATTTTCTCTTCAACAGAAACAACCTACTTTTTTAAAGCATGAATTATTAGTTGCATTGTGTGCAAATCCTAATGATAACGGAATAGATTTCAGAAGGTTTAAATATTTTTGTTATTTTTAGTAAGAGAAAATATTGGGAAGCATAGTATTAGGAAGTACATATAAATAATTCCCTTTCGATTGCCATAAAACTTATTGTTTCCATAAAGTTTCTCCTTATCATGAGTTGTATTTGACACACAATTATTCAATCATCTTGACTGATAGAATGGGCTATGGTCAAATAAAAAAAAAGTGAAACCAATCCAAATCAGGCAGGCACATGATGCAGAGTTGACTGTTCAAAGACAGTTCAGCTCAATATTGATGCAAGTACTGGTTAGTACAATAGGAGAAAAGCTATGTCTAAGGAGGGAAGCACATAATAGAATTCTGTTATTACCAGTCTTTTCAAATACACAATTGAATAATCTTTATCAGAAGCAGGTGTTTGTCACCATTTTATATGTGAAACTCAAGAAGTTCTTGATTTTTTGAGAGCTATATTCCTTAATCTGGTTACAGACTATAAAGGAGATAATCATTTACATGATCGTATCCTCAAACAAATGGTCACCAAATGGAAACAAAGGACTGATTTGATGTAGCCGGTAGTATGATAATCTGTAGTAAAAGGCAAATACAGAAGGATCCAGAGAATAAGTAATTTCCCAGTTGCCAGCTGATAAATTACAGACATAGAATAAGCAATTTAGCAAGATTAGAAAAGCAGCTCTGATACAAATGTGTTGATAACAAGTACAATAAGCATAGAAAATTTAATGAACATATTAATTAAAAGCATTTTAGTAGAAGAAAAAATAGAAAATCATAGCGAAACATTTCGTATACAATATTTAGTAGAATTAATGTTATATTGCTAAAACGAATTCACATATTTTTAACAAAAACTTCTTCATATGCTATTTTCACTCTCTGCTTCTTTCTTTTTCTTTTGGTTTTAATTAGGCCTCCTTTTGATATTCTTTGGATGAAACCTATAAGAGGAAGGGGAATAAATTAATGTGTGATAAAACAACACAATGAAACATTTTATCTAAAATCCTCTCAAAGCATCTTTCAATATTTAAATCCAAAAGATGTTATTGATTTAAAAGCCTTTAATTTGTCCATGTATTCGTGTAGAACAATCTATTTTTAAGGAAGTTACTTTGCATATATGAGTTAATAAAAAAGGATAAGCATGCCATTTATTTTTATTATTTGTTCATCTTCTGTTACAAATCCATGCTTGCTTTATTTTTAAAAAGTAGAAATGTGGCTGTATGTGGTTGATTAAATTACAGGTAGTTTGTATTTGCATTTTTATACTCTTCTTAGTATTTTATAAACATGCATTACTTTTATATTCAGAAGACATTAATAAATATGTTAAAATTTTGTGTATTACAAGAAAGCTTAAAGCAATTTTGGTATAGTCTTTTAAAGTGAATGCTTAGTATTTGAACATTAAAAGAATAAAATATTTAATTTGTTTTAAATTGATTCTTTTCCTATGAAGACATTAAAAGAAATTATAGTTATATATCTAGCAATATTATCTAAATGTAATTGAAGAGGACATTTGTTAGCTAGATCATACTTTCTTAAAATAAAGATAATTAATTTCATATTTAATAGATTATCATTTAAATTCAATTGCTATCTTAAACACTAGTCAACTAATGGGAAGAGTATCTTCTATACCTTTTTTACATGCCCTCAGACATTCTTTTTTAGAAGTAAAATTGTTTTCATTTCCCCCACATCCACTGTACTTAAATGGGCGGCATTTCCCAATGACTGAATTGTAGTAGAATCTGTTCTCATTGGCACGACACAATCCTCTGTCTGCTGGAGCGAGACACCATGAGGGACCGTGAAATTCTGAAAACATCAGGAAAACATGGTAAGCCATATGTGATAGTGAATTTCAGGCTTTCATATTGTGTATTGTTTATAGATTAATGTTGCATGTGCATGTAAAACAGTAACCTGAGTAAATGAAGGGATATTTAATAAAATTGGTGCATTTCAATTCTAGGAAAATGCTTAACAAAATCCTGTGTCCACTATATTGAGATCTTTCTCCAATGAATTAAAAAAATATCATTTGCTAAAGAGAAGTGTTATGATTACTCTTTATATGAACAAACTATTTGTACATAATAAAAACCACTCCTCAACAACGTAACTGCTGAAAATTTCTTACAGACACACACACACACACACACACACATATTCATTTACATGTCATTTGTTCAGAAATATTTAGCTTTAAAAAAATTCTAATGAGCAAAGTTTTTATTTGTGATGTAACAAAAACACTGAAGCTGAGGAAGAGTTACCTCTCTTGACTAAACACACGCTGGATGATGTAATACAATCACAGTTTAAAGTGGAGGAATTCAGGAATAGCAAGCTTTAAGTTTCAAGGAATGAGTCCAGATGAGATGTTTGTCTCGGTAGCATTTTTTTTTCTCATAAATTGAAGCTTAGTTTTAGATGAGTTAAATGTTTTTGCAAAGGAAGCAATATTGCTAAAGCCGGTGAAATGAAACAGTGATTTTGGATCAGACAGATAAGCTGGTTTGTCAATGGGATCAATCAATGGTTTTCAAAAACACAAGAGTAAAATACAATTAGGGTAATAAAAGGAGCACTCATTTGCTAAATCAGAAGAGAAAATTAGTTTCAGCTCAACGTTAGTTTTTAGCGCTTTTGGAATTACTCTCAGTGAGGGGCACCTGGTGCTCTTCGGTAGCACAGCTAAACTGCTTGATGTTAATAAACCAGTACTACAGGTAAGTAGTTATATGGCAAGGAATCAATACAAGAAAACTTTAATGGCTTTGCCAAATGGTAAGATGTGATACAAGCAAATACAGATGAGGAAGATTTGCTAAATGTCCAATATTAGCAGAAAATAGAACTTCGAGGAATCCAGTAGTTAATGAAGGTGAATAGATTTTGCCTTAAGCAAGAAGCAGTCTTTTGCCAAATAAACCCGAGATGAACAGACTGTAAAAGCAAAGAAAAGAAATAAAACAAAGTGAGAAAAAATGAGAAGAAATCTCAAATTGATATAAACATTTTTTACCACCTCCTGCCTTCTAGATATTTAAATAAAGACTAGAGTGTCTTCATATAGTAACTCAGGTAACAAAAACTATTCTGGGAAATATGAGAGGGAATGAATACTGTGAGAATAATTTACGAGAAGAAATTTGAGACAGGTGACATCCTTGTGCCTATCTATCTATCTATCTATCTATCTATCTATCTATCTATCTATCTACCTATCTATATATATCTCAGAACTATAATCTAAAACAGAGTATTTAATTTTACTTAAGTCTTTGACTAGGTATATATGCAGTGATTACAAATCCTTCTAGGATTTGTAAAATGAAAATATGGTTTTAAATCATATGTAGCCCTTTATGTTTTACCTTATCCTATGTGGGGATTATAGTGCATGATTTTTAAAATAATTTTTATTATGTATGTGTGAGGTTTACAAAATGATGTTATGGGATATATATAGATAGTAAAATAGTTGCTATAGCGAAGCAGATTAATATATCCATCTTCTCACAGTTACAATTTTGTGTGTGTGACAAGAGTAGCTAAAGTCTACTTATGTAACAAAAATCCCTAACACAATACTTTTTTACTAACTGTCATCTTCATGTTGTACATTAGATCTCTAGGCTTATTTATCCTACATGCCTGTATTTTGTATCCTTTGACATGATGATAAGCCATCATAAATCAAAGTTGAATGGTGAGAATGTGTGCTAGACATTCTAGAAAATGTTGACATTTCCTGTCACTAAGAATCATTTATATTAGAGGAATTTTCTAGCAGTCTAGGAGAGTTATATTGTAATTGAGTTGTACTATCGTACAAACTTTTCCATTGTGTCTGATGTGTGTTATCATTCTTGCACAGCGTAGAATATAAAATGATTAATTGCCACCACTTTGAAGTTATGAGCTTCCAGTTATCACCTATGTTCAGAAACAAAAGAGATGCACTAGATGCAATTAGCCTAATTTGAGAAACAGAGAAAACAGAGGAAATTGCTATCCCTTTTTTTTCCTGTTTAAACACCCACAGTAACATCGAAATAGATGTGTATGATAAAATGATATGCAACGTATACATCAATTTCACTTTAGCATTTTGTGTGTAAGATATATCTGCCCATAGTAAGTTGCAGGTAACATGTGTGAATGTGGTTGTAAATTGTATCCTTATTTGCAAATGTTAGTTGTTACATCTTAATAGCAATGCCAGACATCAAGCCCCCTTATTCCAGAATGGAGAAAATTTTTTGTTGACAGGGAGCAAACTTCTTCTCTTTTCCCACATAGAACCTACAGTAAACATGGCCCAATCACAAAATCAAGGTTATTTCAAAATGAGAAAAAGCTAGCCTAGTACATAAGGGGCTACAGTCCCTAGATTGGAGGTATGAGAAGAGGAGCCTCTGTTGTCATAGACCAAGAATAGCAGGTAAATCCTAGAACCATTCGGGCCTTTCCATTGAAGCTGAAACTGTGGAAGATACACCACAGATGTGGTGGAGATGCTAGCTTCTGTCTTCCTTTGACCACCCAGTCATCCAACAATGGCTGCCATTTACCAAATCCTTTCAGAAGCCAGAGGAGAAAGTTCCCCATAAAAACCACACAAGGCAGGTTGAAAGCAGGGGGTTGGTTTGAGAGCAAACAGCCAGTTGACCAGCATAGATGCCAGCAGAGAAAATTTCACTAAATTATCCAAGGCATCAGATTGCCTCTACTAACACTCTTTATGACTTCTGAATCAGAGAGTGTCTGGCATGCTGCTTCTGACAGCCTGGGATTTGGTATGTAAATGCCCCTATTATCAGATACTTGCTCCTCCTTGTCCATGACTGATGCAATGTCAGTTGTTTATCTATCTTATGTTGCCCTGATTTCAACCTCTGCTTACATAGATCATTCAACACAACAGAATTTTGACCCAGATCAACAGTGAGGTTCCCAACACTAGAAATGACAATATTTCCATAGTGTATTAAAATGTGAAGTTAATCACTAAGGATATTGCATTATATGTAATTAACTTTTAGAATTTTTTAAAGATGCAATAAATTATTGTCAGTTAAGGAATCATTGTAAGGTGAGTATTCTTCAGAACATAAATTTTACCTGATATGTAAACTAATTCATTTCTCTTAAGATGATTTTAACTCTGAGCAGTAAGACTATCATTGGGTTACTGTAGCATAAATCACAGTAAAATTAAAGTAATGAAGCAAATGGTTTCTTAAAAATATTTTAGCTCCATTTGAATTTTTTTCACTTCTTGAAGAGAAAAACTTGTTTCCAAATAGCAAATTTATTCTACATATAGATCAGCACTCACCTATTCAAAATCAAGACTTTGCTATCTACAATGAAAGAAAATACAAAGGTTTGGCAAAATGTGATTTTTTAGTTGAGATTATAATTATTCACAGAAATTTAAGATAGAATAAAAAAGACACTAACCTGACTTTTGTTCTTTTTCCAAAGGGAATTTATTAATCAAATGCATTCTGTCTTGATCCTGCCATTAATAACAAGTTGGGTACCTTCTGTCTACAGGGTTTTGATAGGTTTCAGAATTCAGGATCCACTTTCTTTTTTTTATGTCAGTAACTATCATGATGTAGTGTGACTGCTAAACTGTAAGATGGTGCTGTAAACTCAGTTTTACAGGTAAAGTTGTTAATGTAAATTTGCTTTGAGATTTATACAGTAAATTTTGAATCATATATTCACTTGGAATATTTACTGTGGTATCTTTTTTATGACTCTCATTTGGCTTGCCTACTTAGGCTTTTGTTTTACTAAACAAACTAGGTTTTATGAAATATCTTACAACTTGTTAAGTACACTTATTTTTGTCTTCTGAGACTTTTTAGGGAATCGAATAACAAATCGTTTTTAAAGTTTTTTTGTTTATAATTTTGTAGTAAAGAGAAATATAAATTATTTACTTCAAATTATCTTTGTAAAATTTGAAATAATATGAAAGTATAACAAATGTAAAACAAAATTTATCCATAATTTGATTCTTACCCTTTAACCACTGCTGATGGTTTACATATCTTCAAATTGTTTGCATATGCAAATACATTAGCATAATATTCTATATTTATTACTATACTTGATAATATTTTGTGGCTGTGTCTCCGTATTTTTATATAGACCTCACTCTTTTTAATGTAGGTACAGTATTTCATTTTATGAGTTAACTACAGTATATTTAGTCAAATGGACATATAGATTATTATAATTTTTTTTTCAGTTCCAGACAACATCTCATGAATACCCATGTACACTGGTTCAGGTACTTCCAGAGGACAAGCTTCTAAAATTAGAATTATGCAAAATCTATATTCAATTTATAACTTGGTTGATGTTGCTGAATTTTCCACTGAAACTTTTCACAAATTTATGTGCCTACAATGACATTTAAAGCGCTAAACCATTTAGCAAAACATGGACCTTACTGCTATAAATTTATCTACTATTCAACACTTTTTTTCTTCCCCATGCCAACAAAAGTAGAAGGGTACTATGTGGGACAAGAAACTGCTTATAGCTTGCCAAATGTTATATGAAATATCATTTACATAAAATCTAAATGTCATTAATTTGAAGATGCACTATTATTTTATGTACTACTCATGAAGAAAGAAAGACACGGCTGGGTGCGGTGGCTCACACCTGTAATTCCAGCACTTTGGGAGGCTGAGGTGGGTGGATCACCTGAGGTCCAGAGTTTGAGACCAGCCTGGCTGACTAGGTGAAACCCTGTCTCTACTAAGAATACAAAAATTAGTTGGGCGTGGTGGCACACAGCTGTGGTCCCAGCTACTAGGGAGGCTGAGGCAGGAGAATCACTTGAACTCCAGAGGTGAATGTTGCAAGTGAGTCAAGATTGTGCCACTGCACTTCAGCCTGGGTGACAGAATAAGACTCCAGTTCAAAAAAGAAAGAAAGAAAGAAAGAAAAAAAATACATAATTACACTATTATACACTATCAGTTATAAGTTTCATCATGAGTAGAATTGTTAGAATGTAGAAAAACCTGAATGTTAGAATTGAGAAAATGTAATAATTTATATTTTGTGCCAACACACAAATACATACATATACATATACAAACACATATAAATGAGAATAGAATTTATATATGTATGCATTGGGCAAATATTTAAAAGGACTTGTAGTCAGTTGGGAGGATGATTACTACAGAGATAGCTTTATTAGGTAGGGAGCTTAGACATTTGCTAGGTTAAATTTTACAAAAAGATACTTTTATGCTGAGCTTATTCTATATTGTTACATCTCCTCAAGCAGCTACTTCCAGTCTTGAACTTTATTTACTTTGTGATAAGTTGAAAAAAAACACAAGGAAATAGTAAAATGAAATATGCTATAATGCCAACAGTGATTGTTTCTGCATAATGTGGATATGGCCAGTGTTTCTTCTTTTATTTTCTTTTTTATCCAAATTATCTGCAATTATAATGCTCAAAATATATGATAGAAAAAATATGTTAGAGTGAGTCCAGTGTCCTGAGGCAATAGATAAAAGGCTAGAGATTAGAGATTGGAATCTGTTTCTGAGTAGGAATGTGTGGTAAACCTGTCCCTCTCTCTGTAAAAAAGAAAGAGTATGTATCTCTACTCATTAATCAGGAGAAGTTGTATTAAATTGATGGAAGCCGATAATCTATAAAGAAACAAGAAAAACGGGGCAGGGAATGGAAACACAAGCACTGTGGACCTTTTTTTCTCCCCTATGTGTACACTGGGCCACTTACCTGAGGATAATAGAAGGAGGGTTGCCAGTGAACTTGAAATTGAAAGGTCATGAAGAATAGACTGAGTGAAACCTTGCCCAGACAGAAACTCCCTCCGCATATTAAAAGGGAAGGAAATAAATTGGGTAGATGTTCTCCAGGTTGGATTTCTTTGCCTAGATACTGCCTAATCCATGGACAGAGTTCATAAAGTCAGTTCCCTTCAGGGATTTGTCTAAGCAAAGCCACAAAGAAAGAAAGCCACAGTAAAATTATAGATTATACAGCTATTGAGTATACTTTCTTCTAAGATAATTATGTCTAATAATGCATGAGAAAAACTTTCTTCATGACATATATGTAAAATTTTAAACCCTACAAAATTTAGTAAAAGTAAAAATTAGCATTTAGTCTGTTGATCAGTTTTTTAGGAAGAATGGGATTTTAGTAAGCAGAGGATACAGAGAAGCATATGGGTGAAGGAAAGTAAAACCACAAAGGTCAGAAGGTTTCTAGTTTGTTTGGGGGTACTTTGCAAACTCCAGGCTATCTGGAGAACATAATACAAAAAAGACTATAGTGGGATACAAGGCTGGAAAAATGGTCAAATTAAGAAGGTTCTTGAATACTTCTATATTTGGATTTTACAATGCAGACAATAATGAGCCACTGAAATTATTGAAGAAGGAAAAGACAGGTTCTGATCTCATTAAATACATGAAGGAAACTCAACCAGGCATGTTTAGGTTGAATTCGGTAACTTTCAATAGAGAATAATATAAAATTACCATAACCGAAGCAGTTACCATGGGAGTAGCTAAAATTAAGCACCAGATTGAATTTGGGCAGGTAGAGAGCTGGAGATGAAATAATTCTAGTGTTTCTACATTCAGAAGATGTAATATTTTTCCAATATATTATGAAACATTATAGAATAAATTCTACTTAGAATGTTGTATTTTTTGTAACTTTTGGTGGCTTTTTTTCATTGTGGCTTTACTTAGAAAAATATCTAAATATAAAGATGAAATTGTAGACTATGTCCATGCATTAGCCAGCATCCAGGCAAATGAATTCGAAGTGGAAGATGAAGAGACCTCAAGTTTTGAAAATATGAATACTTTAATGTTGACATTGTCTACTGAGTTTAAAATGTTATTGTAACTCTGTTCTCCCATAACCCTTGTGCAGGTCTCTGTCTTAGCAGAGTTACAACACAGGCATTGAAGTCATCTATTTATTTATCTTTTTCCCTATTTGACAAACACACCTATAAAGGACAAAATTACCCTCTTATTATTCTATACTCCCCGTACCTATGGTAGTTATTCCCATGTAGGAGACACTCTATGTTTGCTGAAATGAACTGAAATTGGCCGGGCGCAGTGGCTCAAGCCTGTAATCCCAGCACTTTGGGAGGCCGAGACTGGCGGATCACGAGGTCAGGAGATCGAGACCATCCTGGCTAACACAGTGAAACCCCGTCTCTACTAAAAAATACAAAAAAACTAGCCGAGCGAGGTGGCGGGCGCCTGTAGTCCCAGCTACTCCGCAGGCTGAGGCAGGAGAATGGCGTGAACCCGGGAGGCGGAGCTTGCAGTGAGCTGAGATCCGGCCACTGCACTCCAGCCCGGGCAACAGAGCAAGACTCCGTCTCAAAAAAAAAAAAAAAAAAAAAAAAAGAACTGAAATTAGGAAGTACACAGATCTGTACCTTAGGTCATAAGATAAAGTTGAAAATATAGGTCTGTAAAGTTGAAAATATAGGTCTGTATATCTTTCAATTACTTATAAGATCCAAAGAAAAATTTGTATTTTATAACTATATTTGAATTTTCAAGTGCTATATATGTTATTTCAAATAATCTTAGCATAAAATATGTTAAATAAAGATATGTCAGATCAAGTTTACAGACTTTAGCTGCATTAAAAATGATCAATAATAAAATGTATACAAATAGCACTCATTTTTTGGCTATAAACCTCAGATGAAAATAGGTCATCATCATCATCATTGAAAACATCCTCAAAAATTAATACTTCATACTCTAATTGTGTGCTCAACACTGGGTTAAGAATTTGATGTCTCATTACAGTTTTACAAAAATTTTGAGATATTTCTTGCCACATAAAATAAATGAGGAGTGCAATGGATAAGCCTCGCCCTGGGAAAACCACCTTCGTGATCATGGTATCTCCCCTGCCAGGTAAGTATTGATAAGAATTGATGGGTGCTGACGAGTTGATGGGTGCAGCACACCAACATGGCACATGTATACATATGTAACCTGCACGTTATGCACATGTACCCTAGAACTTAAAGTATAATAAAAAAGAAAAAAAAAAAAAAATGAGGAACCTGAAGCCGAGAGAAGTTTTGTAATCTTTTTTCAAGGCCACAGACTGAGTCAGCAAATAGCAGAACTGGAATTAAAAACCACATCTTTCTTTCTATAACGTCAATGCTCTAACCCACTAAGATATGTCATTCTGAAAACTAATTAGAAAATTAAAAAAATAGTAGTACCTGAGCAAAAACATTTTAATAATTTTATCAGATAAAAAGAAAATTGTCACAGCTTCTCCTTTAGAACTGATGTCCAAATTCCCTCTTTTCTGAAGCTCAGGTTCAGAACTTGTTAAATATGCTATAGTCCACAGTTACAAGCATGAAGTTCAAGTTTTCTAAGTTTGAAAGACTTCTAACCAAAATAGGTCACCACACAAGTCTTGGGGCAAAAATGCTGATTCAAGCAGTATTTAGAGAGCTTGAACATTTGAAGGCAACAAGTATTGAGTTGAGATGGTCAACACAGACTGATTCTAGAAACAACCACACCAAAGTTAGTCTTGCATCCATGGGATCATATCTGCACTCGTCACTCAGATCCATGTAATGGTATTACATACAATTAAAAGCTGGAAACCCCACTCCACTGTGTTCCTAGAAGAGGCAGAGTTGGAATTTTCCTGATCAACAAATTTTATTTATTTATTTTGAAAGAGTCTTGCTGTCATCCAGGCTGGAGTGCAGTGGCAAAATTACAGCTCGCTGCAGCCTCAACCTCCCCAGCTCAAGCAATCCTCCCACCTCAGCCTCCAGAGTAGGTGGGTCTACAATCACAGGCCACCACACTGGGCTAATTATTTTATTTTTTTGGAGAGACAAGATCTCTCCATGTCGCTCAGGCTGGTCTTGAACTCCTGGGCTCAAGCCATCTTCCCACCCCAGCCTCCCAAAGTGCTGGTATTACAGGAGTGAGCCACTGCACCCAGCTACCATTTTCTTCATTTCTGCAAAGATTTTCTATTATTCAAATAGAATAAAGGAAGAGAATTACACACAACATAGAGTAGCTCAAGTTTGTCTAAGCTATTCCTACCACATTACTAACCTGCCCTATACCAGTTACTATTAAATTCATATTACAATAAGGATTTTTCCTTTTTAAGCAAAAGAAGTCTTATCAAACTAGTATTATTAATTTATTAGTTTGTAGTTTGCATGGTATTAATTTGTACACAATTTTTGGTTTATAGTTGTATAATAATCATAATGAATTTATTCCTACTATGTTACTGGTTCATATGGCTTACAAATTGGAAGTCTATGATTTTTTTTCCTTTTAAAGACATCTATATATTATTCAAGCTTGAGAAACACTTATCTGGAGGACTCTTATGACTGGGGCAACAAATTATCTGTGTTAAGACTAAAGATGGTCCAGGAAGAAAGGGATTAGAAAAGTAGACTGCGGTCATCTAGGGTGACTGCATTTCGATGGCAGTGATTTTGGCAGAGATGAAGTGCCACATTTTTGTTTCTCATCAGCATTCCTGTCAGGAAGTAGAAAACTTGCTGGGTGCTGTCCAAAACTTGTTATCTATTTTTGGAAAGCCAGCTTGTTAGAAAATCAGAATATGAGGCTTCAGATTTACTCTGCAGGCATCTTTAGATTATGAGGGATGTTCCTGTGCTTCTTGGTCTTAGAACACATTATGAAAGGCAAGATACTTCTTTAGAACTATGAAAGTGGACTGTGGATGAAGTGGTTTTTTGTTTGTTTGTTCGTTTTTTAAGAACTGTAAACAGTGCTTGTGATGACCTGTGGTATGCAGCTGGATGTGGAACTCTTTAGCTGGTGAGGGATAGTTTCTCTCCAGATAGTTCTCATGCTTGCAGTATTCCTCTACATGCAATCACACCTTCAACAAGAGGCCAAGGAGATAATAACAATCTCATGCAGATTTATAAATTGACTATATCAGTGATCATGTTTGAGTGTCCATTAGGCCTTTTGTGAACATAACACCTGTTTCAGAAGGCTAGTGATAAGAAAAATATTTTAAAAATGTATTTATATATGCATAGATTTTATTTTCTATTTTTTTCCACATAAATGGAATGTATGTCTGGAGGTCATACATTGAATACATTTAGGAGAGGGACAGAGTTTCAAGTAGCAAAATGATCTTCAGGATGTCATCCAATTACTTTCCCTGGACATAGAGGCGGGCAGGAAGCAATGTGGAACTGGGTCAGGTATATAGGTGTTCCCTTTCCCAGTTAGTGGCTAACTAGAATCGGGTTGGCATAGGTTTTTAAGTCCACCTGAATTTTTCCCCCCCAGAATATCATAAAGCTGATGTTGTTCCCAGTTAGCTCTCAGGAGTTGATGTATGGGGCCAGGCACAGTAGCTCACGCCTGTAATCCCAGCACTTTAGGAGGCCAAGGCGATCACCTGAGGTCAGGAGTTCAAGACTAGCCTGACTAAAATGGTGAAACCCTGTCTCTACTAAAAATACAAAAAATTAGCCCGGTGTGGTGGCAAGCGCCTGTAATCTGAGTTACTCGGGAGGCAGAGGCAGGAGAATCCCTTGTACCTGGGAGGCGGAGGTTGCAGTGAGCCGAGATCACGCCATTGCACTCCAGCCTGGGCAATAAGAGTGAAACCCCCTCTCAAAAACAACAACAACAAAAAACAAAACAAAAAATCAAAGAGTTGATGTATGGAAGCAAAGGGATATATAAAAATCAGAATAAAAAAGATGACTTTTTTTTTCATGAATAGTTAGGTCCAGTCAAAAGGCTCACAACTAGTACGAACTTCTGAGAACATTCATATTTCTTTGCTAGTTAGACATTTACCAGTGAGGTGCAGTGAGAAGACTATGTTTACTATGCATGTAAATATTAAGACTTTATTAGCAGTAGGCTACCAAAGGCATCATGTATACATGTAAATATTAAGGAAATGCCAAAAGCATAAATATTAACATAGGCATAAAATGCTATCCAATCCTAGAAAGAACATGGATGCATGAATGCAGAAGGCGTTCAGAAAGACTTGGTAAATATGAGCCGCATTCTTCCAACCATCATTTGTTCCTTCTTTTGTAACTGTGGATCACAAAATTAATAAATAAAAAATGTGAGTCATCTTTACATGTTTAACACTGTGATCAATGCTGAGGGTGGGAGAATTCTATAAACTATATAGCACATTATCTTTTTCTTCAAAAAATCTTGTAATCTAGACAGTGAGGTAGAGCAAACACAATATCTAATAACACAGATATTAAAGGAATCATAGTAAGAAGCCAGGGGAGAGAGGAAGAAGGCCTCCTTATGGTAGTGAAAAAGCAGATTGGTTAAGAAGATGAGGAGGGTCAGTCAATTTTAGGTGGGGAAAAATCACATAAAACATCCTTTAGAATGAAAGTGAATAATGTGTTTAATGGTAATGAAGAGGCCAATTCGAATGGATGGAAAAAAGTTGTACTTAAGGGACAGAAAACATCTGCAATAGATAGAAGACTAATGGACAATGCAGAGAGATTTTAGGCAAGTGGACGAAGCTAAATTACCCACATAATCGATGAATGGAAATGGGACAATGATGTCAAAAAGGTCATGTATAATTTGTTACATATGACTGTTCCTTTTTGTCTCTCTCTCTCTTGCTCTCTCTCTCTCTCTCTAATATACTTTAGTTTACTTATGTTAGATATATAATTATATTATGTGTAATGTATATATACAATATCTGAGTTATATCTGAGCTTTCTGATATCTATTTATCTATTTGTCTCATGTCTATACAGCCTGGTTTGCCTAAGCCCCTATTAGTTTATGCTTATTTTGGGACGATATCACATTCATATATATATATATACACACACACACATACACACACATATATTATTTAAAAATACTAAAATACTTTTAAATATAAAACTATTTTTGTAGAGTCACCAAAACGACAATTCCAATTTTATGTCAATGCATACATATATTTAAAATAGACATATACCTTAATTTTTTAGCACCCTCTTTAACTATCATTAGTGTTCCAAATTGGATGACATGATTGTTTAGGTAATCTAACCATGAAGGATTGATGATATGAACAAAATAAATAGGAGTGAAAATGGAAGAGACAGAAATAAACATTTCATAAAAAGCAATGAAATTTAATGAATGACTGGAAGAATAGAAGTGATACAAAGAAAATTACTAATCATTCAAATTGGAATAATCAGAAAAACAGTGGAAAAACTCAAAAAATTTGGAAACTTGGGAATGTCGAAAAGATAAAGAACAATTATACAAATAAACATCTTTTGACCTTGAAGCCCCATGATACTTTCTGTGACAATAATCTCATCTTGTTTCTAATAAACACATTCAAACTCTTCGAGTTTCCATATATGCATTAATTTAGTTCTAGTATGAATTCTTCTTAAAATATTAGTCATAATTTTGAGACTGTATATTTACTGATGCATTTATCTGAATAACTAGAGACTTTATGAGTGTCTGAAATAAAAAATTTGTTCTGCAAATAGGAACTTACAAAGGAGTTGTTTTACAAATGAGAATCTAAGGCCTGGTGAGTTAAGCGTACTACTCTGAATCACATGGATAATAATAATGAGGAACCCTACACCAACTGACTAGATATCAGGCACTGTCCTAAGAAAGTTATATATTTTGACTGATTTAACTTCACAACACAACCTATCAAACTAGTACTATAGTATTACCATCCTCATTTTACACTGGAAAGATGAAATTCAGTTTAAGAAATATCTTAGGGTCACACAGCTATTAGTTGAAGAGTTGGAAATTTAACCCATGTCTTCAGGCTGAAAGGTTTTTTATCTGCTATATCATTTCAATCATGGGGGAAATCAAGAAGAACCAATTTTGATGGTTTTCAATTCTAGAGTTTATGCACAAAATGGCACACATTTAGGGAAATTGCTTTAGAAATATTTCTTTTACACACGTGGAGAGAACACATTTATTTGAACTACATGGATATACTCAACACAGCCGATCAAACTGAAATAATGCACTCACACTCGGGGATATGCTTACAAATCATTATTTAAAACCTCTTAAGGAAGAGTAAGACTGTCTTTGAGATTACCTAAATAACTTGCTAACATTGAAATGTGGAAATAAAAAGAAAAATTACACCTGAATTGTGCTTAGTAAGTATTCAAGTATCTTGAATTAAGAAAGCTTACTGGAAAAATATATCCTGAAAGCTGTTTACAACATTCTAGTAATTAAAAATAAATAGCAATTTTTAAAAAGTCATATTCTAATAATGTTTAAACTTCTAAAATGTTTCCATAATATCATGAAGAAAAACATTAAAACTATATTTATAAATATTTCACTTAATAATAATTGAATTTTAGAATATTCAAATACTCTACTTAAAAATTGTTATTTAGTGGAAAGAATTTTAAAAGAATGGTGTTCCATTTATGTTGTGGGGCAGATTATTATTCCTGTACATTGAATTGAAACTTTAAAGGATTTACAGCTTTTCAAAATAATCTGATACCACAGAGAACCTTACACATTTGATAAAACCCTTGAAAAACAAAGTTTTATGTATACAAATAATTGCATTTTCTTAAACTACAATAGAATGTATCAATATAATTGTAAGCAGTGACAGATGTAATTATATTTGATTGGGAAAATTAAGAGGTGTCTATAGATCCCAGCAAATCCCTCAGACAGAAGTGACAAAGGGTCCTCTAAGTTTTAGACAGAGTACAGGGACATCTGCATTCCCACTTCTGGATCTTGGCTGGGGCAGATTAGAAATCACATAGGTTTTAAGAAGAATGGCAACATAGTTTCATCGACAATCCATGTTATGCCATCCTTAATATCAAATGTCTCCTAGTTATTGCAACATTGTTTCATGTTTTAGGCTAGGAAAGAAGGAAGGAAGGAAAGGAAAGGGAAGGGAAGGAAAGGAAAGGGAAGGGAAAGGAGGAGGGAGGGAGGGAGGGAAGGA
>NC_045444.1:73554187-73582153 GCF_002776525.5 Piliocolobus tephrosceles
GGAAGGAAGGAAGGAGAAAAAAATACATTATGCTCCTAGAAAAAGAGGAAAATTGATCAAATTGGCTGGAGGAATGTTGATTTTGAGGCCAATATACACAATAAAAAAATAAAAGTTTTCTAGACAAATAAAGGAGACATTTGCCCTAATTTTAAATGCAGTTATGATAATATTATTCCTTAAATGTCTATTATTCTGAATAAATTATTGTTAATATTATTTTCTTTTAAATTCATGTTGTCAATTCTTACTGCTTACTTAGTTAATAATTTGCTTTTACAAGCATTTATTTGTTTGTTACAATTTTCAATGTGGATCTACATAATAAACTAAAGAAGACACATATCAGAGGCCATTTAAAACTTATTAATATTACTTTCTCACACTTATTTTCATTTTGTCCTTTCTAATTTGGTAGTATGCTTACCAAATATTTTAAATTTTATGCTTCGAAAAATTTAAGTCAAAACTATTCCCTAGCCTACTCTACTCATTTTAATGATAAATGACTGCAGATCTCCACTTGAATTGGTAAAATAATTCAAACAAAAATATTCAAACATGTTGCAAACTGATTTCATACATTTCTTGTACTTGTGATATACTGTGTCACATGTACATTTAAACCTGTTAATAATTTCGTCATTGTAAATTTTCTTTTACAGCAGTAAGATTCAATGTGCTTTTGAAAATATAATACTTAACTGAATAAAACAAAATATGAGTGAAAAATATAAAGCTGGAAAGACATAAAGAAACAATGAAATGATAGTACTTAATTTTTCAGATAAAAAAATCAGAATCACAAAGGTATTGATTTTTACAAACGAAGTAGTATTTAAAAATTAGACTCAAGTTCATCTGGCATTCAATTCACTGCTCTACCTATTGAATGTAAGGGCCTGAAGCCATTTTGAATATATCGTACTTTCCAACTCCCACTGAAAGCCTGCATTCCCTTAATGACCTCTTAAGTGCTAATTGAACACTTATCGAATGCCTACAATTTAGGGAATATATTAATCCCTGAGACAGCCATCAATTTTTTAAGATCTCACATAAGAAAGAAACATATTATAGAAAGGTATTTATACTTCAGCTCTCACACATTAATCCTCGTGCTTAGGCTGGGTTGAGGGGGATAAGGGAGGATGCGGATGGGGATCTGGGGAGGGTCTGAAATAGGCAGGACTAAAGGGTAAGGCATACAGAGAACTTAATTCTCCTTTCACATAATAGTGTTTCAATTATTAAAAGCACATATTATGCTCCCTCGTAGATCTCACATCTCTTTACACTTTCCATTTCCTCTTTAATCATGTTTCAAATCCTCCTTGTGATTTCCAAGGTGTGACATTCAGTGCTGAAGCAAGATCCACAAATGATTAGATCACTGTGGGACTCAGCGGAACATTCACAGACTCTTTCTAGATAAGTCGGAGTCAACATTTTAATGCTTCAAATCCACCTGGGCAGGAGTTTTGTTTGCATTCTGTTGGCTTGCTTGCTTAGTTGCTCGTTTGTTTGTTTGCTGTAAAGAGGAGTAGCTCAAAGCCAATCTGATTCTGATAAATGGCCAAGGTATATAATTCCTGGCCCAAACACTATGTTTCTTTTTTTTATTATTATTTTAATCCTAAGATTGCAATTTTAATAGTTACAGAATTCCTTACACTCAGGCTAAGTTTATATATAAATATGCCAAGTTTACATTTGACATGTTCACATGGACTACTTCTAAGCAAAATCTTAAATATCTGAATAAGAACATGTACTTTTTATAATTTAGCTAGGATCTTATATTTTTACACTGGTAATTTTTAGCTTTTTATGTTATTTCTAACTGCCCAGATATTTGTGGTTCCTGATTATGTTTTGCAGTATTTTCACTATTTTCTCAGCTCTGCATTTTGTGGAAATATTTTCTGTATATTCATTTAAATCTGATGAATAAGTTAACGGACAAGAACATAAAAAAGAGTCCTGAAGAATTCAAAAAAAATTCCCTCCAGAGTGACATAAACATTTAGGCATGGTTATTCAATCCATTTCTAATCTGTCCTCTGAGTAACACCAGAGACCTTGCCTAGGGCTATATTGACTTTAAAAGCACTTTAGACTGCCTTTGATGCACTGCTGTGCCAGTAAAATGATTTACCATCTTACACCGAGGCTGATAATTCCTAGTGTTGTTTTACAAAATAAATTTGGCATAGAGCTAAATATCATATGAAAGTTTTTCATGTGATACATAATCAAAAGCTTACTTCAAAGCATATTTTAAAATAGATTAGGAAAATTGTTGCTTTTATGAGATTAAATCTCTTGAACAATTTGAATCTCAGTATTTCAACAAACACATTATTAAGCAACAACACAGGTATACGTATATTTAAAGACATACTTCTAATACACAATCCACTTCATTGGTACCAGGATAATAGTTTCCTGGAAGCAATAAAATCCACAAGATTCTTACCAAAAAAGCTGGGAACCTTGGTTGATTGTGGAGTCTGGGAGTTATTCACAGCACTGAGCTGGGTTCCATAATCATCCACCTGGAAACCATTCACTGGAAAAAAATACAGCCAATTAAAATAGATAAACATTGTCACAATCTCATATTTGGACTCATGAAGCATACAACAGATAATAAAGCAGACTTCTGGCAATTTCATTCACATTGCTATGTTAAATTAGCAAACAGTGAATCTTTAAATATATTGTAAGGTAATACTTTCATGAGTAACTGTAGTTCTTGGTCAAAAAAGCATGACAGTTAATGTTTAAGTCATCCCTTTAATCAATGTTACAGGCAGATAAAACTAATTGATTTTAGGTGGTAGTTTTCATTAACTGTTTGCTCTCATATTTGTATAAATGTGAAAGATTTCAACAATTCTATTGCGCCAAAATTGTACTGCAGTATTCTCAGGAAGAAAAATTAAATAATGCAACATAAAAAGAATTAGATCTATGAAAATAATTTCTTAATTTTCTATGCTTTTTAAAAAACTATAGTCACAAATCTCACATTTAATGAATACATATCTTCATTTGCATGGCTAAAACAAAATCTGAGTAAGCTTGAATATGATCTGAGATGCCTTAGTTTTAAAAGAATGCCTATAAATGTACTAAAATGAAATGAGAAATAAACTTACAACCATCTTCACAGGTGTTCTTGCATTCTTCCAGTGTCTCAAAATTGTTCATATTGCCCAGGCATCCACCATACTTGAAACGTTCGCACTGTTTTGACTGATTGTTATAAAAATACCTGGTAATATAACCTCGACATATTCCAGGATCTTCTTCCAAAAAGCAGAAATCTGGCTTTTCTAGAAATTATAAAAATGTCAGAAGGCAATATGCTTTTGTGTAAATAAATTACTGATTTTAATAAAATTTATAAATAACTGGCTAAGTTATTTAAGGAGTAAGCATAAAAATTAAAAAGTAAAAATCTAACTTTATCCACAGCTATACACTATTAAAATTATCTATCATTATTTTGGGAATGGCATTTCAAATTCTAAATTTCTCATTGTAAAGTAATAGAGAGTTAACTATCATTTTTTTTACGAATTTAAGGAATAAAATATTATTTTACCATGTACCACTCTTGCTTTGAAATTACAAAACTTTATGGCAAAAATGTGGTTTAATTATTTTTAATATGTTTATGTGTATTAACATTTCGGAAAGGTCTATGAACATTTCAAGTTATTGAGGGTGGCTTCTCAGGAAAAGCAGTTTAGTGTGTTGCTTAACAAAGCTACACATTGTGCACATGTACCCTAGAACATAAAGTACAATTTTAAAAAAAAAAGAATGGTTTAAATTCTTAAAAATTGAAAAAGAAGATTTGAGGGGATGAAGTTTTCATGGCTAGCCTTAGAAGTTCCTGAATTCTTATGCGGGAATTAATATCTGTACTAGGTAGCACATCCTCTACTGCTGTGTTAATTTTATTTTTTCCTTCTTCTTGTCATTGGAATGACTTCAATAATGCAGTGGCAGAAAGGAAATACATGTTCAAGGATTGGAGAGGCTTTTGGCAAAAGACTAAAACTTCTTCTTTGATAGTGCTCCAAAGCAGGCTAAACACAGCTGTCATAGTTTGTTGTGCCACTGTGATCTACACCACCAGCTCTGTCTACATGCCTGCACTGTGAAAAGAAGTGAGCTAATTTTCAAAATTATTATGTGCACAGGCATATTTGGCTTGAACTTTTAGAACAAAATTCCAATTTTTCAATTTTTTTCCTGCAAGTATATTACCATATTGGCAAAATTGAACTGTGGTAACCTTTTTCATCTTAAAGCAACTTGTTCTTCTATGTCAGGGAAGCAATACCCACAAGTATTTTACTATGAAAAAGAACATGTATTTAATAATGTTAATGATTTCTGCAACAGTTGCAGATCTATAAAAGAACCAACTCCTTATTAAAAAGTTATTTTATTAAGTAAAACTTACTACTATAATATAGTTTTAAAAGTCTATTTTCTGTAACTTTTCAATGTATTAATTTGAAAGTTAACTTTGTTTCTTCTGTTTTGCCTCTTGTTTTTCCAAATGAATGTTTTTATGATGTTTAGTTAAGTGTAATAATATGTGGGGGAAAGGAATAAAACAATTCTTTAAAATTTTATAACATTTTATAAGGTAAAAAATACATTGAATTACTATCATATGATTTGTTTTAGTTTTAATGTGTACTTTAAATGAAATGTTAAATAATCTGAACAGAGGATGCAAAAACTTTGTTTGCCAAAAGTGGATGTGGGAAAAATATTACATATAAAAACATAAAAGTATAACAAATTATGCTGATAAGTATAATTAAGACACTGTACATGTACATAAATATATACACCTGATATGTACCCACAAAAATTAAAAATAAACAAAACAACAACAAACAATAAACTGTAAAACTGAAAGTTGCTATTTTTTATATGAAACCACATTGGGAAACATGAACTTACTTGAAGACAAAGTTGAAAATAGACACATGTAAAATAATTCTTTTTTGACCTGCAGTTTAAACTACAGTTGTAAATCAAGAAATTAATTTCCCATTTTCTTCAGGTAAATAAATTAACCTTCTTATTGAATTTGCATACATAACCCTTGCTCTAAGTTGGTGCTCAGTTGAAATTGAGTAACACAGAATGCAGACTGGATAAGCTACAGCATTATTACTGTCAACTTTTGTTTGTGTCTGAACACTTGGGAATTGTCTTGGACCAAACTTTATTTCTAAGGGATTGTATTAAATCTCAAATCTATAATGGCCCAATGTTAGGAAGCATAATATAAAGCTAACTCAAAATTGATCAAGTCTTTGTTATGAATAGGTGTTAGCATGTAAGCATTTTTAACATTCATGTGAACACAGCTTTATTCTCTAACTTTCATATAAAATATGAGTTAGGAATGATTGAATTTTGAATTATAAATACACACTTTATAGCATAATTTTACATTAAAATGTTACCTGTATTTAATTTTTTTCTAATTTTATGTTTTTGGTAAAAGGTCCTAATATTTAAAGCTTGGTATTTTCTTTCACAAAAATATTTATTTCCCTTTGTAGACAAACACTTCTTTATTATAAATATGCTATTTTATTTGATACTACAGATAAAGCCTTCATTTAATGAAAGTTCTAAACATTTTTGTCAAGATTATTTTAATATTTACAGGAACCTATTTTTTAAAATTGTCAGTACATACATTTACTTATGTTTCTTGTACAAACTTTGCTATTATCTTTATTTTATACATTCTGATTCCAATTCTGGTCAGTGATTTGGGCCTAAAGATTATCAATGTGTCACAGAAATTTTCAAATATTTCCCACATAAATAAATCAAAATAAATAAAATTTAAATGCACTTTGAATTTTGTGGTCTTTCATGTCCTGAGTTAAACTATTTTATCTCTTTGTTCAATATTTTCTCATTGAAATGCAAATGCCATAACTGACAATTGGACCAAATCAGTTTCTAGACCTTTATTAAAAAGAGGCTGGTTTCCCTGATCCATTGATACCATTCTTTCTTGTGCTAATATGCTTGTGAAAAAGTAATTATTTTTAGCTAAAAACAATAAATAACATGATTTAAATTACACAATTAAACATACACATACATGCTAGATATTTATTTTTAAATATCTCCACTTACTTTTGCATGTATAACTGTTGACAACTCAAGACACATACATCCATTCCAGGGAATATTTGGTGAAACTTGCTAAAGCCACACAATGCTGAGATTAACAAGTGATTAGAGATCAGAGAAATAAAGTAAGACTCAAAACATCTAAATCTCTATCTGGAAGATGTTAAAATAGCATGTGTGGCTCTGGACTATGATTGAACTAAAACTAAATATACTACATTAGAATTAGAGTAAATATGGTGTTTGGAGCCTCCTCTGACAAATATAATGCATATATTTTCCTAATTTGATTATGTCCATTGAAACACATAATAAATCATTTCGAAAATGACATGATCAATTTCTCATATGTGTTTATGATCAATCTCTTTTATGGGTTTTTTAAATCAATCTCAGAGAAACTTAAGAATTGAATATCTATACTGAATCAAGAACCAGAAAAAACAAACAAGGAAACAAAAAAACAAAAAGTTGAATATCCAAATGCCTTATATAAATGTTCCAAATTTACAGACAAATAAATATTCACCTTGTTGCAATGTCGTCTGTATAATCCTGTTTGCATTGTCTGTAATCAAAAGAATATATGAATATCAATTGTCACAATTTATGATGTCATACTATGAATTTGAATTTAACAAACAAGAGTGATGCATTTATTACGATTAAAATTATTCTTATATAGAAAGTCTTAATAAAATTGAATTTCTTTTTCTTTTCTCTAAAAATTAATCTTTTCTATTTATTGTAACCATAAAGCCACTTCATTTCAATAGAGTTTTTTTTTTTTTGAAATTGTGATAAAACTTTCTAACACACTTACAAAGCTGAGAATTCATAGTGACTATGTCTACCGTTCAGGAGATCTGTACTAAAAGCAATTATTTAAAAAATGTGAAATGTGAAAGTAATTCAAGCAGCCTACATTACATATAAAAATAATTTGTTAGATACCTGGGAATAAAAGTGAAATTAACCAGAATTATTTCCTTTCCTTATTCTTTCCCTTGCTTCATTGTCTCAACCCAATCGCAAGTTTCATTATTATTACCAATGTAGAGAAGAAAAGGCATCTAGGACAGGTTGTTTGGTTTAACATTTGAATTAACGGAATCATTTCCCTCTAAAACTAGAATGTTAGTTGTCTTTGTCCTACCATATTCCAAATATGAATTCTAAGTTCTAATTTAAATGATAGGTAATGAAATTTAAATTGACAAAAATAAGTCTATGAAGTTTTAATTTGCTCGCATAGACATTAGGAAAGTTGAGTCATATTTATTTTGTTGTGGAATCATTTGTTTTACAGAGAAAAGCTTTGGTTAAAGCAGGTTACCATTAGTTATATGACCAGAGAGATAGAAAGGGAGCGAGAGAGAGGAAGGAAGAAAGAATGAGAGAAATAATATGAATTGGGTTATAAGCCTCTTTTAGCAACAGGATCATCCTTTTTTTCTTGAAATAGTTAATTCTTCTATGGAGAGTAAAATGTCTATGAAAGGGAAACTAATGGACCCAAACTTCTTTTAGAATTGTACTATGTTTTATTCAATAGCCTTTTAAGAAAAAGAGGTGTGTGTGTGTGTATATGTATTGCCGCATCTGTTGAAGTAAGTTGTTTGGTTTACTTTGCTTTCACTGCAACTAACCAACTTCATATTAATGTTTTCAACTAGATTGTAGACTGTCATATACTCTGACATTAAAATATTTAGATATAAAACTAATATGTTATGATTTAATTGATAAGGAGAAAGAAATGTATACATATAATAAGTACATAAGACTAGAACACTAAACGTCTTTCATTTGTGATTTACCTATTGACAATAGTCATAGGGTGGGAATATATAAATGCTTGATTAATACAATTTTTGAAAGAACGTCTATTTTGTTTGCTGTTACATTCTCAATAGGATTAATTCAGGTAATATACATGCCAACTAACTCAATGTGGTTTAGCACACTAGAATTTTAAGTGTATCTATATTACCAATAATTATCTTTGAGGAATCTAATAATAATAACCTTGGACATGATAATTTGTATGGCAATAGCAGTATGAAAGCAATTAATAGTTGAAAAAGATTTATAGCAAATTATCGAGTTTTCTTAGATTTAGGCAGGACAAACCATTTAACAATGCTTTTTAACGAGCAATGAGAGAATGTTAGACTAATTTCCATTCTAGTACTTTTTTGAATTTCAACTTATACGAATTTGTTTTAATATTTCATTATGAATATTAAAATGTAAGACTGACAACAAAAACATCCCCAAATTTGCATTTGGTTGACACACACTGGCATATGGTATTTATACCTCAAACTGACTTACTGATTTTTGTTTCTAAATCCATTCAAAAGTGTGCCAGATGTAAACAATGATATGTTCATCTGGGTGTGCAAGGAGAGTGTTAGATAAATACCACTTATGTGAAGTTGGTAGAGAGTGTTGTTCAAATCTTTTATATCCTTAGTGATTGTCGTTTACTTTTTTTGTCAATTACTGAAAAAAAGGTGTCTTGGACTATGTAAACTGAACTGAGGAATTGTACACTCTGACTTCTGCCAATTTTTTCTTTAAAAATTTTGGAGTTTTATAATTAGGACCATGCACATAGACATTAAGGATTGTTGTGTCTTTTTTATTAATGGACTCTATTATAAATATCTTTCTTTCCACCTGGTAGTATATCTTATTCTGTAGTCTACTTTTACTAATCATTCTTATGATTAGTGCTTACATATTATATCTTTTTCCATCCTTTCACTTTTAATCACTCTGTCTTTATTTTTAAAGGGCCTTTCCTATAGACAACATGCAGTTAGTTAGTTCTTGATTTATTTTTGCATACAGTGTGATAATATCTACCTTTTAGCTGGAGTGACTGGACTATTAAATTTTAATTTAATCTAATTATCATTAGAGTTGATATATTACAACTCTAATTACATTAGAGTTGATACGTTACAACTCTAATTACATTAGAGTTGAGTACAAATATCACTATTTGATTTCTGTTTCTCATTTCTTCTTTGTTTCTGTTTCCCTCTGTTCATGTCTTCTTTAGAATGCCTGTAATTGGGTATTTTAATAATAATTTCATCTTCATTATGGACCTATTTGTTATTTCTGCTTATTCCATGTTTTTAATGGTTGCTTTAAAGATTAGAATGTACTAATCCATTACAGTCTAGTGTCAAGTAATGTATGCCATTGTTACCTGTAGAAACCGCAGAACTTTACAACAATAATCTCATATTTTTCTCCTTCCTTCCTGTGTGCTTTAATTCTAAATCCTTTAATACTAATTGTACTGCTGCTCTACCAGGAATAAATTTCCCCAGATAATGTTGATTTGAAAAGCGCTTATTTTAAGAAGTAGATTACTGATTGGCACTTTTTTTTTCTCTTTCGGTTCTTTATTTTTTCTTTTTAAAAATTTATTTCTTTTTTATTTTCATAGATTTAGGGGTTGGAAGTACAATTTTGTTATGTGGTTACATTGCATAGTGGTGACGTGGATTTTAGTGTAACCATAACTCAAATAGTGTCCATTGTAACCGTTAGATAGATAGTTTCTCATTCCCCAGTCCACTTTCATCCTCTTATTTTTCTGAGTGTCCATTGTCTATTTGTCTGTTATTCTACTATGCTCACATGTACACACTATCTACCCCACACTTATAAATTAGAACACGTGGTATTTGAATTTCTGTTTCTGGTTATTTCACTTAAGATAATAGCCTCAGGCCGGGCGCGGTGGCTCAAGCCTGTAATCCTAGCACTTTGGGAGGCCGAGACGGGCAGATCACGAGGTCAGGAGATCGAGACCATCCTGGCTAACACGGTGAAACTCCGTCTCTACTAAAAAAAAAAAAAAAAAAAAAAAAAAAGATAATTGCCTCCAATTCCATCCATGCTGCTATAAAAGACATGATTTTATTTTTAAGGGCTGAGTAGTATTCCTTGGGGAATATGTATATATACAAATATCACATTTTCTATACCCAATCATCTGCTAATAAACACTTCTGTTGATTTTATATTTTTGCTATTGTAAATAGTGCTGTGCTAAACATACAAGTATAGTTATCTTTTTTATATAATGATTTATTTGCTTTTGGGTAGATATCCAGTACTGGGATTGCTGGAACAAATGGTAGTTCTATTTTTTGGGTCTTTGGGAAATCTCCATACTGTTTTCCATAGAGGTTATACTAATTTACATTTCCAGCAACAATGTATAAGCATTCTCTTTTCTCCTAATCTTCAACATCTGTTATTTTTTGCCTTTTACTAATAGCCATTCTGACTGGTGTAATATGGTATCTCATTGTGGTTTTAATTTGTATTTGTCTGATGATTAGTGATTTTCAGCCTTTATTCATATGTTTGTTGGCTGCGTATATGCTTCTGTTGAAAAATACCTTTTTGTGTCCTTTGTCCATTTTTTAAATGGTTTGTTATTTTCTTGTTGAATTGTTTGAGTTACTTGTAGGTTTTAGATGTTAGTCTTTTGTCCAATACACAATTTGAAAATACTTTTCTCATTCCTTAGGTTATCTGTTCACTCTGATATTTCTTTGTCTGTGCAGAATATTTTTAATTTAAGTTACTTGTGGTCAACTTTAACTCTCATTTGTCAATTTTTGTTTCTCTTGCATTTGCTTTTGAGGATTTAGTCATAAATTCTTTGCCTAGGTCAATATGTAGAAGAGATTTTTCCAGATTTTCCTCTAGAATTATTATAGTTTCAGGTCTTACATTTAAGTCATCGATCCATTTTGAGTTAATTTTTGCATAAGGCAAGAGACATTGTTCCAGTTTTATTCTTCTGCATGTGGCTATCCAATTTCCCAACACCATTTATTGAATAGAGTGCCCATTCATCACTGTATGTTTTTGCTGATTTTGTCAAAGAACAGTTGGCTGTAAATAAGTGTTACAGCCAGGAGGGAGGCTGTACCCTGCAAAGCCACAGAGGCAGAGCTGCCCAAGGCCATCGGAGCCCACCTCTTGCATCAGTGTGACCTGGATTTGAAACATGGAGTCAAAGGAGATCATTTTGGAGCTTTAAGATTGGACTGCCCCACTGGATTTTGGACTTGCATGGGGCCTGTAGACCCTTTGTTTTGGCCAATTTTTCCCATTTGGAACAGCTGTGTTTACCCAATGCCTGTACCCCCATTGTATCTAGGAAGTAACTAACTTGCTTTTGATTTTACAAGCTCATAGGCAGAAGGGACTTGCCTTGTTTCAGATGAGACATTGGACTGTGGACTTCTGAGTTAATGCTGAAATGAGTTAAGAATTTGGGGGACTATTGGGAAGGCATGATCAGTTTTGAAATGTGCAGGCGCATCGTGTAAGCTGTCGATGGATCTACCATTCTGTGGCCTGGAGGACAGTCACTTTCTTCTCACAGCTCCACTAGGCAGTGCCCCAGTAGGGAATCTGTGTAGGGGGTCTGACTCCACATTTCCCTTCTGCACTGCTCTAGCAGAGGCTCTCCATGAGAGCCCCACCTAAGCAACAATCTTCTATCTGGGCATCCAAGCGTTTCCATACATCATCTGAAATCTAGATATAGGTTCCCAAACCTCAATTCTTGACTTCTGCACACTCTCAGGCTCAATACCATGTGGAAGTTGCCAAGGCTTGAGGCTTGCACCCTCTGAAGCTCTGGCCCTAGCTCTGCATCGGCCCCTTTCAATCATGGCTGGAGTGGCTGGGACACAGGGCACCAAGTCCCTAGACTGCACACAGCACAGGGACTCTGGGCCCTAGTCCAGGAAACCACGTTTTCCTCATAAGCCTCCAGGTCTGTGATGGGAAGAGCTGGCACAAAGGTCTCACATGCCCTAGAGACATTTTTCCCATTGTCCTGGTGATTAACATTCAGGTCCTTGTTACTTATACAAATTTCTGCAGCTAGCTTGAATTTTTCCTCAGAGAATATAATTTTGTTTTTTTCCTTATTTTTTCTTTTTCTATCTTGTTTATTTATTTATTTATTTTATTATACATTAAGTTCTAGGGTACACGTGCACAACATGCAGGTTTTTTGCATATGTATACATGTCCCATATTGGTGTGCTGCACCCATTAACTCGTCATTTACATTAGGTATATCTCCTAATGCTATCCCTCCCCACTCCACCCACCACATAACAGACCCTGGTATGTGTTGTTCCCCAACCTGTGTCAAAGTGTTCTTATTGTTCAATTCCCACCTATGAGTGAGAGCGTGCGGTGTTTGTTTTTTTGTCCTTGTTATAGTTTGCTAAGAATGATAGCTTCCAACTTCACCCATGTCCCTACAAAGGACATGAACTCATCCCTTTTTATGGCTGCATAGTAAGTATTCCATGGTGTATATATGCCACATTTTCTTCATTCAATCTATCACTGATGGACATTTAGGTTGGTTCCAAGTCTTTGCTATTGTGAATAGTGCCGCAATAAATATATGTGTCCCTGTGTCTTTATAGCAGCATGATTTATAATCCTTTGGGTTTATACCCAGTAATGGGATGACTGGGTCAAAGGGTATCTCTAGTTCTAGATCCTTGAGGAATCACCACACTGTCTTCCACAATGGTTGAACTAGTTTACAGTCCCACCAACAGTGTAAAAGTGTTCCTGTTTCTCCACATCCTCTCCAGTACCTGTTGTTCCCTGACTTTTTAATGATTGCCATTCTAACTGGTGTGAGCTGGTGTCTCATTGAGGTTTTGATTTGCATTTCTCTGATGGCCAGTGATGATGAGCATTTTTCATGTGTCTGTTGGCTGCATAAATGTCTTCTTTTGAGAAGTGTCTGTTCATATTCTTTGTGCACTTTTTGATGGGGTTGTTTGTTTTTATCTTGTAAATTTGTTTGAGTTCTTTGTAGATTCTGGATATTAGCCCTTTCTCAGATGAGTAGATTGCAAAAATTTTCTCGCATTCTGTAGATTGCCTGTTCACTCTGATGGTAATTTCTTTTGCTGTGCAGAAGCTCTTTAGTTTAATTAGATCCCATTTGTCAATTTTGGCTTTTGTTGCCATTGCTTTTGGTGTTTTAGACATGAAGTCCGTGCCCATGCCTATGTCACAAATAGTATTGCCTAGGTTTTCTTCTAGGGTTTTTATTGTGTTAGGTCTAACATTTAAGTCTTTAATCCCTCTTGAATTAATTTTTGTATAAGGTATAAGGAGGGGATCCAGTTTCAGCTTCCTACATATGGCTAGCCAGTTTTCCCAGCACCATTTACTAAACAGGAAATCCTTTCTCCATTTCTTGTTTTTGTCAGGTTTGTCAAAGAGCAGATGGTTGTAGATGTGTGGTATTATTTCTGAGGACTCTGTCCTGTTCCATTGGTCTATATCTCTGTTTTGGTACCAGTACCATGCTGTTTTGGTTACTGTAGCCTTGTAGTAGTTTGAAATCAGGTAGCGTGATGCCTCCAGCTTTGTTCTTTTGGCTTAGGATTGTCTTGGCAATGCGGGCTCCTTTTTGGTTCCATATGAACTTTAAAGTACTTTTTTCCAATTCTATGAAGAAAGTCATTGGTAGCTTGATGGGGATGGCATTGAATCTATAAATTACCTTGTGCAGTATGACCATTTTCACAATATTGATTCTTCCTATCCATGAGCATGGAATGTTCTTCCATTTGTTTGTGTCCTTTTTTATTTCGTTGATCTGTGATTTGTAGTTCTCCTTGAGGAGGTCCTTCACATCCCTTTAAGTTGGATTCCTAGGTATTTTATTTTCTTTGAAGCAATTGTGAATGGGAGTTCATTCATGATTTGGCTCTCTGTTTATCTGTTACTGGTGTATAAGAATGCTTGTGATTTTTACACATTGATTTTGTATCCTGAGACTGCTGAAATTGCTTATCAGCTTGAGGAGATTTGGGGCTGAGATGATGGAATTTTCTAAATATAAAACCATGTCATCTGCAAACAGGGGCAATTTGACTTCCTCTTTTCCTAATTGAATACCCTTTATTTCTTTCTCTTGCCTGATTGCCCTGGCCAGAACTTCCAACATTGTGGTGAATAGAAGTGGTGAGAGTGGGCATCCCTTTCTTGTGCCAGTTTTCAAATGGAATGCTTCCAGTTTTTGCCCATTCAGTACATTATTAGCTGTGGGTTTGTCATAAATAGCTCTTATTATTTTGAGACATGTCCCATCAATACCTAATTTATTAAGTTTTTAGCATGAAGGGCTGTTGAATTTTGTCAAAGGCCTTTTCTGCATCTATTGAGATAATCATGTGGTTTTTGTCTTTGGCTCTGTTTATATGCTGGATTATATTTATTGATTTGCATATGTTGAACCAGCCTTGAATCCCAGGGATGAAGCCCACTTGATCACAGTGGATAAGCTTTTTGATGTGCTGCTGGATCCAGTTTGCCAGGATTTTATTGAGAATTTTTGCATCAATGTTCATCAGGGATATTGGTCTAAAATTCTCTTTTTTTGTTGTGTCTGTGCCAGGCTTTGGTGTCAGGATGATGCTGGCCTCATAAAATGAGTTAGGGAGGATTCCCTCTTTTTCTATTGATTGGAATAGTTTCAGGAGGAATGGTACCAGCTCCTTGTACCTCTGGTAGAATTCGGCTGTGAATTTGTCTGGTCTTGGACTTTTTGTGGTTAGTAGGCTATTAATTATTGCCTCAATTTTAAAGTCTGTTATTGATCTATACAGGGATTCAACTTCTTCCTGGTTTAGTCTTGGGAGGGTGTATGTGTCCAGGAATTTATCCATTTCTTCTAGATTTTCTAGTTTGTTTGCGTAGGGGTGTCTATAGTATTCTCTGATGGTAGTTTGTATTTCTGTGGGATCAGTGGTGATATCCCCTTTATCATTTTGTATTGCATCTATTTTCTTCTCTCTTTTCTTCTTCATTAGTCTTGCTAACAGTCTATCAATTTTGTTGATCTTTTCAAAAAACCAGCTCGTGGATTCATTGATTTTTTGAAGGGTTTTTTGTGTCTCTATCTCCTTCAGTTCTGCTCTGATCTTAGTTATTTCTTGCCTTCTGCTAGCTTTTGAATGTGTTTGCTCTTACTTGTCTATTTATTTTAATTGTGATGTTAGGGTATCAATTTTAGATCTTTCCTGCTTTCTCTTGTGCGCATTTAGTGCTATAAATTTCCCTCCACACACTGCTTTAAATATGTCCCAGAGATTCTGGTATGTTGTGTCTTTGTTCTCATTGGTTTCAAAAAACATCTTTATTTCTGCCTTCATTTAGTTATATACTCAGTAGTCATTCAGGAGCAGGTTGTTCAGTTTCCATGTAGTTGTGTGGTTCTGAGTGAGTTTCTTAATTCTGAGTTCTAGTTTGATTGTACTGTGATCTGAGAGACAGTTTGTTATAATTTCTGTTCTTTTACATTTGCTGAGGAGTGCTTTACTTCCAACTATGTGGTCAATTTTGGAATAAGTGAGATGTGGTGCTAAGAAGAATGCATATTCTGTTGATTTGGGGTGGAGAGTTCTGTAGATGTCTATTAGGTCCACTTGGTGGAGAGCTGAGTTCAATTCCTGGATATTCTTGTTAACTTTCATCTCGTTGATCTGTCTGATGTTGACAGTGGGGTGTTAAAGTCTCCCATTATCATTGTGTGGGAGTCTAAGTCTCTTTTTTGGGTCTCTAGGGACTTGCTTTATGAATCTGGGTGCTCCTGTATCGGGTGCATATATATTCAGGATAGTTAGCTCTTCTTGTTGAATTTATCCCTTTACCATTATGTAATGGCCTTCTTTGTCTCTTTTGATCTTTGTTGGTTTAAAGTCTGTTTTATCAGAGACTGGGATTGCAACCCCTGCCTTTTTTTGTTTTCCATTTGCTTGGTAGATCTTCTTCCATCCCTTTATTTTGAGCCTATGTGTATCTCTGTATGTGTGATGGCTCTCCTGAATACAGCACACTGATGGGTCTTGACTCTTTATCCAATTTGCCAGTCTGTGTCTTTTAGTTGGAGCATTTAGCCCATTTACATTTAAGGTTAATATTGTTATGTGTGAATTTGATCCTGTCATTATGATGTTAGCTGGTTATTTTGCTCGTTAGTTGATACAGTTTCTTCCTAGCATCAATGGTCTTTACAATTTAGCATGTTTTTGCAGTGGCTGGTACCAGTTGTTCCTTTCCATGTTTAGTGCTTCCTTTAGGAGCCCTTGTAGGGCAGGCCTAGTGGTGACAAAATCTCCCAGCATTTGCTTGTTTGCAAAGGATTTTATTTCTCCTTCACTTATGAAGCTGTCCGTTCTCAGATTTCAAACTGTGTGCTGGGAGAACCACTACTCTCTTCAAAGCTGTCAGACAGGGACATTTTGAGAATGTAATTTCCTTTTCACTTGCCTTGTCAAGCTGCAAATTTTCCACACTTTTATTTTCTGTTTCCCTTTTGAAACTGAATGCCTTTAACAGCACCCAAGTCCCCTCTTGAATGTTTTGGTGCTTAGAAATTTCTTCTGTCAAATACTCTACATCATTTCTTCAAGTTCAACATTCCACAAATCTCTAGGGCAGGGGCAAAATGCTGTGAGTCTTTTTGCTAAAACATGAGAGTCAGCTTTGCTCCAGTTCCTAACAAGTTCCTCATCTCTATCTGAGACCACCTCAGGCTGGACCTTATCATTCATATCACTCTCAGCATTTTTGTCAAAGCCTTTCAATAAGTCTCTTGGAAGTTCCTATCTTTCTCACATTTTCCTGTCTTCTTCTGAGTCCTGCAAACTGTTCCAACCTCTGCCTGTTACCCAGATCCAAAGTCACTTCCACATTTTCAGGTATCTTTTCAGCAACACCCCATTCTACTGGTACCAATTTACTGTGAGCAAGTCACATCTTACATGGACAGCGGCAGGCAAAGAGAGAGCTTATGCAGAGACTCCTGTTTGTTAAAACCATAAGATCATGTGAGACCCATTCACAACCACGAGAATAGCATGGGAAAGACCACCTGCCCCCCGCCCTGTCCCCCATGACTCAATCATTTCCCAGCAGTCTCTCTCACAACACATGGGAATTATGGGAGCTACAAGATGATATTTGGGTAGCGATACAGAGCAAAACCATATAACACACACTGTTAGAAAACCACAACCACTTTCACTTTCTAATCTCTAACAGCCATCTCCTCTCTTCAGAGAGACCACCATGCTGTACTTGGGTTTTCTTACTATAATGGCGGTTTTGAATGCCTTCACACAGGAAGCAGTGGAGATTGCAGGGCTCATCATATGTATTTACCTTCTCCCAGAGGTCACAATCCTACACTGCCTTTTGTTCAATGTTTGCAAACAGTAGTTTTTTACATTTTGCCCAGTTTTATAGTTCTTTATGTTGGGAGAGAAAGTCTTGTTCTATTTGTCCATAATGGCTGCAGATTAAATTCTCTCCCTAGGTGCATTTTTAAAAGTCTAGCCATATTTTTTCTATATACCAGCTATATCCTTATCAGTAGTCTGCTGTATAAAACACTCAGACATTCATACTATAATGGCAAGTGACTTTTTTTTTCATGGAGTCTTTCTTTGTTGCACAGCTGGAGTGCAGTGGCACAATCTCAGCTCACTGCAGCATCCACCTCCTGGTTTCAAACAATTCTCCTGTCTCAGCCTCTTGAGTAGCTGGGACTACAGGCACATGCAACCATGCCCAGCCAATGTTTGTATTTTTAGTAGAGATGGAGTTTCACCATATTGGTCAGGCTGGTCTAAAACTCCTGACCTTAGGTAATCCACCCGCCTCGGCCTCCCACAGTGCTTGGATTACAGGTGTGAGCCACTGCACCCAGCCTCAAGTGACTTTTGATAGATAATGAGGAGATGGGGGTAAGAGAGTTACATTTACATGCTAGCCAGAAATGATATTTTAAATGATGATAAGCAAGGCTATCACTGGTGAGCAAAATGATTACATTGACTAACCTTTAAAGAAAAGAGTAACTTTTGCACAGTGATAAACCATAAGACTTGAACTATACACATATATAAAAAGAACAGGTATGTATTTCAAAGAAGAGGCCAGTTGATGAAAATAAATCACCTGCTAAATGAAAGAGTGGGGATTAAAAAGAATGAGGCAACCAGGCTTCTAGCCAAGGTACTGACAACTAAGAATAATTCTCAACTCAACACAAAAGGATACTTGGCCCAATATGTATGGAAGAAAATGGGGTATAGAAATCTGTGATGAATGGAAAAAGACCAAGCAATCACAAAACCAAAGGCACCACTGAGAACCACTGAGCTGCCTAAACTGTGTTAGTAACATTCCTAGGGCATCTATGGAGAGGAAACAGAAATCAGTGCTGTGAGGTTAAGGAAATATATTCATGTCTATTCTCTTCTTTCAGCTCTGGAGCACACAACAAAACATCTTACAGAGTCACAGAGGAGAGAAGTTCACTCTTTTCACCACACTGAGGTTTTCCCACAGGCCAAGAGCACCATGATGCCAAGGCTGTTTAGTAAAAGGTATTTAGAAAGCAGTAACAGAGTGCGAATGCAGAGCTGCCTGATTGGCAAAAAACAAGACATCTAGTGTTACTAACCAGAGATATCATTTCTGTATCACCTCAATTGTATCCAGTCAGCTCTACGAACATGCTATGGTAGAATATTGGGCTAGAAACTAGGGAAATAAAAGCAACTCAGCTTATTCTATCCCTTGAGTAACTTACAATTTGGAAGAATAACCTGAGATTTAAAAAAAATTCAAAACTTTTTTCAGTAATTATTTGTAATTTATCTTAGTGAGAAGATATAAAATCTTCTTTTTATATTGTATAAAATTGCATTGTATAAAATTATTAATCTATTGTATAAAATTACAATAAGGTAATTAGCAAAATTTGCAAAACAAGTTAAATTTTAGTAGGATTAATGTAGAATAAAAGTTTAATATAATATGACATCCTTTTGAAATTTATAACTTAGTAATATTAATATAAAACATTGGATTTAGTAAAGTCCACAAGGGTCATCAGGGATGATTTTTCTTTTCTATGGTATTCTATTTTTATTTCCTGTAGTATTTCAAGGTTCCAATAATAAAAAAAACCCTTAAATTTCATATATAGTTCTACTATTTCATGCAGCTTACAATTTTCTAACAAGAGCCATAGAGCTTCAGTTTCCAGATTCATGATCTTGAGAGAAGACAGAGATGATACCATTGTGTTGACAAAGGAAAGACTAAATCAATGTAACTAACAGTTTTTCTTCTGCCAGCTGAGATTACAAGTCTGGGAGACTGAATTACACCCACTTTATTTCAAAAATACTTCACAATTCTGTGAACATGAGTTGAGGTTGTTTTCTTCTGTCTTTATTATGGAGAAGAGTGTAAGACAATAAATGAGGCCTCATATATTTTGTAATTCACTGATATGAAAAAATGAAAAATGATAGTTGAATGTGCAAGCTGACCTTATCTAAAATTTGATAATTTGCTTTAAAATGTCTCTGAGGCACATGGAGAGTTTCTGGTACCTATAAATATGGGTATTTCATGGTACAATTCAGAATTATCATTTTCCTTAAATGTTTTTAGACTTCCCTGAAAGTCTGAAAATGTGGAAATAAAAGATTCCTTGGAAATATTAAAATAGCATGAAATTGCTTTTCTCCCTAAATTATCAAATCCATAATTAGACTCAATAGCCGTAAAGGGTCTTGAGTAATAAGGATTCCCAGAAACCTACCTCTTGTACACACTTTTTTGCACTCTTCCAGACTTTCAAATCGATTCTGATTTCCTCCACATCCCCCATATATAAATTCTTCACATTGTCGAGTGAAAATATTGAAGAAAAATCTCTTCATGATTGCTTTACATGGGCCATCATCCGGCTTGAATGCACAAAATGAATGCATAAGTTTCAGTGGTGGTAGCTCAGTATCTAGAAGGTAAAAATAAAAGATATAACATGTAATCTCCATCAACACTATAATGATGTTCTTTATTTCCTCTTTAATATATCCTGATTTTAAGGAAAAGTGCAATAAAACATGCTGATAAGATAGTTACCAAAATTGTAGATAAAGTTAATAAATTCACCAAATGAGACACAACTTCTAGACTCTTGTTAGAGAGGTATTGCTTAAATCATACCAACCGAACTGGGAGGGAATTGAGTAGTAGTTGTAAGGCAACTGCATTCAAGTGGATGTGTCCCCAATAGACCTCTTCTTTTAACTCAGCTGGTGGACAGTTCTTTGAATTTCTCTCCTTAACCCACACTTGTTTCACTTTTTACACATAAAACAACTCTTTAAAAGCAACAGCATATTCACATTCATATATATATATATATACACACACACACACACACATATGTATATAACACTATATTAAACAATTCCCTATTTATGAAAATTTATGTGTTTGATGTTATGAAAAATATACTTCATGGTGCTTTTTTTTTTAACTTATCATACCATCCTTGGGTTTTAATAATGCTGAAATAATGTAAATAATGCTTTCTATGTTTTAAATAGAATGAGGCAATTCTTTTGACTTCAAATTATATATTTTTTCTTTAAATACTTAGCTACTAATTTTCATAACAGAATTTTCTATCCTGGGAGTGGGCATACAAATAGAGGAAACTCAAATAGATTTTTTAAACATTTTATTTTTTTCAAGTCCAATAAAATTAATACAAGCCTAATATTAAATAAGTTATATTTGTTTACCAGTAAAGATAGACACTGAAAACTGTGGGTGGTGCAACCAAAAGAATAATGACAAAAATGCCATATAATACTTCTTGAATATTTTCTGCATATTGAGTCTATGTATTTTCTATGTCTTTGGCAATTGATTATTAATCTCTTATGGGGAATATTGAAACCAATAAATGACCTAAACCAATTTTTCCTCTAGGGGGCAGCAATATTATATTAAATTAAACAGATGAGTACAAATATCTTGAAAAAAAGTGTTTTCATGCATTCTAAAATAGTTTACTTTTAACAACAACAAAAAAATGAATGGATGAGACATTAATATTTTCACATAAAATATTTTTAAAGCATAAAATACAGGATAAGTTTTTGGAGTATGATTGTCTCAAAAGAAATTTGTTTTAAATTTCCTGTAATTTCAAAAGGTGAATTTTTTGAAAGAGAAAATATGCATATAATAAAAGTTAAATTAGATAATTTTATTACTCGCATTCCACCCATAATATATTATTATTCTAATCATCAGTTTTGAATTCATAGCAAGTATTAGTTTTATTTTAGTAATGATAAAACTCTTTGTAACAAAATGATTGAAATGATATTGTTAATTTTTTATATGAGTCATAAAATTGTAGGTAGTATTTACAATCTTGGAAAGGTTAAAAATACAGTTTTCTATACATAAGTTGGCATTTTCATGCTGTTTGATTCATGTGACACTAATTATTTTTGAACATGTAAATTTTATCTCAACTACTAACACTGCTTTCAATTTTTAAAAATTCTAGTTAAATTTACATAATACCATCTCATTACTTCGATCTATTTGGTCAGTTGTTTTTTTTCAATTGAAATAAATTGAACTGACAGAACTGATAGAAGAGTATGTTTTTCAGGTCTAGAATTTGTTAAGTTAGAATAACATATGACAGAAAACTATTATGAAAGAGGGATAGTTTCAGTACCAAACACAGTTGTCATAAAATAGCTAATTAGCAAGTAAGAATGTTGATCAAACCTTTAACTAAAGTTGAGTTTTATGCACATATGTATTTGTGTGTCTTCAAATTTCTCTGGAGTTATTTTCAATTGACAAAATGTAATGTTTGTGTTTACCGACATGATTTTGAAAATAATTTTAAACCAATAACAGTGTCACTAAATCCAATAAATATCTATAGTCTATATATAAATAATTTTATCAAAATGAGTTAAGAAATATTGGTGAACATTGACAAGTTTAAATGTCATTTCTTTTTTTTTCAAATCCTTTAACATTTTATGTTGATGAATTTATCTAAAATATGATAATTTGCTTTAGAAGATCTCTCAGGCATATAGAGAGTTTCTGGTACCTACAAATATGAATACTTCATGGTAAAATTCTCCATTTTTCTTATATTAGATACACAAGTACTTTTTTTAATAGAAATTCATAACATAAATATAATTGAGGATTGCTAAAATACTTCCTAAAAATAGAAAAATGTATCAACCCAAATGACTTGTTAAAACATATTTTCTCTATCACTGAAGTTATAATTGTCAGTTTAAATTTAAAAATCATTGACTTTTTTTTCTGAGTGGCACATTTATGAATAATTGTAAATACTGTTTATATATTTTTGTCTTTACTTAAGGATTTTAGAATGCCGAGCTGACATTTTGAGTTGTTATGAGAAACAGGAAAAGTTGGTGTGAAGACCCTAAGTGGTGCATCTCACTTACAGCAGGCCCACACCACAACAAGTATCATCGAATTTCGTATCGTGAGTTTCTGAACTCTAGACATGTTTGTTTTGAAACCAATAAAAATGTGACCAATTAGTTTTTTAAATATTGGACCCCAGAATTCACATAATTTCAATTAACAAAGCAGGAATAAAAATATTCTGGCATTTTTAATTTTACAGCTGTATACCATTATCTCGAATTGCTGTAGAAATTCTCATATAATGTGATGTCATTCAGTCCCAAGTTAACATTACTTTAGAAATTTGGAGACATGTTATTGAGGCAGTGTTTCAGATAGAAAACTTAAATAAAAATCTGTATCTGCAAAACACAGGGAACTTTACCTAATACATGAGTTGCCATGTATATTCAGAAAAGTCATTTTTTAAAATCAATAATTTTTATCAGATACTATTTGGTGATTTCTCTACTTTTTATTTTTAATATATTTGATAGGGTTTATCATCAAGCTAAATCTTTTTTCCATTTTCTGCATTAAAAATACAGTCACCCTAAGTCCAATCTGGTATTTAGTAATTTCGCCAGCAGGTGGTGGCAGTGCACCACAAAGGCAAAAGCTGATAAACTGGCTGTAGTAGTACCTAGCAATAATAGCTAATGTTGCTCACTGAGTAATTACAATATTCTTGACATTTTTGTAACTGTACCCTTGAATGATCATAACCACCTACTGAGTTAAGCATTATTATCTTCATTTTATAAATTATAAAATAGCATTGCAGAAATTAAGTAAATGACTGATATTCATACCATAAATGATGGGTTTAAAATTGATCCTCATATGGTTTTACAACAGCTATCTCACACATTCTTAATAACTGCATGATATTGTCACAGATATGTGACTGAGATTCCTAAACTAGCATTTGGATCAAGCATACAGTTTTAATTATATAATTTCCACTCAATTAACAGCCTTTATTTTCAAACATTCACCTTTATGAAACTAAAAATGGTTTCAATAATAGAAGTAGGTGATACTTTTATAGAAATTTTCTAGGAGAAACACTAAATATTAACTTTTATGAATTATATTTTGTTAATTATTAGGTGATTGTTTGTCTTTATTCACACTTTAATGTATTTCTTATAGAAATCCTGTGTTAGAATATTCTTTGTGCAGTGATCTTGCAGTGATCTAAGCACAGCATCCCTGGACTCAAGCAATGGCCAGGTGTGCTGTGTGACCCACAGTGCCATGCCACTCCACCCAAAAGGGATGGAAATCTGCCTTGATTTTCATTTCTTATTTTGAAAAAACCCTTTTGAATGTGAATAATTGTGTATTGACCATGTGTCAGACACTGTACTGTCACTACAGATATGACAGTAAATTAGATGACAGCAGCCCCTTGTTCATGGAGCATATAGACACTAAGGACTTATGCAAATATTCAGAAAGTCCTGGGTGTTGTGCGAGTGAACGGTAGGATACCTAAATTAGCCTGAAGGGGTCAGCGATAACTTTCCTGAGACTTGAAATTGAGACTTGAGGGAAATGTTTACAGAGGTAATCATTAACTTCCAGCAGTCATGAGAAAGCAAAACACATACAGGGCAATGTAAAAGGAATTTAATCTGATCCATCCATATAAATAGAATTATGGTTTACATTAAATCATTCGCATTCGATGTCATGAATTTTATGTCTCGTAGTCTAAAAGTTACAATCCTGCCTTCCCCTCCCCGCCCCCTGCCCCATGTCCTGGGATGTTGGATAGAGGGCTTACTATATTTGCTGCCTGAAAACATGTCATGCCCTCGACTGTAAGAATATTCATCCTCTTGGAACTTGTTTGCGAATCTAGGGCTTTCAGGTAACTTACCATCTAAGAATCCACATGCTGCTTGCCTCTAATTAAATAATTTGATTTTTTTTTTTTTTTTTTCCTGGCAGGCAAGAACAAACATGTACACTTTATCTTCTCCGTGTCAGAAAATGTGCCAGACGCTTTTCCACTTTTTATATAAAAACCATAGAAAATCACTTATTTAAATTATTCATTTACAGCTTAGGACACTGGGAGTCAGAAAGTTTAAATAACTTATTCAGTCTCACAAAGGTACTAGGTGGCAAACTGCACCTGCAAACTCAGGTCTGTCTGATTCTAAATCCTACAAAAGATACTTGCCTTTCATTAAATGTTCACTCTTAATTTTCTCTCTTCTAGCCCAATGGAATTGTTTTAAAAAGCTTATCACCACTATTTTTATTATCATTTTTGTCTTATCTAGAAGTTAATTATAGATTATCCTCCCTGTTGATTGGACTGATAAAAAAAAACCTACTATTTACTTGTGAGAGAAGCAATAAAATTTGATGCATTTTTCTATTAATGATTACCTTATTTCAATTAAATAATATACTTCTATAAAATGATGTTATGACCTTAGCACCATGGGATAAATTGTATCTCCAAAATAGAATTTTTCAGATGTGAGATTGGGTTATTATAAAAATTTATTTTAAACAAAAGCAAAACAAAACTAGATAAAACTGCAACTAGCTGGTGAAGAGGTCTTTACGTCTAGCTTAAATATCAAAATTATTTGTTATCCACCTAAGTTTGGAAGCTTATAGTAATTTTAAATTCTGGCTTAATTACTGATGACTTAATTCTGGATTATTGATTGACTATGGCAGCAGCTGCAACAATTTCAGGAACTTCCTGGTTATCCAGTATTCATTTTCTCAGTCCAATTGAGGAGAATTGGACTGGGACAAAACAGGGAACACTTGGATTGATTTGCTTCTCACTTCCCACAAGTGAGGTTGTCTGTTTTTTTCCCTGTTAGGACTCATTTTATCCTCCACCTTCCTTGTTTCTGTAACCTCCGGAATGTTCGAATTTTAACCCATAAACTTTTGAGAAAAAAGCTGAATGAGGAATTGAAACTCATAATGTCCAAATTCCTATTTTCAAAAAGGCACATGAGGGTTTTTACTTAGTAATGTTTCATCTCTAGGAATTTTTTTTTTTTTTTTTTTTTTTTTTTAAGACGGAGTTTTTCTCTGTGGCCCAGGCTGGAGGGCAGTGGCACGGTCTGGGCTCACTGCAAGCTCCGCCGCCTCCCGGGTTCACGCCATTCTCCTGCCTCAGCCTCCCCAGCAGCTGGGACCACAGGTGCCCGCCACCATGCCGGCTAATTTTTTTGTATTTTCAGTAGAGACAGGTTTCACCGTGTTCTCCAGGATGGTCTCCATCTCCTGACCTCGTGATCCGCCCGCCTCGGCCTCCTAAAGTGCTGGGATTACAGGCGTGAGCCACCGCGCCCGGCCTCTAGGAAATTTTTATAACATGAATTCCCTTTGCAGAGCCCTCAAAAAACCAAGCTTGAATGAATCTCCTTCCTTTTCCCATCAACAGCAGCACTCTCCATGCTTCTGTCACTTTGTTTACTACATTATACGGAAATAAACTGTCCACCGTTCAGACTCCCCTAGGAAGCAGCGAGATTCTTGAGCACCTCATCTCAGCCATACCTGCTTCTCTAGCACCTTCCACAGTTTCAGGCCCAGAGGTATTTATTCACACTTTATTAAAGTACACTGAACACAGTCATTTTAAAGAGCTATTAGAGGTATCAAATAAGAATACATTTATGGAAATCTTTTTACATCTTAAACTGCTATACAAAAATAAGCTATCATTTTGTTTAATATTCTCTCATTAATACCAATGCTTGAGATTTCTGTCAACAGTTACTAATTTGCCACAAAATGTTACTTTAATAAAGGTATATATCCACACCATACAGTCTTCTCCATGCTCTATTTTTTATTTTTAATATTATCATTTTTAGACACAGAATTTTGTGGGATTAGATCTAACTTACATTACTAGATCCTTTGGTGTCCTGGTTGACTAGATTTTTATATTAGTCTTGACTGGGAAGTTATTTTGGAAATATGGGGAAGAAATTTTGAAATTAGTCTTGACTGGGAAGTTATTTTGGAAATATGGGGAAGAAAGAGAATAGCTGAAAACTCAGATGTTTGAAGTTCACTTTCTTCCTCACACTTTTCCTAGCCAAAGGGTAGCATCAAATGTCATAGGGAATTGCTTTTACAACATTTTGCTCCTTGCAATAGCCCAGAGCTACTCCAGTGTTTAATATTGTGTGCTGAAAAAAAGAGAGAAGTCTTTCAGCTAAAGTTACTTGGTTTTGGACTGTTTAACACACACACACACACACACACACACACACTAGGTATAATAAATTTCCAAAGAAAAATATCACTTCAATAAAAACTAATTTCCCTCTACAATGGAAAAATATGGTAGATTTTTTAGATTAAAATTGAGAGCTTTAACTAGCTTAAAAAGATAAATGCTTCTAATATTTTACCTGTGATAATTGTGTATTCTTCATCTTCCTCAGAATCAGCATTAAGAGCAGCAGGGGCAAGATTAAGCAGCAGGCATATGGAAACCCAAAGTGCATGTACTTTCTTCATTGTGTAAATCATCTCTGAAATACAGAACCCATACATATCAAATAAATAAAGTGTTAATATGGACTCATTTAGAGACCAGTAAACATCGTATTCGTACTTCATATGCCTATGACATTTTATGTGTATACACATACATTTCTCTGCGCTTACTCAATGAGTCATACTTAAAATATATATGTAGTATTCAGAATTATCGGCAAACACATTCAGTGCATATATTTATTAATATTCAAGCAAACAGGTCATATTTCAACTTTGAAAATATAAATAAAAAGGACAGTAATTGAGAGACATGGGTAAATGCTGATCGATATGGTGAAGTATATATTAAAGTCCATTTCCATGTGCAATCTTACTTTCTACATCTTTCACACAGCTATTCTTTCTTAGTCAGAACTAATAATTATTTAGGCATTTTTCTATTACTTCTTTAATGCAACTTTTAATTCCTGGCTTATCTTTACCTCTACTCTAGTTCTTCTTTTAAAAAGGAAACACATTTTCAGAATTTTCATCTTTGTTTCCTTTAAAAAATACATTATTTACATCAATTTCCTAACCAGATTTTCTATGAGACAGCAGACAGCCAAAACAGCAGACAAAAGAAGTGTCTGACATTCGAGTTAGTCCTTTTTCCCAGTTCATTATTCCCCAGTTTAGGGCGTTATCTGATTCAAAAGAGTTTCACAGAAAAGTGACTCTAAGTAATAAGCCATCACTTTACACTCTAAGGGAAACAGATTTCAATAGGAGAGTGGGAATTTACCTGTTTCAACCTTGTTTAAAGATCTATAGCCAAAAAAGCGAAAGAAAGAAAGAAAGAAAGAAAGAAAGAAAGAAAGAAAGAAAGAA
>NC_045444.1:73582163-73727325 GCF_002776525.5 Piliocolobus tephrosceles
AAAGAAAGAAAGAAAGAAAGAAAGAAAGAAAGAAAGAAAGAAAGGAAGGAAGGAAGGAAGGAAGGAAGGAAGGAAGGAAGGAAGGAAGGAAGGAAGAAAGGAAGGAAGGAAGGACCTCTATTTTTTTGCAGATGATTTCTTTGGATTTAAAGGTGGAAGGAAGAATGTAATGATCATGCAACACAGGAAAATAAAAGAAGGGAACACTTGCTTCCTTCCTTTTTTCAGCCACCAGTGCCATTCCAGTCAGGAAGGAAAGCGAGATCTTATCAGCAAACATTCACAAATGCAGGGACAGATACTTCATCAAAAACAATCTAGAAAATTATCTGCTTTTGTTTGTGGCAGATCACAGCTGCAATATACACCATTGTGGGTAGCAATATAATAATGAAGTAATAAATGTCATTATACTTTAAGTTTCATTAAAAATCACTAGTGAGATATATAACCTTTTTTTCTTACAACACTTTGCAAGTATTAACATACATTTGATTTTTAGTCAGTAGAGATATCATATACCTTGTAAATCATACCACAAACAATTTGAATTCACAAATATATATACATGTTTATATAGATACATGATTTTTGAAGAATCTTTAAACTAAACCTCTAATCCTTATCGCATTTTTGAACACATATTTTTCAGAGATTCATTTATTTCCATTTGATTCTTTGAAATATACAATCCTGCTATACTTTGAGTATAAAATACAGAATATGCTCTGCATCACACAGTTCAGGAAGCAGGCTGAGGTTGGCAGCCTGCTCAGGCCCCTGAGAGCCAGGGATCTAAATTCAGCAAGTTCCTCTCTTAAAAAATGGTGGCCTGAGGTATTGCCTAAACTTAGTATTTTAGACTTTCCTTGGGTGCTAGGATTAGAAACCAACTCTGACAAATTTGGATCATCAGTTTATTTATTCTAGAATATATGGAACAATCTGAGATGACAAGGGCAGGCTTGCATTGGTTCTCAGAAACAGCTAGAGCTGGTGAGCTGAGCACCACCAGGTATCTCTCATTGTGGCTACACTTCTTAGATAGCTTTATTTTCTCTCAGTGTGAGCCAATCTTTTCTGCATAGCATGATGCATGAACAATGGACTGTCCTGGTTTTTAAACCTTAAAAGTTTTCCAATCAAAATAGTTTGACTACTTGTCTTTATGTTCCAGGCTTAAACAGCTTGAGACTAGCTCTGATTGTTTCAGCATGAAACAAGGGCCACATTTTGGACCAATCCATTTGAGTTGGGAATTGTGGGACACCATCATAGATTTGGTGGTCCCAAAACCAGTCTGGGGTCAGGAATAACAAAATGTAATAGCATTGCAAATATTAATGGAACCAAATGGTTTGGGTGGTGGAAAGGGACAAGTGTAACTCCCAGAAGGAGGAAATTGTTGCTTTCAGAAGGGAAGCGAGTTGGACAGATAAAACTATGACAATATACCACAGCAAGCCATAGCTAAATAGTAGCATATGTAATTAAAAACAAAAAGAAAAATAAGCAAAAGGCAAATAAAGTACAATTGCAAGAGGAATCAAGTATCTAAATTTTTACTCAAAAATTCTGTCAGGTTCTGAGTGATAACAGATTTAATGTAGGGATGAATCCATGCACCAACTTCTATATACCATGCACAAACCTTTTTCTTTTGGAAAAATCCAACTTTCTTGAAATTGGAAAACAGAGGTTTATAAAACACCATTTGTGGATCTCCTCCCCCCATAGACCAGCAGAGAATTTGTTGTAAAGATCTGCTTGATAAGCCCATAATCTTGTCTTTCTAATAGAAACATCTCCTTTTAAAAAAATTGACTCTATTATTTAAAATAGTTTTAGATTTACAAAAAAACAAAAATTGAGAAGAGTGTACAGAGACTTCTCATACACCTCACACCTCGTTTCCCTGTTAACATGTTACGTTAGTATGGCGCATTTATCATTAATATACCAAAATTGATACATTGTTACTAACTAAAGTCCATACGTTAATCCTTAGTTTTTCCCTAGCATTTTTCTGTTCTAGCAACCCAACCAGAATACCAAATTGCTCCAGTTGTCATCTCTCCTTAGGTTCCCCTTGGCTGTGACAGTTTCTCAGATTTTTCTTATTTTTGATGATCTTGACAGTTTTGAGTTAATACTGGTCAGGTATTTTGCAGGGTATCCCCTTATTAGAATTTATCTGATGTTTTTACTCATAATTAGACCAGGGTTATGGGGTTTGGGAAAGACGGTAACAGAGCTAAAGTGTCATTTTTGTCACATTATGACAAGGATACCTACTACTGACATAATTTATGACTGATGATATTGATCTTAAACACCTGACTAGGGTAATGATTGTTAGGTTTCTCCACTATGAAGTTACTTTCTACCCCTACCTTTCCATACTGTTTGTTTATTTAATTTTTATACTTTAAGTTCTGGGATGTATGTGCAGAACACGCAAGTTTGTTACATAGACATACACGTGCCATGTTGATTTGCTGCACCCATCAACCCACTATCTACATTAGGTATTTCTCCTAATGCTATCCCTTCTCTAAACCCCCACACCCTGACAGATCCTGGTATGTGATGTTTCCTTCCCTGTGTCCATGTGTTCTCATTGCTCAACTTTCACTTATGAGTTAGAACATGTGGTGTCTGGTTTTCTGTTCCTGTGTTAGTTTGCTGAGAATGATGGCTTCCAGCTTCATCCCTGTCTCTGCAAAGGACATGAACACATCCTTTTTTATGGCTGCATAGTATTCCATGGTGTATATGTGCCACATTTTCTTTATACATTCTATCATTGATAGGCATTTGGGTTGGTTCCAAGTCTTTGTTATTGTGAATAGTGTCACAACAAACATATGTGTGCAAGCGTCTTTATAGTAGAATTATTTGTACTGGGTCAAATGGTATTTCTGGTTCTAGATCCTTGAGGACTCACCACATTGTCTTCCACAATGATTGAACTAATTTACACTCCCAACAGTAGTATGAAAGAGTTTCTCCAGCATCTGTTGTTTCCTGACTTTTTAATGATCACCATTCTAACTGACCAGTGATGATGGGCTTTTTTTCATATGTTTGTTGGCTGCATAAATGTCTTCTTTTGAAGTGCCTGTTCATATCCTTCGTCCACTTTTCGATGGGGTTGTTTTTTGCTTGTAAATTTGTTTAAGTTCTTTGTAGATTCTAGATATTAGCCTTCTGTCAGATGGATAGATTGCAAAAATTTTCTCCAATTCTGTAGGTTGCCTGTTCACTCTGATGATAGTTTTTTTTGCTCTGCAGAAGCTCTTTAGTTTAATTAGATCCCATTTGTCAGTTTTGGCTTTTGTTGCCATTGGTTTTGGTAATTTAGTCATGAAGTCTTTGCCCACACCTATGTCCCGAATGGTATTGCCTGGGTTTTCTTCTAGGGTTTTTATGGTTTTAGGTCTTATGTTTAAGTCTTTAATCCATCTTGAGTTAATTTTTGTATAAGGTGTAAGGAAGAGGTCCAGTTTCTGTTTTCTGCATATGGCTAGCCAGTTTTCCCAACACCATGTATTAAATAGGAAATCATTTCCCCACTGCTTATATTTGTCAGGTTTGTCAAAGATAAGATGATTGTAGATGTGTCCTGTTATTTCTGAGGCCTCTGTTCTGTTCCATTGGTCTACATATCTGTTTTGGTACCAGTACCATGCTCTTTTGGTTACTGTAGGCTCATAGTATAGTTTGAAGTCAGGTAGTGTGATGCCTCCAGCTTTGTTCTTTTTGCTTAGGATTGTCTTGGCTATATGGGCTGTTTTTTGGTTCCATATGAAGTTTAAAGTAGTTTGTTTTTTCTAATTTTGTGAAGAAAGTCAATGGTAGCTGAATGGGGATAGCATTGAATCTATAAATTGGGCAATATGGCCATTTTTCAATATTGATTCTTCCTATCCATGAGGATGAAATGTTTTTCCATTTGCTTGTGTCCTCTCTTATTTCCTTGAGCAATGGTTGGTAGATCTCCTTGAAGAGGTCTCTCACATCCCTTGTGAGTTGTATTCCTAGGTATTTTATTCCCTCTGTAGCAATTGTGAATGGGAGTTCACTCATGATTTGGCTCTCTGTTGGTCTGTTATTGGTGTATAGGAATGCTTGTGATTTTTGTACATTGATTTTGTATCCTGAGACTTTGCTGAAGTTGCTTATCAACTTAAGGAGATTTGGGGATGAGACGATGGTATTTTCTAAATATAAAATCATGTCATCTGCAAACAGAGACAATTTGACTTCCTCTCTTCCTATGTGAATAAACTTTATTACTTTCTCTTGCCTGATTGCCCTGGCCAGAACTTCCAATACTATGTTGAGTAGGAGTGGTGAGAGAGGGCATCTTTGTCTGGTACTGGCTTTCAGAGGGAATGCTTCCAGCTTTTGCCCATTCAGTATGATACTGGCTGTGAGTCTGTCATAAAAAGCTATTATTATTTTGAGATATGTTCCATCGATACCTAGTTTATTGAGAATTTTTAGCACGAAGAGGTGTTGAATTTTATCGAGGGCTTTTCTGCATCTATTGAGACACTCATGTGGTTTCGTCATTGGTTCTGTTTATGTGATAGATTACATTTATTGATTTGTGTATGTTGTACGAGCCTTGTATTCCAGGGATGAAGCCGACTCAGTCGTGGTGGATAAGCTTTTTGATGTGCTGCTCGATTTGGTTTACCAGTATGTTATTGAGGATTTTCACATCAATGTTCATCAGGGATACTGGCCTGAAATGTTCTTTTCATTGCTGTTGTGCCTCTGCCAGGTTTTGGCATCAGGATGATGCTGGCCTCATAAAATGAGTTAGGGAGGATTCCCTCTTTTTCTATTGTTTGGAATAGTTTCAGAAGGAATGGTACCATCTCCTCTTTGTACCTCTGGTAGAATTTGGCTGTGAATCTGATCCTGGGCTTTTTTTGGTTGATAGGCTATTAGTTACTGCCTCAATTTCAGAACTTGTTATTGGTCTATTCAGGGATTTGACTTCTTCCTGGCTTAGATTTGAGAGGGTGTATGTATCCAGGAATTTATCCATTTCTTCTAAATTTTCTAGTTTCTTTGTGTAGAGGTGTTTGTAGTATTCTCTGATGGTAGTCTGTATTTCTGTGGGATCAGTGGTGATATCCCCTTTATCATTTTTTATTGTATCTATTTGCTTCTTCTCTTTTTTCTTCTTCATTAGTCTGACTAGCAATCTAGCTATTTGCTGATCTTTCAAATAACAAGCTTCGATATTCATTTATTTTTGAAGGTTTTTTCTTGTTTCTATGTCCTTCAGTTCTGCTTTGATCTTAGTTGTCAGATACAAAAAGAGTTCCTCTTTAAAAGTTTGGCTTGTTTAGCATCCTTGCTCTTTGTTCCTGGCCAAACCAGTTATATTGTCTATAGATTCCAGACATTGTATGGAAAAGTGTTGTGAAAATTCCTGTCCTGTTCTGTTCCATCCTTGCTCTTTGTTCCATCCTGATTACTGGTGCATGCAGCCCACAGTCACGTACCCACTGCTTGCTCAATTGATCACAACCATCTCACGTGGACCCCCTTAGAGTCGTAAGCTCTTAAAAGGGACAGGAATTGCTCACTTGGGGAGCTTGGCTTTTGAGATGCAAGTCTGCCGAAGTTCCCAGCTGAATAAAGCTCCTTCCTTCTTTAACCCGGTGTCTAAGGAGTTTTGTCTGCTGCTCATCCTGCTACATTTCTTGGTTCCCTAACCAGAAAGTGAGGTGATTAATGGATGGCTGAGGCACCCCCTTAGGCAGCTTAGGCCTGCCCTGTGGAGCATCCCTGCAGGGGACTCTGGCCGGCTTGAGTGCTGTGGATCCTGGGAGCGCTCCCAGGTACGCATTTTCCCCAGTGGAATGCCTCGTCAGAGCAGTGCATGACAGGCCCCCAAGGCAATACCAAGAGAGCACTGAGGCCACTGATAACCCCTAGCCTTCCTGTGAAAAATCATTAACCCAGTAACCCATGGATGGCCCAAATGCATTCAATCTGTAGCAGCACCTACTTTTCTAACAGAAGAAAGTAGAAAAATAACTCTTAGGGGAAACCTCATTGTGAGCATACCTCACCAGTTCAGAAGTATCCTAAGGAAAAAAAAAAGGGGGCGGGGGGCAAAAAGGTAGCTTACTAACTTAAAAATCTTAAAGTTTAGGGGTATTCTGTTAGAAAAAAAATGATGATTTAACATTAACCACTGAAAATTCCCTTAACCCAGCAGGTTTCCTAACAGGGGATTTAAATCTTAATTACCATACAAAGGTCTGACCAGATCTACGAGGAAGTCCCTTCAGGATAGAACGAAAGATGGCTCCTCCTGGATAATTGAAAGAAAGAAAGAAAAAAAGACAAAGCCATCTATACCAATTCTAAGTTAATTTGAACTAGACAAGGTCTTATTAATAACAAAGGATAATTGAAATCCCAAACTTACAAGATTTTCAACAAAAGTAAAGTTTGCTAAGAGTTAACAGTGTAACATGTATTACAGTAACTTGTAAGCTTGTGGCCTTAGACAGTCTAGTCCACAGACATAAAGGAAGTTCTCTTTGGAAAAGAATGGTTATCATCTTTGGAAAAAAAGGAAGAAAAGGGGATGGGGGCAGAATTTATGTAAAAAGAATGTTATATGGTAAATTCTTGTCCTGAAATAAATTAACTGGTTGTTTAAAGAAAGAGATGTTTGTAATAAGTCAGAAAATTAAGGCATGTCGAAGAATTGTCTGTGAAAGTCATGAAAGAGAACAAAACTTATAAAAAAGAATTCATGCCAGAAATATTGCATAATTTAAAAATAATTAGGCCTCTTGAATGTAAAACTATTGAAGAAACAGTTTATGTGCAAGGTGTATAAGGAAAGTAAAATATACCTTTGGTAAAGGGATTATAAAGAGGCATAAGAATGTGGATTTTTACCTACACTAAAAGGTTAAAAAAAGTTTTGTTTTGAAGGTTTAAGCAAGTTTTAAAACATTAATCGTAAAGAAAATTCTGTGTGTAAACATATTAGTGGGCCGGGCGCGGTGGCTCAAGCCTGTAATCCCAGCACTTTGGGAGGCCGAGACGGGTGGATCACCAGGTCAGGAGATCGAGACCATCCTGGCTAACATGGTGAAACCCCGTCTCTACTAAAAAATACAAAACACTAGCCGGGCAAGGTGGCGGGCACCTGTAGTCCCAGCTACTCGGGAGGCTGAGGCAGGAGAATGGCGTCAACCCAGGAGGCGGAGCTTGCAGTGAGCTGAGATCCGGCCACTGCACTCCAGCCTGGGCGACAGAGCGAGACTCCGTCTCAAAAAAAAAAAAAAAAAAAAAAATTAGTTAATTTAAAGAGGTATCATCCAGTTTTTCATTAAAATAAAAACACAACTGGTTTTTCTTAAATCACTAACCTCTTTAACAAAAATTATAAAAGGTTTAAAAGAGTCTATAAAAATCTTACCTTATGGTCCAATATTAAAATTTGAATATGTATGTCTACAAAGTTTTATTGAAACTAAGTTTAACATTAGTAACACACTAATATAAAGGTGAAATTTAGCTTATCTGGTATAAAATCATACAGGAAGCATTCTGAAATATAAAATGGTGTTTGACTTTCTTTGGTCTAAAAAATTAATAAAAATAGGTGCTAAAGGAAATTTCTCAGCAGAAAGGCACCAAGGACTATAAAGTCTACTGCTGATGTCCCCACATTTAAAACAAAAGGTTAATTTCTTAAAAATTATATACTTGGTTTATCTTCCACTTTCCTTTCCCTCAAAACTAAAAGTCTTTTAGCACATGTACCACCTCTAGAATTTCCTGTAAACTAGCACCAGCCTGAAGATCACGTTCTCATCAAAGGGTGGAAAGAGGGAAAACTCGAACCAGCCTGGGAAGGAGCTTACCTTGTGCTGCTAACCACCAACACTGCTGTTCATACAGTGGAAAGGGGATGGATTCATCACACCCGAGTCAAGAAAGTGCCACACCCTGTGGAGTCATGGACCACAGTCCCAGGGGAAAACCCTACTAAACTAAGATAAGAAAAATTTAACTCTTTCATCTATTCTATTACTCTTTCTTCTTTCCTTGCTCTATTGCTGATCATCTAGTTATTAACATAACCAAGTCAATTTTGCCTCAAACTATTGCATTTAATGCTTTCCTTGTTATACCCTGTGGGGACTTGCCAAGTCAAAGACAGCTCTCTACTTCAGAAAAGTACCTCTGTCCTTCCTGACTCTCCTCAGACTGGGCATTAGTAAATTAGGACCATTTAATCCAGGGAGGTTTCCATAAAGACCCCAGTGACAACCAGGAGTCTTGCCCCCGATGTAGAGCTTTTATGCCATAGTTGGTCCAATACTCTGTGGACCACTAAAGAGCAAGAATGGACTGTCCCCACTGGTTTTTGTAATTTCCTAAAATCATACATTCATTTCACTAGAGGATCATAGAAGTTAAAGACTTAAAACAAACTTTGGCTATTAAGCAGGTTACCACGATGCAAATGCCTAGTTGGAATGGATCAAATATTCCATCCACACGTTAAACAAAGGCAATTGTTATGCTTGTGCACATGTCAGACCAGAGGCCCAGATTGTCCCCGTTCCACTAAGGTGGTCCTCCAGTCAACCAGGCGTAGGCTGCATGGTAGCTCTTTTCCAGGATTCTACAGCCTGGAGTAATAAGTCATGCCAAGCTCTTTCTGCTATATCCCAAAGTTCAGCACCCTGCAAGTCAGCCCTCCAGGGCCATCCAGCTTCCACCTCCCAATACTAGGTTCACTTCTTGTCTCTCACAACAGGGAGAAAACTTAGCATTCCTTGGAGACCTGAAGGGATGCAGTGAGCTTAAGAATTTTTAAGAGCGTATCAATCAGTCAGCCCTTGTTCATCCCTGAGCTGATGTGTGGTGGTATTGTGGTGGACCTTTACTGGGCACTCTGCTGAATAACTGGAGTGGCATTTGTGCTTTAGTACAATTGGTTATCCCTTTCACCCTGGCATTTCATCAACCAGAGGGAGGAAAAATAAGACATCACAAAGTGAGAGAAGCCCCTTATGGGTCTTTCCACTCTCACGTCTGTTTAGACGCAATTGGAGTCCCACGAGGAATACCAGATCAATTTAAAGCCCAAAATCAAATAGCTGCAGGATCTGAGTCAATATTTTGGTTAATAAAAATGTAGATTGGATAAACTACATCTATTACAACCAACAGCAATGAGCTTTCCATGAGTTAAAAGAAAAACTCACGTTGGCCCCAGCCCTGGGGCTACCTGACCAGACAAAACCTTTTACACTATATATGTCAAACAGAGGGGAAAAAAATGGCAGTTAGAGTTTTGAACCAGATCATGGGGCCCTGGCTGAGGCCAGTGGCCTACCTCTATAAACAACTAGATGGCATTTTTAAGAGTTGGTCCTCATGTTTGAGGGCCTTGGCAGAAACAGCCCTGCTAGCACAAGAAGCAGATAAGCTAACTCTTGGGCAAAATCTAAAGATGAAGGGCCCCCATGCTGTGGTGACTTTAATAAATACCAAAGGACATCATTGGCTAATGAATACTAGACTAACTAGATACCAAAGCTTGCTCTGTGAAAATCCCCGTATAACCATTGAAGTTTGCAACACCCTAAACCCTGCCACCTTGCTCCCGGTATCAGAGAGCCCAGTTAAACATAACTGTGTAGAGGTGTTGGACTCAGTTTATTCTAGCAGGCCCAACCTCTGAGACCATCCTTGAACATCGGTGGACTGGGAGCTGCACGTGGACGGGAGCAGCTTTGCCAACCTCTGCAAAGTGACTCTGAAGAAGATGATAAGCCCTGCTCCAGTCACATCTGGAAGCTCACTGGTCAACGCATGGCCAAAGCATGTGGAAACTCATCTCAGGACTCATTTTCCTTAAAATTTGGACTTGTACAGTAAGGACTTCAACTGACCTTCCCCAGATGGAGGACTGTTCCCAGTATATGCATCAAGTCACTGCGGTACGACAAAAGGTGGCTACAGTCCTATTATTTTATGGTTATTATAAGTGTACCAGGACTCTCAAAGGAAGTTGTTTGTATAATGCTATTCTGTACAAGATATATAGCCCTGGAAGTGACCAGCCTGATGTGTGCTATAACCCATCCTTTTTCCTACTGCCCATAAAAACAGGTGCACTTCCAGGCTTCCAAGTCTATGCTTTCTGAGAAAAGAGAAACATAGCTATAGATGATTGGCAAGATGATGAGTGGCCCCCTGAAAAAATCATACAGTACTATGGACCTGCCACTTAGGCACAAGATGGCTTGTGGGGATACCGAACCCCCATTTATATGCCCAAATGAATCATATGGTTACAAGCTGTTTTAGAAATAATAACTGATAAAACTGGCAGAGCTTTAACTGTTTTAGCCCAGCAAAAACCTAGATGAGAAATGCTCTATCAAAATAGACTAGCCCTAGACTACTTGCTAGCAGCTGAAGGAGTAGTCTGTGGAAAACCTAACCTAACCAATTGCTGTTTGCACATAAATGATCAAGGCAGGTAGTTGAAGACACAGTTGAAGAAATGACAAAACTGGCGCATGTGTCCATGCAAGTGTGGCATGGATTTAATCCTGGGGTCATGTTTGGAAAATGGTTTCCAGCACTAGGAGGATTTAAAACTCTTATAATACAAATTATAATAGTAATAGGAACCAGTTTACTACTCCCTTGTTTGCTACCTGTACTCCTACAAGTAATAAAAAGGTTCATCACTACCTTAGTTCACCAAAATGCTTCAGCACAAGTGTACTATATGAATCACTATTGATCTGTCTTGCAAGAAGACATGGGTGGTGAGGATGAAAGTGAGAACTCCCACTAATGAGTGAGGTTCTCCAAATGGGGGGGAATAAGGGAAGAGACCACACCTCATATTGTCTTCTGCCCAATTTCTGCCTCCAAAGAAAGAAGAAGTAAAAACTAAAAGGCAGAAATGAAATCCACAGGCAGACAGCCCGGTGCCACGCCCTGGGCCTGGTAGTTAAAAATTGACTCCTGGCCAAACCAGTTATATTGTCTATAGATTCCAGACATTGTATGGAAAAGTGTTGTGAAAATTCCTGTCCTGTTCTGTTCCATCCTGATTACTGGTGCATGCAGCCCACAGTCACGTACCCACTGCTTGCTCAATTGATCACAACCATCTCACGTGGACCCCCTTAGAGTTGTAAGCCCTTAAAAGGGACAGGAATTGCTCACTTGGGGAGCTCAGCTTTTGAGACGCAAGTCTGCTGAAGTTCCTGGCCAAATAAAGTTCCTTCCTTCTTTAACCCGGTGTATGAGGAGTTTTGTCTGTGGCTTGTCCTGCTACACTACAAAAGTAAAATTGCCTTACTAAATAATCTTTTACTGAGTGTAAATTTTCTTCACAGCACCAAGCACTTGTTTCTAACATTAGTTATTTCTTGTCTTTTGCTAGCTTTTGAATTTGTTTGCTCTTGCTTCTCTAGTTATTTTAATTGTGATGTCAGGGTGTCGATTTTAGATCTTTCCTGCTTTCTCTTGTGGGCATTTAGTGCTATAAATTTCCCTCTAAACATTGCTTTAGCTGTGTCCAAGAGATTCTTGTATGTTGTGTCTTTGTTCTCATTCGTTTGAAAGAACTTATTTATTTCTGCCTTAATTTTGATATTTACCCAATAGTCATTTAGGAGAAGGTTGTTCAGTTTCCATGTAGTTGTGTGGTTTTGAGTTTCTTAATCCTGAGTTCTAATTTGATTGCACTATGGTCTGAAAGACTGTTTGTTATGATTGCCATTCTTTTGCATTTGTTGAGGAGTGTTTTACATCCAATTGTGTGGCTAATTTTAAAATAAGTGTAATGGGGTGCTGAGAAGAATGTATATTCTGTTGATTTGGGGTTGAGAGTTCTGTAGATGTCTATTAGATCCACTTGGTCCAGAGCTGAGTTCAAGTGCTAAACATCCTTGTTAATTTTCTGTCTTGTTGATCTAATATTGACAATGGGGTGTTTAAGTCTCCTACTATTATTGTTTGGGAGTCTAAATCTCTTTGTAGGTCTCTAAGAACTTGCTTTATGAATCTGGGTGCTCCTGTATTGGGTGCATATGTATTTAGGATAGTTAGCTCTTCTTGTTTCATTGATCCTTTTACCATTATGTAATGCCTTTCTTTGACTCTTTTGATCTTTGTTGATTTAAAGTCTGTTTTATCAGAGACTGGGAATGCAACCCCTGCTTTGTTTTGCTTTCCATTTGCTTGGTCAATATTCCTCCATCCTTTTATTTTGAGCCAATGTGTATTTTGTGCTTGACATGGGTCTCCTGAATACAGCATACCAATGGGTCTTGACTCTCTATCCAATTTGCCAGTCTGTGTCTTTTAATAGGGGCATTTAGCCCATTTACATTTAAGGTTAATACTGCTATGTGTGAAACTGATCCTGTCATTATAATGCTAGCTTGTTATCCTTACTGTTAGTTGATGCAGTTTCTTCAGAGTGTTGTTGGTTTTTATAATTTGGTATGTTTTTGCAGTGGCTGGTACTGATTGTCCTTTCCATGGTTAGTGCTCCTAGAGGAGCTCTTTTAAGGCAGGCCTGGTGGTGACAAAATTTCTCAGCATTTGCTTGTCTGTAAAGGAGTTTATTTCTCTTTCCCTTATGAAGCTTAGTTTGGCTGGATACAAAATTCTAGGTTGAAAATTCTTTTCTTTAAGAATGTTGAATATTGCCCCACTCTCTTCTGGCCCGTAGGGTTTCTGCAGAAATCCGCTGTTAGTCTGATGGGTTTTGCTTTGTGGGTAACCCAACCTTTCCCTCTGGCTGCCCTTAACATTTCTTCCTTTATTTCAACCTGACGATTATGTGTCTTTGGGTTGCTCTTCTCGAGGAGCATCTTTGTGGTGTTCTCTGTATTTCCTGAATTTGAATGTTGGCCTGTCTTGCTAGGTTGGGGAAGTTCTACTGGATAATATCCTGAAGAGTGTTTTCCAACTCCTTTCCATTCTCCCAGTCACTTTCAGGTACACCAATCAAACGTAGATTTGGTCTTTTCATATAGTCTCATATTTCTTAGAGGCTTTGTTCATTCTCCTTTTTCATTCTTTTTTCTCTAATTTTGTCTTCATACTTTATTTCCTTAAGTTGATCTTCAATCTCTGATATCCTTTCCTCTGTTCAATACATTCACCTAATGATACTTGTGTATGCTTTGCGAAGTTCTTGTGCTGGGTTTTTCAGCTCCATCAGGTCATTTATGTTCTTCTCTAAACTGGTTATTCTAGTTAGCAATTTCTATAACCTTTTTTTAAGGTTCTTTGCTTTCTTGCATTTGGTTAGACCACGCTCCCTTAGCTTGGAGGAGTTTGCTATTATCCACCTTCTGAAGCCTACTTCTGTCAATTCATCAAACTCATTCTCTGTCAAGTTTTGATCTCTTGCTGGCAAGGAGTGTGATCTGTTGGAGGAGAAGAGGTATTCTGGTTCTTGTAATTTTCAGCTTTTTTTGCGCTGGTTTTTCCTCATCTTCATGGATTTACCTACCTCTGGTCTTTGATATTGGTAACCTTCAGATGGGGTTTCTGTCTGGACATCCTTTTTGTTGATGTTGATGCTATTCCTTTCTGTTTGTTAGTTTTCCTTCTGAAAGTCAGGCCCCTCTGCTGCAGTGCAGGTCTACTGGAGTTTGCTTGAGGTCTACTCCAGACCCTGTTTGCCTGGGTATCACCAGCAGAGGCTGCAGAACAGCAAAGATTGCTGCTTGTTACTTCCTCTGGAAGCTTCATCCCAGGGGGCACCTGGCAGATGCCAGCTGGAATTGTCCTGCATGAGGTGTCCCTTGGCCCCTGCTGGGAGGTGTCTCCCAGTCAGGAGACACAGGTGTCAGTGACCCACTTGAGAAGGAGGTCTGTCCCTTATCAGAGCTCGAGTGGTATGCTGGGAGATCCTCTGCTCTCCTCAGAGCTGGTCTGCAGGGATGTTTAAGTCGGCTGAAGCTGAGCCCACAGCCGCCCCTTCCCCCAGGTGTTCTGTTCCAGGGAGATGGGAGTTTGATCTATAAGCCCCTGACTGGGGCTGCTGCCTTTTTTTCAGAGATGCCCTGCTCAGAGAGGAATCTAGAGAGGCAGTCTGTTTACAGAGGCTTTGCTGAGCTGCGGTGGGCTCCGCCCAGTCGGAACTCCCCCGGGGCTTTGTTTACTCTGTGAGGGGAAAACCAGCTACTCAAGTCTCAGTAATGGCAGACGCCCATCCCTGCACCAAGCTAGTGCATCCCAGGTCGACTTCAAACTGCTATGCTGGCAGCAAGAATTTCAAGCCAATGAATGTTAGCTTGCTGGGCTCTGTAGGGGGTGCCATCCGCTGAGCTAGACCACTTGGCTCCCTGGCTTCAGCCCCCTTTCAAGGGGAGTGAACAGTTCTGTCTCACTGGCATTCCAAGCACCACAGGGGTATGAAAAAAAACTCCTACAGCTGACTTGGTGTCTGCCCAAACCACCGCCTGTTTTGTGCTTGAAACCCAGGACCCTGGCAGGGTAGGCACCCAAGGAAATCTCCGGGTCTGTGGGTTGTGAAGACCATGGGAAAAGCATCGTATCTGGGCTAGAGTGCACTGTTCCTCAGGGCACAGTCCCTCTTGACTTCACCTGGCTAGGGGAGGGAGTTCCCCAATCCCTGGTGCTTCCTCAGTGAAACAATGTCCCACCCTGCTTTGGCTTGCCCTCTATGGGTTGCACCCCCTGTCTAACCAGTCCCAATGAGATGAGCCGGGTACCTCAGTTGGAAATGCAGAAATCACCCACCTTCTGCATTGATCTCTGTGGGAACTGTAGACTGGAGTGCTTCCTATTCAGCCATATTGCCAGCCACCCGTACTGTACTTTGAAAGAAAGTCACTACATATAGCCAGCACTTTAAAAGAATGGAGAATTATGGTCCCTGTTCTTAAGGTGAGAGTATCTATATACATTGTTTGGAACACTTTTGCACCAGATATTTGTCTCTCTGTATTAAATTATTTAATCATTTATTTATAGCAGTATGGACTCATGGATATTTATTCTATACTTTGGGTTATAATGCAATATGACTTTACTTATATTGGTGCACAAACGCTCTCCCGGCTTTGGCAAATATGAGAGAGGATTCAGTTGGCTCCTGTACTTCTTTGAGATAGCTCCATCAGTATGAGCTTTTAATTTTTTCTGAGTGCCTTACTTTTTGTCACTACTAGATGCCACAGGCTCATATTGTATATTTTATGCCCCACTCTTAGAATCACAGACATTTCTCCAAGAAGCCCTGGTTCCTTCTATTAGAGATTGGTATTAGAAACCCAGATTAGAAATCTGGGCACTAGGCATGCTTATTGTTACTGGGACGTCATTTCTTTTAGGCCCTCTTTTTGGCAGATTAAAGGAATATATGTGTGTATTCTACCCTCTCTGTAAAGGTATATTACCTTTAAATACATCAATATGTTCTGTGACTGGCTTATTTTACTTAGTATACCATCCATGGTGTCAAAAATACCAGAATCTCCTATTTTAAGGCAGAAAAATATTTCACTGTATATATGTATATGCCACATTTCTTTATACATCAATTTTTTAAAAAATGCTTGAATTGTTTCCATATCTTGGTTATTGTGAGTAATACCTCAATGGACATGGGAATACAGATAGCTTTCCAAGACTCTGATTTTAATTCTTTTTTATATGTACCCAGAGGTTGAATTGCTGGGTTGTATGACAGTTTTATTTTTAATTTTTGAGAAACCTTCATATTATTACCCATAGCTACTATATCACTTTACATCCCTGCCAACAATCTGCCAGCATTCCAATTTCTATTTTTTGAGACAGAGTCTTGCTCTGTCACCCAGGCTAGAGTGCAATGGCGCAGTCTTGGCTCACTGCAACCTCCGTCTCCCGGGTTCAAGTGATTCTCCTGCCTCAACATCCCGAGTAGCTGGGATTTCAGGCACCTGCCAACATGCCTGGCTAATTTTTGTATTTTTAGTAGAGACAGGGTTTCACCATGTTGGCCAGGCTGGTCTCGAACTGCTGACCTCATGATCCACCCGCCTTGGCCTTCCAAAGCGCTGGGATTACAGGCATGAGCCACTGCACCCGGCCCAGCATTCCAATTTCTACACATCCTTACCAACATGTTACATTTCAAGTTTTTTAAAAAATAGCCATTTTAACAGGCATAAACTGATATTTCATCATTAGTTGATTTTCATTTCCTTGGTAAATAATGCTGCTGAGCATCTTTATATATCGGATTTGTATGTCTTCTTTGGAGAAAAATGTGTTCAACTCCTTTGCCCATTTTTTAAAAACTTCTGCTGTTGAGTTGAAGGAGTTCCTTAAATATCTTGGAAATTATCAGATATATGATTTGAAAATATGTTCTCTCATTTCAGTTTGTCTTTTTATTCTGTTGTTTCTTTTGCCATGCAGAGATTTTAATTCGATGTCATCTTACTTGTCTATTTTTGCTTTCGTTGCTTGTACTTTTGGTCTTATATTCAAAAAATCATTGCCAAGGCAAATGTCAAGAAGATTTTCCTCTATGTCTTTGTCTAGAAGTTTTACATTTTCAGATAGTAACTATAATAGTCAAACTCAAAGAAGAAGAGAATACAATAGTGGTTGCTAGGGGCTGGAGAGAGGGAAAATAGAGTGCTTGTTGTTCAATGGGTACAAAGTTTTAGTTATGCTAAAAGAGTAAATTCTAGAGATCTGCTGTACAACATATTGTTTATTGTTAACAATAGGGTATTTGTGTTTCAATAAGAGGGCAGATCTATTTTGCGTTCTTACCACAAAATAAACAGAAAACAAAAACAAAATAAAAAGGCCAGGTGCGGTGACTCACGCCTGTAATCCCAGCACTTTGGGAGGCCGAGGCGGGCGGATCACAAGGTCAGGAGTTTGAGACCACTCTGGCTAACACAGTGAAACTCCGTCTCTACTAAAAATACAAAAAAAAAAACCCAGTTGTGGTTGTGTGCGCCTGTAGTCCCAGGTACTCAGGAGGCTGAGGCAGGAGAATGGCGTGAACCCGGGAGGTGGAGGTTGCAGTGACCTGAGATCACGCCACTGCACTCCAGCCTAGGAGACAGAGCAAGACTGCCTCTCAAAAAATAAACAAACAAATAAATAAATATATAAAAAAAGAGATACAATGAAACTTTGGAAGGTGTTGAATATGTCTATTATTTTGATTGTGTTGATGGGTGTTTACATATGTACAAACTCATCAAATTTTACATAACAGAAAATGTGCATGTGTTTCACTGAGATATAATCACTATAGAAGGAACTGCACATATTATTGTCTAAAATTTGATGAGTTTGTGCAGTTTTTTAATAGTCATTATATCTCAATGAAGTTGTTTAAAAACTTCAGTGAAATAAATAAATACATAAATAAGTAAGGAACCATCTTTGTCTATTTAAGAGATACATGAGTTCTTACATATGTGTTTAACACATGAATTATTTTAGCCCTTGAAACTCGACTGTCAGTATCCACTAACTCTTTAATTAATTGTTCAATTAAAATGTACATGTATAGCAATAGGAATATTGTTAACCCATATGTCCATGGAATACAACTTTATTAACTAGAGGGCAGTGTCCGTGTGCAGTTCCTTTTCCCTTTAGACTTACAGGCTCCACTTATTTTCAAAGTTATTCAGGTCAGCCCTTCTCCACCCACAAACTCCTTCAGTGAGGTTGCCTTATACATTCATAGTAGAGTGAGATTTTCTTGTCACAGTCTGCATTCCTTCCAAATTCCTGACCTTTTAATTTATATTTTTTAAATTGTATACATTAAGGTTCACTCCTTGTGCTGTAGCTGTCTATGGGTTTCAACAATTGCATAGTGACACATATCCACAGACTAGTTGTAGTATCATACAGAATATTTTCCTCTAAAAATTCTCTGTGCTTCATCCATTCATCTTTCGCCTCCTCTCCTCTATTCCCTTTGAAGTTACTGATCTTTTTACTGTATCTATAGTTTTGTCTTTTCCAGAATGTCATATGGTTGGAATTATACACTATGTAGTGTTTTCAGGTTAGCTTCTCACACTTAGAAACTTGCATTTGAGGTTCCTCCATATCTTTTCATGGCATGATAGCTCCTTCTCACTTTTTTTAAATCACTGAATAGTATTCAATCATATACGTTTACCACAGTTGTTTATTAATGTATTAAAGAACATCTTCATTGCTTCCGGCTTTTGTAATTATGAATAAAGCTTCTATAAATATTGTGTGTGGTTTATTTGCATGGACATATGTTTTGACATCAGTTGGGTAAATATGTACGAGGATGATTGCTGGAGCATATGTTAAGACTATGCTTAACGTTGTAAGACACTGGCAATCATTCTTACAAAAGAAATTTCCTGTTGATCTGCCTCCTCATCAGTATTTGGGCTGCCAATTTCTACAATGCTAGTTATTTTAACAGTTGTCTACTAATATCTCATTATTGTTTTAAGTCTCAATTTTCTGATGACAGTGATAAGTATCTTTTCATATACTTATTTACCATTTGCATATTTTCTTTGATTATGTGTCTGTTCATATCTTTTGCTCATTTTTAAATTGGGTTGTTTGTTTTCCTATTGTTGAGATTTAATAATTCTTTGCATATTTTAGATATATGTTCTTTATTGCATATGAGGTTTACAAATACAGTCAGGGCGTCATGTTTTTATTTTGTTTTTAATGAGTTTCAGGATGCTACCACATGACTTGGTGGACTTTGATGTTTTTGGTATTGAATCATATCAGGCGGATTTGTTTGGAAATAAAGTGTCTTTTTGAAAGCCACTATGTAGATGTAACAAATAGTTCAATATCTCAGAATCCACGAGTTTAAAATTACATTTAGAATATTTTATTTAATAGTTTGACTTATACTTTCCTGCTTTAAAATGTATTTACTTTTTTTCCAGTTAGAATGGCAATCATTAAAAAGGCAGGAGACAGCAGGTGCTGGAGAGGATGTGGAGAAATAGGAACACTTTTACACTGTTGGTGGGATTGTAAACTAGTTCAACCATTATGCAAAACAGTATGGCGATTCCTCAAGGATCTAGAACTAGAAATACCATACGACCCAGCCATTCCATTACTGGGTATATACCCTAAGGATTATAAATCATACTGCTATAAAGACACATGCACATGTATGTTTATTGCGGCACTATTCACAATAGCAAAGACTTGGAATCAACCCAAATGTCCATCAGTGACAGACTGGATTAAGAAAATGTGGCACATATACACCATGGAATACTATGAGGCCATAAAAAAGGATGAGTTTGTGTCCTTTGTAGGGACATGGATGCTGTTGGAAACCATCATTCTCAGCAAACTATCACAAGAACAGAAAACCAAACACTGCATATCTCACTCATAGGTGGGAATTGAACAATGAGATCACCTGGACTCGGGAAGGGGAACATCACACACCAGGGCCTATTATGGGGAGAGGGGAGGGGGGAGCGATGGCATTGGGAGTTATACCTGATGTAAATGACGAGTTGATGGGTGCTGATGAGTTGATGGGTGCAGCACACCAACATGGCACAGGTATACATATGTAACAAACCTGCACATTATGCACATGTACCCTAGAACTTAAAGTATAATAATAATAACAATAATAAAAATTTAGAAATTCATTAATGGCGATATCCACATATATTTAACACTTTCTAGTTGTACATGAAACTCAATTTGTATAACATATCCAAGTGCTTTTCAGGATAATCTAAAGTCTAGGACTATCTGTAAAAGCTGGTTTTGGCTTTTATAAAATTGAGAGCCACCATATATTTTAAGCAGGTTCTGAGGGAGAATTGTAGAGTGTAGGAGAATGTGACTAAGGAAGACAATATATCCTACCCCCTGAATTGTGGTGAGTGTAGCATTTGTCGTATTGATAAAATAAAAACAATAAAGCAAAAAAAAATGTATTTACTTTTTTTCTACAGAGTCATAATATTTTTACTGTTTTACTTTCTTTCTATTTGGATATTTCATTGTCCAGACAACTGCAGCATCATTTTAAAGGAATATCTTTTAAATTGTGCATTCTTTCTTCTAACTATTAAATATTGCCTTATTTATGATTTATTTAAATGTTCTTGGTATGGAAGCCAGCTAAATTGAGTTCACATATAAACAAGACTCTTGATGAGTCAGTGGCTGAATACATTTATAATAACAGGTTTCTGAATTAGTTAAACCTATCACAGGTACAATCTTACACCTGGTTTTTTAAAAAAAATTTCTTTAGATATCATTTATTATGTGTGATTCATCAAGATTTATTGTGACAGTTCAGTCAATAATGATTTGGGAATTTATTTAAATATATCAAGCATAGAAAACCATTCTGTTTCAATGAAAACTTTACAGAGGGAAGTAGACTTAGTATATTTGAAAATGGAAGTCAAAATATATTTTTTCATAATATTTAAAAATCAAGTGTGATTTTTGCAGCATTATAATTAGTCAGGCATACTGATTCTTACATTGGGCTCCTCTTTTAGATATATTGCTTCAGAGTACCTTGACAAATCTCCCTTAATTTTTAATTTGTTATCAAATGTTGTTAAAGCAAGGATACTTTATGTAAATGTGTTAGTAATTAGTTGTGCATGATGACATGTTAGACACTAAGGGAGATTTGAAAATATAGGCAAGCCTGGAACTCTTAAGGAATTTATGCTCAATACATCTTGAGAAATAATGCTACAGATAAGAAAGTCAGTAAATTTTCTGGACCATAAAAATATAATAATGTATAATGTGCTTGCTGTTTTGTTAAAGTCAATAATACATGGAAAGATATTGAGAAGAAAATACTATAAGTAGAATTAACAGCTAGAGTTTTGAAGAAGATTAGATTAAAATTAAGAACGGGTGCTATCAGTGGAACTACAGAGAAAAGAAGATATGAGAGACTTTTTAAGTATTGGTAAAATTGAGTAATTGAGTAGATAAAGGATGTGAAAGACAGAGGATTCAAGGATAACCTGAATGAGTTGTTGTGCTAGTCATACAACTAGATAAATTAAAGTAAGTATTGACTGGTGTGCCTATTATGGATAAATTCAGTCCTAGACTGATAGCACCTGATATTATAACTTTTTAGAGTGAAACTGTATAAGTGCAATTGGAGACATGAAACAGGAGCTGGGAAATGTTTAACTGTATCATTATCATCCTCATCATTATGAAGCAGGAACATTTCACCAAGAGGAAGTTTTCCAATATGTCATTTGAAAGTACTTCTTCAACTTAATTTCCTATAATTCTTTCCAGCAATCACTCAGCTTCATTACCACCTATCAATCCTTCGGTTCCATTCAAACTGCTGATTCTTGAATAAACCAGTTATTCTTGGTTTAGTATTTTTAAACTGCTATTTCCTATGCTGGGAACACTCCCCTACAAGACATTGAAATGACAGACTTCCTTCTTATTCAGGACCTCTGGTCAGATATTCAGGTCAGATATGCTCTCCTCCAAAGGATGTTCATCAAGTACCATATTTAAGAAACTACCATCAGTAGTTTGTCACTCTGTATCCCTATAACCTGCCTTTTAAAAATATTACTTGTCCTTTAAAATTTTTTAAGTATTACGTATCTTTTCATTATTGAGTTGTAGGAAATCTTTATATATAATGAATACAAATTCTTCGTCATATATATTTTATATATTTTCTCAGTTCTTGGCTTATCTCTTTATTTTCTTATAAGTGTCTTTTAATAAGCACTAATTTTTGGTTTTGATAAATTTGATTTTTTAAGTAATTCAATCATTCACAGTTTTGTACAAATATCATTACAGTCAATTTTAGAAAATTTTCATTCCCCCATAAGGAAATTCTCCACCCTTTATGCTTCACCCTCTTCCCTTAAAGTTCTCCATCTCTACATCAGTAGGAAACAATTATTCAGCTTCTGTCTCTATGTATCGCCTATTCTGAAAGCTTTAGTTAAATGGAATAATATAATATGTGGCTTACTATGTCTGGCTTCTTTCACTTAGCATAATGTTTTCAGGCTCCATTCATGCTGTAGCATATATGATTGTTTTCTTTCTATTGTTGAAAATATGTTATAGTATAAATATACCAAAATTTATTTATTCATAAGTTAATGAAAATTTGTTCTGTTTCTACTCTTTGCTTATTATAAATAATGCTGCTATGAATATTTGTATACAAGTTTTGGTGTCAACATATGTTTGCATTTCTTTTGGGTATATAACTGGGGATAAAATTCTCGAATCACATGGCAATTCTATGTTTAACCATTTGAGGAATTTCCAGACTGCTTTCCAAAGTAGCTGCACCATTTTCCATTCATAACAGTAATGTCTTCCTTTCTCTTTTGAATGACACTCATCACCATGTATATATTTATGTGCATTTATATATTTATGTGTGCTGTCTCCACCACTAAAATGTTTTCTATTCTTAGCGCAGGCACTTTACAAAGAATTCACAACTCTATGTTTATTACCCCAAAAATGACTGATAAAAGTAACACTTGATGAATAATTAATAAATTAGAATAAACTCTGTGAGTTAAAATTAGGCTGCAGTATAGATCTTTGAATGTATGGATGGTGGTTTATTTCTACCAATTCCACCAAAAAATAAAGAGATCAGAAACAAGTATTGTGAAATGATGCCATAAATATTTTTAAAATTGTCTTGTATTGCTTCTTTCATTTTTTAAAGGTAAGAAATACTTCTTTCATTTTTTAAAGGTAAGAAATACTTCAATTAAAATTGTTTAAAGGAATTTGTAATGAAAATGGAATATAAATGACATAGATTTAACATTTTTAAAATTTTGCTGAAATGATAGGTATTTTTCAAGTCGAAGAAGGCAGATAAGAATGATTGCTGAAATGCAAGCGAAAGGGAAATGTGAGTCTGTGGGAAGGTAACTAAAGAAAGGTGGACTTAGAAAAGAGGTAATTAGGTAGAAGAAATGCAAAGAGGTAATTAGGTAGAAGAAATGCATAATTTGCTATTTTACTCTTTCTTTGTAATATTAATATTAATATTTATGAGAGAATATGTGAAAGAGAGGTAAGTGTTCTGTATTGAATCTACTAAGAGAGGACCCAAGAAAGGAAAGGAAAGAAAAAAAGAAGACCTTTGAGACTTTCACTTTTTATGAACTCTTCTATGAACTTCATATGAACTATAATCCCCCTAATAGTCCTAAACTATAAGAAGTATGATGCGCATCTTAAGAAAACTGAGATTCATAAAGGGAATATAACCTTTCCAAATAGAATAAAACAGAGTAATATTTGCACTCATAACTCTGTGACTCCAGAATTCATGGACACTTCACCATACAAAGCTGCCTTCCCAAGAATTACTTTGTCTCCAGCATCATCTGGAAAGCATTCTGCCTCCAGTTGTCTTCATAATTATTCTGGTTTGCTTGGCAAGCAGCATCTTTCTTTCTCCCTTCCGGCCTTCCTCCTTTTTCTTCTTCCTCCCTCTTTCCCTCTCTCTTTCTCTAGCTCTTCCTTTCTTTTTTAAGTTCGTTTCAGTGGTTAAGAAGAGGGGGTTTGTAGTAAGACTGTTTTAGGCTGAATTGTGTCCCCTTTCAAATTTATATGTTAAAGTTTTAACTCCCAGTACCTCAGAATGCAACTGTATTTGAAAACAAGGCCTTTAAAGAGGTTACTAAGAATAAATGATGTCACTGGTGTTGGGTCCTAATCCAATATGACTGGTATCCTTATAAAAACAGGAGATTAGGATACATAGAGGAAAGACTGAACATCTATAAATCAAGGACAGAAGGCTCAGAAGACACCAATCTTACTGATCACCTTGGTCTCAAACTTATAGCCTCCAGGACCATGAGGAAATAACAAACTATTCATTTTTAGCCTTTGTTATGGCAGCCCTAGCCAACTAAAACAGACTATAAAAGCTTCAAATACCAGTTCTATAACTTACTAATTATATGAATTTGACATTATATTTACTTCATATTTGTTCTATTTACTTATCTATAAAATGGGTATTTTACTAGAACCTACCACATAGTATTATGAGGATTAAATATAAAAGAATTACAATGGTGACTAACTTGATAATGTTAGCTATTATAATTTTTATAAGTAATCCTTGAAAGCCTCTTGGGTACACTGTAGACACAGAAGCTCAGTATTTATAGAGCTTATTCTGCACTGAGAATGTCACATCAGACATTTTGAAGGTCTAAAAATAGAATTGAAAAATAGCACTGATTTGGAAAGAGTTTAGGGTCAAACCGAGAGACATTTTTGTTTGAATTTGGTTAAGCATAGGAGCTAAGAATTGCAAGACTCCAAGTGGTAAGCTGAAGCATTACAGGTCTCAGTATAAAAGTCATGTTCTAAAGATTCAGATCCATTGGAGCTAAAATATTTTGGCAATTTGGCTTTGGTGGCCAGAAGAAAAAACCTCAAAAGGAATAGCAACAGATATTGACAAAAATGAAATTTATGGGATAAAAAGAAAAAGAGCAAGAAACTCACATGGAATTAAAGAGAGTAATAGGATTATAACATAACATTAAATTTCCAGTTCATCATCTTGGGAAAGGCATGATACAACTGGTAGGCAGTTATCGATCTATTTTATCATTAGTATTTGGGTATACACATTATTTTATCATCTTTAAGTGAATCTAGAAAAAAAATTATGGTGCTAACATGTATACTGAAAGCATGGTACTTATCTAAAGCTTCTAGTTCAGATTTTCGTCTATTACATAGTGTTGAATTTTTTTCTTTTTTAAAGTTTTACTATTAATCTCTAAGCTCAATGAGTACTTTGCCACGTCTAAAAGAAGGAAATTTCATTTTAACTGCTGATTTATGGTGTACCAGTGGAAGACAGGAGAGACAAAGCCTGACAACCAGAAAAGAAAAAAAATAAATTGAAGAATCTTTCTAATTTTCTGCTCAGCAGTGGCTAATATTGTTGCCCTCTTGTTGTTGATTACTTCCATCCACTCAATTTGGCTGATCTCCAGGGGGCCTACCCTTCTGTCCACTAAAACCTGGCAGTCTGTTTTTTTTTGTCGTGGTTTTTTGTTTTATCTTTAACTGATGTGCTTTCATTTTGTTTTATTTTATTTTGGTTGTTTTTCATTTTGGGTGAGTTTACAGCACACTGATACCAAAGAAAATGAATGAAGAAAGAAAACATTAGAATAAAACTATGGTGGAGGAGAAGGGGGACAACAAACTGTACAGGAATTCTGATAGTTTTCTATTTCCTTTTCTTGAAGTTTCCTTTTTGTAAGTAGTATTCTCAATTGTAAATCAACAAAATATTGACAATAACTAGGATCTGCAAATGGATTTTTGTTACTAAACATTCTTTACTAGATTTCCAACTGTATTTCCCCAGTGGAGAACTTGCATAATCTCAGGGAGAGGTTTGAGAGCCAGATTTTTCTCAGGAGAACAGTATTTCCTGAATAAATACATTGTGGGAATGCAAATATTTGGGCAATTTCCCAGGGGAGGTCTAAGGCTGTGTAACTGTACATTTGTCACATACCAAATTCTAACAAGTCGGCACAGAGCCTGCTTTATCTCTTTATTAACGTCCCTGCTGGGTTCCACATTTTTGGGATGTCGAGTCATCACTGTAAAGATTATTTTGGCATTAAATTTCTTTATATATGATATAAAATTAAAAAGATAAAATTTTGTAAATTTGGCTATATGGTGAATATATACTACATTTATTTAAAGCAATAATATTAGAAGTGCAAAGATGTATCATTATAAAACATCATTTTTTATAAAGATTTACTATTTTCACAGTGGTTTCTTATCTGTTAGATTACATATTGACAGTAATACTGTGCAAGTATGTTGAATAGTGCTATGCAGGTACATTGAATTTATCTTAGAGCTACATAATATATTTTTCAGCATGATATGACTAGATGGCTAGTAAGTGACAAAGGCAGAACTAGAACCTGGGCTACATTATCCCAGAGCATCCTGAAAATAAACAAAATATATGAAATGGAGTCCAAACCCCAACCCAGGAAAATATAATAAAGAAATATATTAATTACTTAAATTTTTCTATATTTATTTTTTAAAATATTACCTTAATTCAACTTGAAGAAGATGTTTGGAATTATCACAAAGCAAACTACAGGATAAAAACTGGTTTCTCTGATTTGTTAATTCTACAAATAGAACTCATTAACAAATATATATTTTTACTTTGATCATTAATATAATTTTTGATTCAGTGAGTTGCCTAAATGTTTTCTATTTCTAAATAAAATTCTAAATTTCATTTGTATTTATTATCATAAAATACTTCTACATCACTCTATCCACATGTATGTAGGAATCTGGGTTTCAGCCCAAACCCTAATTAACCTCATTAGAGAAGGGCATAGGTCACAAAGCTTAGAAACCTGGAGAATTGCCTCTCACACCTGGGAATAGGGCACAGAAGTTCACCTAACAGTCAAACCCTGAATGAATGGATTAGTACAAGCCTAAACAAGAGAATGTCTAAAGAGATACTTGAAGATCTGTTAAGTATTATATTTACTTTCCCTTCAAATTTGAAAGGAAATACAAAGCATTTAATACCAGTTTTTTTAAAAAAAATCCTGGCTAAAGAGTTGAAAAGAGCAAACCCTGTTTTATTTCAGCCTCCTTTCAAACATGTCATTACAGTCAATTCAATTATCTGGGATTAAGTGTTATATGTAGATTAAGTCTGTTTAGATTTGCTCTGTAGATGCCATTTTATTACTATAGGGAGGTTAAATTACAGTTTGTCCTTCTAATTATAACAATCATAATGCAAATAGCAGTTTCTACTGTCGAATCTTTATTATTATTTTGCTTTTCTCATTTGTATCTCATACTCACCTTAAGAGAATGTTATCTTATGCTCATTTTATAAAGGTAAGAAACAATGGTTCAAAATAACAAAATAAATTGTCCAAAAAACAGCTTGGAAGTGGCAGTGTAAGTGTATCTGACCCTGAAGCAAAGGCCTTTAATCACTGCTCTATGCTATCAGATATTTTAAGATAGTGTTGGCAAAAAAAAAAAAAAAGTAAAAATCATATTTAAACACTGATGTATCAACTGAGTAGTGTGACTCATTTTAATAAAAATGGTAAGAATTTGAAAAAGGCAGTAAAGATTTGATACGGGCAGTCACCATCTTATAATGGAGTCATATTCCAAACTCTGTTGGTAGGACCAGTGTTTTGGAACTCTGAACATACAATATTATAAATGAAGTTTATGTTGATAGTTAACTGGTAAAAACAAACACGAATAAAAAAAGCCTCAATGCATAAGGATGAACTAGTCCAGATTTGAAGTTTAGCAAGAATGCTGCATTAGACCCAATTCAAGGTGGCTTTTATTTGCTATCACTTCCAAACAGCCAACAAGTCTTAGAATGGATCTTCTTCACCAGGTTAGTGAGGCTCTCAGGACCTATCTTAGTCTTTTAGGGCTGCTATAACAAAATATTACAGACTGTGTGGCTTAAACAACAGAAATTTGTATCTCACAGTTCTGAAGGCTAGGAAATCCAAGATCAAGGTGCTGGCTCAATGGTTCCTGGTGAGGGCTCTCTCTTGGCTTGCCACTGGTGGCTGCTTTCTCACTATGTCCTCACATGGCCTTTCTTGTCCTGTGTGCACATGGAGAGAAAGAAAGAGATATCTCTTCTCTAAGGCCTTCTTTAAGGCCATCAATACTATTGGATTAGGATTGAACACTTACTGTCTCATTTATGCTAATTACCCCCTAAAGCCTTACCTTCAAATAAAGTCACATGGTGGGTTAGGTCTGCAACATTTTGGGGAAACACAATTCAGAGCAGGAACATTCCTAGTGTTTCAAGGAAGTGTCTCTAACTTGGTTGCAAATTTGTCTCAGAAGCGGGGGTCACTGCCTTTCTATCAGTAGGCTGAAGCTGAAGATACATCAGCCCTAGAGTGTACTTTCTAATGTGCAATTCAATTCTTTCCTTTCCGCATAGCTACAGACTTTCATTCTCTGTTTCTTGTGGCATTATTAACCTTTAGGCAGGACTGGTCATACCACATTTCTATTGAAAATATAGCAATCGCCAACTTCTTATGTTGTACATTTTATGATAATTTGCCCAAATTATGGTGTTTGTTTATTCATTTATGGTTGTTTCTTAAGAGCAAATAACTGGTCTGGGAAAGTGACTGTTTTCTAGAAGTGTTCTCCAGTGAGAAAGTGTATTTTTTGCTCACAATAAGAAGGAAAGACTTGGCAGGGGAAACAGATCCTCACGTCGAATTCCTTCTCTACCCTTATTTCTCAACTGTAATTGCAAATCACATGTAAGAGAGCAGAAGGCACTGCCCTGGAGGTCAATTCTTGTAACCTGAAATTGAGTAATATATTTGTTTTCTGATTCAGTTAGTTGTGCAGACTAACTATGAAAGTACCCAGAAGGCTTATTTTGAAATCAGAGATCTTTTTCAGAATTCTGCATAATAAAATTCATATACTAAATATTCGAAGGGCCCCAATCTAAATATGTAATATTTACCACAAGATTTTAGGAAAATAATCAGTTATTATTACAAATATGAAAAAAGGTGGAAAGACATTCCCAATGGCAGCAGAGAGAAAACCTGATAAATCTGACTCATATTGTCAACATTATCTCTTCACTTTTGGCATCGTCCCCTGACTTAATCACATGAATGGAATGGAAATATTGCTTCTATACAAAATCTCTACTCAAATCGTGTCTTTCAGAGCATAAAATAGGTTCCTTCTTATGCTTTTTAAACCACTGTACCTCTTCCTGTGTTACACATTATATATTTATTTGCTTACTCTGTCTTTTCTCTCAAATGTAAGCTCTTTAAATATGGGAATCATGTTTGTTCTTTCTGGTACCTACTGGAACTCAATGGATATTTGTGGAATAAATCTTTTATGAATTAAAAATTGAGTAAAAATTGTTTTATTTTGTATTTTTTTAACAGAAAATAAAAGGTCACTGGAGAAATTTAAAACAAATACATAAGCTAAAGTTATTTTAAATGGTATGAATAAAAGTGAATATAATGGGTAATGGGTCTCAAGTATAAACTAATCCTTCATTAGAGAAGACAATTACTACTTAGCTAATCATTTTTTCCTTTCTTCCACCTTTGTTTCTTACAAAACCTGTCCATATTCTGTACTCACAAAATGTATTCTCAAAACTCCTAATAAATGGACAGTAATGGAGTCACAGCAGCATCCAGCCACAACTGACTTGCCAAGGAGTCAATACCTTTACAGATTCGGGCTAACTGCTGTCTGTAGAAAGGTGTGTGGTATAGAGTTCTACAGAGGGCCAATACTAGAGAGGCTGCTACAGTAAACTTAGCTGTTTATATTTTAGTTTCTGGCTTAGCTCATGACTGTAGTCTCTAAAATACTCTGTATTCTACCAAAGAATTCCAAATTGTGCTTTCAAGGTCTTATTATGTAAGATGTTTATTGTGTCTGAATGAATTCAGTCTCACAATGAATCATTAAAATGTGATGTATTTTATCAGCACCTTATTGATGTAATAGTTTCTTTTTACAGTTATTACAAAAGTGTCAATAACAAAAATATTCACAGAAATTTTTCTGTCTATTTTGCAACCATTTGACTATAAATAATTTTTCATAGTTTCAATTTTTCTATTTAAAAATATCTATAGCGTATTCCTCTTTTGATATGATTTATATGACCATGATAAGCTTACAAGTTCTATGTCAACCAAAAATTTTATTTTTCCTCGTCTCTGCAATGGGAAAAATTTAGAAAGGCTTACCAATGCAATCACCTAGAAATTGACTATTTTATTTATGTTTGATGCCATTTACAAAAATAGTTTATTTTTCATCTAAGTGATACATTGACATGTCTAAGACAACATTCTACTTGATATTATTAAAATTGTATTCATTATAGTCAAATAAAATTGTGCTATGACCATTTATAATACACTTAAATACTTTCTTCCAAAGGTAGAAATGATTGAGAGAATGAAGATTTCTTACCAATTGCTTTTATTTAATTTTTTTCAAAATTGGAGTATTCTATTTATTTTTAGCTACATATTTAACTGTTCTATTCTTTTAGTATTTAAAATATTAAAACTGTCTTTTTAGATTGGAAGAGTAATACATGTGTATTTTTCCAAATCATAAAACATAAAGCAGAATAAAGAAAATACAGAATAAGCATCAATCTACTTATTCAGAAACAATCTTTGATTGTATATGATTTCTTATGCATATTAATATGTATAAGTGTGTTTATACATGTGATCATATTTATATGAACATATGTGAATGATCATTGCACATATATTGTTTGGTAACCTCCTTTGTCATTGAATGAGATAATATTGATAACTTTTGAGTTGTAGGCAAGACGGCTGAATAGAAACAGCTCTGGTCTGCAGCTTCCAGTGAGATCAATGCAGAAGGCAGGTGATTTCTGCATTTCCAACTGAGGTACCTAGCTCATCTCATTGGGACTGGTTAGACAGTTGGTGTAACCCACAGAGGGTGAGCTGAAGCAGGATGGGGCACTGCCTCACCTGGGAAGCACGAGGGGTCAGGGAACTCCCTCCCCTAGCCAAGGGAAGCCATGAGGGACTATGCCATGAGGAACAGTGCATTCTGGCCCAGATACAACGCTTTCTCCATGGTCTCTGCAACCAGCAGACCAGGAGATTCCGTCGTGTGCCTATGCCACTGGGGCCCTGGGTTTCAAGAACAAAACTGGGCAGTCATTTGGGCAGTCACCTAGCTAGCTGCGGGAGTTTTCTTTTCTGCTGTGGGAGTCTGGAATGCCAGTGAGACAGAACCCTCATCCCCTGGAAAGGGGGCTTAAGCCAGGGAGCCAAGTGGTCCAGCTGAGTGGATAGCAGCCCCATGGAACCCAGTAAGCTAAGATCCACTGGCTTGAAATTCTCGCTGCCAGCACAGCAGTCTGAAGTCCACCTGGGATTCTCCAGCTTGATCGGGGGAGGGGCATCCACCATTACAGGCTTGAGTAGCTGGTTTTCCCTTTACAGTGTAAACAAAGCCTCAGGGAAGTTCTAACTGGGTGGAGCCCAACACAGCTCCACAAACCCACTGTAGCCAGACTGCATCTCTAGATTCTTCCTCCCTGGGCAGGGCATCCCTGAAAGAAAAACAGTAGCCCCAGTCAGGGGCTTATAGATCAAAATTCCATCTCCCTGGGACAGAGCACCTGGGGAAGGGGTGGATGTGGGCACAGCTTCAGCAGACTTAAACATTCGTGCCTTCCGCTCAGGAGAGAGCAGCAGATCTCCCAGCACAGTGTTCGAGCTCTGCTAAGGGATAGACTGCCTCTTCAAGTGGGTCCCTGACCCCCGTGCCTCCTGACTGGGAGACATCTCCCAGCAAAGGTCAACAGACACTTCATACAGGAGAGCTCCAGCTGGCATATGGTGGGTGCCCCTCTGGGATGAAGCTTCCAGACAAAGGAACAGGCAGCAATCTTAGCTGTTTTACAACTTCCACTGGTGATACCCAGGAAAACAGGGTCTGGAGTGGACCGCAAGCAAACTCTAGCAGACCTGCAGCCGAGGGGCCTGACTGTAAAAAGGAAAACCAAGAAAAAGGAATAGCATTAACATCAACAAACAGGACATCCACACAGAAACCCCAGAAACCCATATGAAGGTCACCAACATCAAAGACCAAAGGTACATAAATCCACAAAGATGAGGAAAAATCAGTACAAAAAGGCTGGAAATTCCAAAAACCAGAACACCTCTTCTCCTCCAAAGTATCGCAACTCCTTGCCAGCAAGGGAACAAAACTGGATGAAGAATGAGTTTGATGAATTGACAGAAGTAGGCTTCAGAAGGTGGGTAATAACAAACTCCTCCAAGCTAAGGGAGCATGTTCTAACCCAATGCAAGGGAGCTAAGAACCTTAAAAAAAGGTTATAGAAATTGCTAACTAGAATAACCAGTTTAGAGTAGAACATAAATGACCTGATGGAGCTGAAAAACACAGCATGAGAACTTTGTGAAGCATACAAAAGTATCATAGGTGAAAGTATTGAGCAGAAGAAAGGATATCAGAGATTGAAGATCAACTTAAGGAAATAAAGCATGAAGACAAGGTTAAAGAAAAAAGAACTAAAAGGAATGAACAAAGGCTCCAAGAAATATGAGACTATATGAAAAGACCAAACCCACATTTGATTGGTGTACCTGAAAGTGACTGGGAGAATGGAAAGAAGTTGGAAACCACTCTTCAGGATCTTATCCAGGAGAACTTCCCCAACCTAGCAAGACAGGCCAACATTCAAATTCAGGAAATACAGAGAACACCACAAACATACTCCTTGAGAAGAGCAACCCAAAGACACATAATCATCAGATGCAACAAGGTTGAAATGAAGGAAAAAATGTTAAGAGCATTCAGAGAAAAAGGTTGGGATTCCCATAAAGGGAAGCCCATCAGATTAACAGTGAATCTCTCTGCAGAAACCCTACAAGCCAGAAGAGAGTGGGGGCCAATATTCCACATTCTTAAAGAAAAGAATTTTCAAGCCAGAATTTCAGATCAAGCAAAACTAAGCTTCATAAGTGAAGGATAAATTAAATATTTTACAGACAAGCAAATGCTGAGAGATTTTGTCACCACCAGGCCTGCCTTACAAGAGCTCCTGAAGGAGGAGCTAAATATGGAAAGAAACAACCAGTACCCGCCATGCAAAAACATACCAAATTGTAAAGACCATTGACACTATGAAGAAACTGCATCAATTAATAGGCAAAATAACCAGCTAACATCATAATGACAGGATCAAATTCACACATAGCAATATTAACTGTAAATGTAAGTGGGTTAAATGCCCCAGTTAAAAGACACAGACTGACAAATTGGATAAAGAGTCAAAACCCACTGGTGTGCTGTATTCAGAAGACCCATGTCACGTGCAAAAACACACATTGGCTGAAAACAAAGGGAGAGAGGAATATTGACCAAGCAAACGGAAAGCAAAAAAAAAAAAAAAAAAAAAAAAAAAAAAATCAGGGGTTGCAATGCTAGTCTCTAATAAAACAGACTTTAAACCAACAAAGACCAAAATAGTTGAAGATGGGCATTACATAATGGTAAAGGGATCAATGCAACAAGAACTAAACTATCCTAAATATATATGCACCTGATACAGGAGCACCCAGATTCATAAAGCAAGTTCTTAGAGATCCACAAAGAAATTTAGACTCCCACACAATAATAGTGGGAGACTTTAGCACCCCGCTGTCAATATTAGACAGATCAATGAGACAGAAGGTTAACAAGGATATCCAGTACCTGAACTCAGCTCTGCAACAAGCAAACCTAATAGACATCTACAGAACTCTCAACCCCAAATCATTCTTCTCAGCACTGCATACATTCTTCTCAGCACTACATCACAATTACTCTAAAATTCACCATATAATTGGAAGTAAAATACTCCTCAGCAAATGCAAAAGAATGGAAATCGTAACAGTCTCTCAGACCATAGTGCAATCAACTTAGAACTCAGGATTAAGAAACTCACTTAAAACCATACCACTATATGGAAACTGACCAACCAGCTCCTGAAGGACTACTGAGTAAATAACAAAATTAAGGCAGAAATAAAGAAGTTATTTGAAACCAATGAGAACAAAGACACAACATACCAAAATTTCTGGGACACAGCTAACGCAGTGTTTAGAGAGAAATTTATAGCACTAAATGCCCATAAGAGAAAGTGGGAATGATCTAAAGTTGACAACCAAACATCACAATTAAAAGAACTAGAGAATCCAGAGCAAACAAATTCAAAAGCTAGCACAAGACAAGAAATAACTAAGATCAGAGCAGAAATGAAGGAGACAGAGACAGGAAAATCTCTTCAAAAAATCACTGAATCCAGGAGCTGGTTTTTTGAAAAGATTAACAAAGTAGATAGACCGCTAGCCAGACTAATGAAGAAGAAAAGGGAGAAGAATCAAATAGACACAATACAAAATGATAAAGGGGATATCACGACTGATCCCACAGAAATACAAACTACCATCAAAGAATACTATAAAAATCTCTATGCAAATCAACTAGAAAATCTAGAAGAAATGGATAAATTCCTGGACATGTACAACCTCCCAAGCCTAAATCAGGAAGAAGACGAATGCCTGAGTAGACCAATAACAAGTTCTGAATTGAGGCAGTAATCAATAGACTACCAACCATAAAAAGCCCAGGACCAAAGAAATTCATAGCCGAATTCTACCAGAGGTACAAAGAGTAGCTGGTACTATTCCTTCTGAAACTATTCCAAACAATAGAAAAAGAGGGACTCCTCCCTAACTCATTTTATGAGGCCAGCATCATCCTGATACCAAAACCTGGAAGAAACACACACAAAAGAAGAAAAATTCAGGCCAATATCCCTGATGGACATTGATGCAAAAATCCTCAATAAAATACTGGCAAACAGAATCTAGCAGCACATCAAAAAGTTTATCCCCCACGATCAAGTCAGTTTCATCACTGGGATGCAAGACTGGTTCAACATACACAAATCAATAAACTTAATCCGTCACATAAACAGAACCAATGACAAAAACCACATGATTATCCCAATAGACGCAGAAAAGACCTTCAATAAAATTCAACATGGCTTTATGCTAAATACTCTCAATAAACTTGGTATTGATGGAATGTATCTCAAAATAATAAGAGCTATTTATGACAAAACCACAGCCAATAACATACTGAATGGGCAAAACCTAGACACATTCTCTTTGAAAACAGGCACAAGACAAAGATGCTCTCTCACCACTCCTATTCAACATAGTGTTGGAAGTTCCGGTCAGGGCAATCAGGCAAGTGAAAGAAATAAAGTGTATTGTAATAGGAAGACAGGAAGTCAAGTTTTTTCTGTTTGCAGATGACATGATTGTATATTTAGAAAACACCATTGTCTCAGCCCAAAATCTCCTTAAGCTGAAAATCAACTTCAGCAAAGTCTCAGGATACAAAATCAATGTGAAAAAATCACAAGCATTCTTATACACCAATAACAGACAAATAGTCAAATCATGAGTGAACTCCCATTCACAGTTGCTACAAAGAGAATAAAATATCTAGGAATACAACTCACAAGGGATGTGAAGGACCTCTTCAAAGAGATCTATAAACCACTGCTCAAGGAAATAAGAGAGGACACAAAAAAATGGAAAATCATTCCATGCTTGTGGATAGGAAGAATCAATATCATGAAAATGGCCATACTGCCCAAAGTAATTTATAGATTCAATGCTATTCCCATCAAGCTACCATTTACTTTCTTCACAGAATTAGAAAATCAAACTACTTTAAATTTCATATTGCACCAAAAAACAGCCTGTATAGCCAAGACAATCCTAAGCAAAAAGAACAAAGCTGGAGGCATCATGCTACCTGACTTCTAACTATACTACAAGGCTACAGTAACCAAAACAGCATGGTACTGGTACCAAAGCAGATATAAAGACCAATGGAACACAACAGAGGCCTCAGAGATAATGCCACACATCTACATCCATCTTATGTTTGATGCACCTGACAAAAGCCAGCAATGGGGAAAGGATTCCCTATTTAATAAATGGTGTTGGGAAAACTGGCTAGCCATATGCAGAAAACAGAAACTGGACCCCTTCCTTATACCTTGTATAAAAATTAACTCAAGATGCATTAAATTAAATGTAAGTCCTAAAAACATAAAACCCTAGAAGAAAACCTAGGCAATATCATTCAGGACATAGGCATGGCCGAAGACTTCATCACTAAAACACCAAAAGCAATGGCAACAAAAGCCAAAATTGACAAATGGGATCTAATTAAACCAAAGAGCTTCTGCACAGCAAAAGAAACTATCATCAGAGTGAACAGGCAACCTACAGAATGGGAGAGAAGTTTTGCAATCCATCCATCTGACAAAGGGCTAATATCCAGAATCTACAAAGAACTTAAACAAATTTACAAGAAAAAAAAAAAAAAAAAAAAACATCAGAAAGTGGTTGAAGGATATGAACAAACACTTCTCAAAAGAAGACATTTATGCAACCAACAAACACATGAAGAGAAGCTCATCATCACTGGTCATTAGAGAAATGCAAATCAAATTCACACCCATTAGAATAGCAATCATTAAAAAGTCAAGAAACAACAGATGCTGGAGAGGATGTGGAGTAACAGGAATGCTTTTGCACTGTTGGTGGGACTGTAAACTAGTTCAACCATTGTGGAAGACAGTGTGGTGATTCTTCAAGTATCTATAACCAAAAATACCATTTGACTCAGCAATCTCATTACTAGGTATATAACCAAAGGATTATAAATCATTCTACTATAAAGACATATGCACAAGTATGTTCATTGCAGCACTATTCACAATAGCAAAGACTTGGAACCAACTCAAATGCCTGACCATGATAGACTGGATAAAGAAAATGTGGCACATATAAACCATGGAATACTCTGCTGCCATAAAAAAGGATGTGTTCATGTCCTTTGCAGGGAAATCAATGAAGCTGGAAACCATCATTCTCAACAAACTAACACAGGAACAGAAAACCAAACACTGCATATTCTCTCTCACAAGTGGGAGTTGAACAATGAGAACACATCGACACGAGGGGAACATCACACACCCTGGCCTGTTGGGGGTTTGTGGGACTAAGGGAGGGATAGCATTAGGAGAAATACTTAATGTAGATGATGGATTGATGGGTGCAGCAAACCACTATGGTACTTGTATACCTATGTGACAAACCTGCACGTTCTGCACATGTACCCCAGAACTTAAAATATAATAAAAAAATTAATAACTTTCCAAACTGACTTGCATAACCTCATTTAATGGCTGCATAATTTTTTGGGGGATATTTAAAAATTTATGTTATCATTCTCATATCTTTGGGCAATATCTATTTTTGCAATTACAAGTATTCATGCCAAAGTGTTTTTGTAGTTTAATATTTCAAAACTTTGAAAGTTACTTATTTATGGTAAATTCACAGGAGAAGAATTATTGGGCTTAATATTTAAACATTTTAATAATATTAATGTGTATTAAAAATTGTCATTCAGAGATATAAAATCAACATACACTTATGAGCATATGAAAGTGTTTATTTGTACCTTTGCCTAAATGGAGTGTGTGTGTGTGTGTATGTGTATGTTCTTTCAAATTTTATCAGTTGTTCATTTGGATTTCAGTAAACATTAAGTGATTGCTACTTGGACAGAATAATGTCTGTGAGTACATTAGAGAAATATTTTACAGAGTGTGAGAATGCAAAGTAAGGACCAGTGATAATAAAGTTCTAGGTATGCCCTTGTAGACTCTTTTTTTCCTTTCAAAATAACATAAGAATTAAAACAAAATGAGAAGGAGCAAATAAATATATTGATTGATGTTATTTTATATGTAGGGCAAGGTAGTGTACAAAAGTGAGATGGATAGAATGGACATAGGAAAGGCATAAAAAAAGATCTAACTTTGATTACTAATTTTTTAGTGGAAAAACACACTAACCATCTATAAGATTCAGTTTTTCATTTGTTAAATGAGGTTATTAAGCCTATTTGTGTTTTTATGATGAGTGAAGAGAATGTGTAAATAACACAGCAGATAGTGTGTAACCTTAGTACATTTCCCTCAGCAAAATTTAATCCACTATTGGAAACTTCAACATCTGTGATTTTTTCCAGAAGTAGAAAATGCCTTCAGTTAAAGTTTGATGAAAGTAGATAGAAAGCTAGAAAAACAAAACGGCCCATTTGTTTTCAAAAGGCTAGATGTGATTTATTCCAAATCAGACCACAGAAAAAAAGAAATGGTGGAGGATGGGAGAGATTGTTAATGTGAAAGCAGAGTCTAGTTTATCCTCAAACTGAATAAACATGTTTTGCATTCAACATGCTTGTTGAGAGAATTCCTGACATCTTTCACATCACAACCACCACACATTATGTCATTCTCTTTTTCTTTTTTGAGACAGAGCCTCGCTCTTTCACTAGGCTGGAGTGCACTGGTTCGATCTTGGCACACTGCAACTTCCACCTCCCAGGTTCAAGTAATTCTCCTGCCTCAGCCTCCTGAGTAGCTGGGACTACAGGCATCTACCACCATGCCTGGCTAATTTTTTTTTTTTGTTGTTGTTGTATTTTAGTAGAGACAGGGTTTCACCATGTTGCCCAGGCTGGTCTCAAACTCCTGAGCTCAGGCAATCCGCCCGCCTCGGCCTCCCAAAGTGGTAGGATAACAGGCGTGAGCCACCGTGCCCGGCCACATCATCCTCATTTATACCCTTAACTATTTGAGCTTCATACTAAACAGAAAGAGTAAGATCCTTACCTCACTGCAAAAAATTGCAAAAGAAGATGGAAAAAACATAGTGTGTTAATAAATCATATCATACTATGATGAAAATCAAAGAAGCCCCACTGCATATTCAGTATAGGGGGATTAATGCTGTTAATAATATGACAGCTGTGAACTGGAAGGAAATAGTATTTTGAAGGTAGATCCTTGGTAAAGTGAAATATCAAAAACTTCTGAAAACTTGGAAAGAAAGCTTGATAAATTAGGACAAAGAATGAGCAAAATCTGTGAGAAATTTTACAGATGTAGGTCAAATAAAGAGATGACTTCTTTTATGTAATAAATTTTCTTAAAACAAAATAATAAACTGGCCAGGCAGGGTGGCTCACGTTTGTAATCCCAACACTTTGGGAGGCCGAAGTGGGCAGATCACTTGAGGTTAGCAGTTCGAGACCAGGCTGGTCAATGCGGTGAGACCCCATCTCTACTAAAAATACAAAAACTAGCCTGGTGTGGTGATATGCACCTGTAGTCCCAGTTACTTGGGAGGCTGAGGCAGGAGAAAAACTTGATCCCAGGAGGTGGAGGTTGCAGTGAGCTGAGATTGTGTCACTGAACTCCAGCCTGGGTGACAGAGTGAGACTCCATCTCAAAAAAAAAAAAAAAAAGAAAGAAAGAAAGAAAGAAAGAAAGAAAGAAAGAAAGAAAGAAAGAAAGAAAGAAAGAAAGAAAGAAAAGAAAATAATATAAACCTTTAATTAAAAAGTCAGCTTAAGAGATAGGATTAAGTAATGACAGATCATTCAAGATGCTTCAGATTCTGAAGCACAAGTGACCACAAGCAACATATTATGTAAAAATATTCAGACACATTTTCATATATCTTCTCCATATTTCATATCATAACATCACAAATACTTATCACACACACTCAAAAACTATAAGACATAAAACTAAAAAGTTTTCCTAACATGTATACTTGAAAGTTTTCACAGAGCAATTTGAAGTATATTCTGGAATATCAGAAAGCCAGAAGTTTGGGGATAAGAATTATCTATGATTTGTAATGCAATATTGAAAATAGTGGTTAATTTGTGAGAAAATTCAAAAGTAAATTGAAGAGACTTTTATGATTAAAATGATAAGGCAAGTGAGGAAGAGAGAGGCATCAAGACCACCTACAGTGAGGGTCTGACTTTAGCAAAGGCGTCAATTGATGGTTCCTGACACTGACTTGGGAGCCTAAAATAAAAAAGCACGTTGTCCTAGGAAGGTGATTAATTCAAGGTGAGGTAGTTTGAGTTTGAAGGATTTGTGAAACCTCCAGTGGAACTATGAAACAAAAAGCCCCATATATAGATATGGCTCAGAATAGAGGTCTCTGCTGGAGACAAAAACTTGAGAATCAGGAGATAAACTATCATTGTTTCGTGGGGTGAATGAGATCTATTTATTTAACAAGTATATATAGTATTTGATGTGAAGCAAGCACTCTCCTGAATGCTTTTATGAATATTAACTCATGTAATCCTCATAGTGGCTATGAGGTGACTGTGAAGATTGGGAAGGAATATCCTAGAAGTGAACTCTGAACAACCAGGAGAAAAACAAGTATGAGAAAACTGAGAGGAAATGGCCAGCGAAGCAGGAGAAAACCTGGGAAGCTGCAGTTACACAAACACTAAGGGAAGTGAGTATTTCCAGAAATTATCATGAGTCAACGATGTCTAAAGCACAGAGTGTTCCAGAAGGGAAGGGGTAACATGGGATTTAATGGCAATGGCATCATGAGTAACCTTGTAAAATCTTTTAGTGTGGGGGGCAACAGCAAGTGAGATGGGGTAGGAACAGGAACCGAGGCTATGTAAATAGAAATTAGGATGTTATTTTATAAATCTGTGCTGAAAAGTAACAGAATTTGAAGGGAAAAATTTTGTGAAGGTTATAGTTTTATGTGATTAAAAAGGGAGAGTTAAAAGCCATAAGAAAAGTAAAATGAATAGCAAGTGAGATCCCAGGCACAGGTGAAAAGAGTTTAACTGTGTGCTGAGAAAAGTTGTATTTTCCATTAAAATGATAGGTTTTCTTGGTGGGGGATACAAATACATTTTCAAAGTGTGTGTAATGAATATGTGTGTGTGTGTGTGTGTGTGTGTGTGTGTGTTTTGCCGGGGGTGGGGAACAAAGAAACAGAGAGAGAGAGATGAGAAAGTTACTGAAGAGCAGATAGGAAGGAGAAAAATTTCTTGCTGTGATTAAACTTTGTACGTGAGAAAGAGATTGAGCTTGTCCTTCAGAATGACAAGAAGTAGTAGACTTTTAAAAATGTGAAGGTTTGATGTTTTCTCTAAGCATAATAAAATGGAGCATTAATAATTTAGCATTAAAAGATTTCTGGAGCCAGGAGCTGTGGCTCACGCCTGTTATCCCAGCACTTTGGGAGGCCGAGGCGGCTGGTCACAAAATCAGGAGTTTGAGACCAGCCTGACCAATATGGTGAAACCCAGTCTCTACTAAAAATATAAAAATTAGCTGGGTGTGGTGGCATGTGCCTGTAAACCCAGCTACCCTGGAGGCTGAGGCAGGAGAATCGCTTGAACCCGGGAGATGGAGGTTGCAGTGAGCTGAGATAGCACCACTGTACTCTAGCCTGGGTGACAGGGTGAGACTTAGTCTCAAAAAAAAAAAAAAAAAAAAAAAAAAAATTCCGGGCTGCTGGAATCCCAGCTATAAATTAATAGTAACTGCTGCTGCCTTAAAAATTCAGCATTTCTCCCCTCCAGATACAGGAATTTAATATTTGAATGATTATATTTGTATTTTATTAACTGGACAGAGATAAAGAACAAAAGAAGCAAGACTTTGAAAGGTGTTGGTAAGAGGAAATATATAAATGGTTTATTACTTAATCATCAACTAATCATTTTTTTCTACATGTGCTCTTTCAATGTTTAGAAATGTAGATAATAATTCAAATTAGTAATATCACACTTTGGAATTAAAAATACTAAAATGGTTGTGTGCACGTTCATGTTTATTTTACTAGAGAAAATAAAATTACATTTTAAACAATGTAGGTTCCAACATAATGAAAATTATTATATATCTACCAAATTTAATATACACTAAGTTAAACTGGCAGTGATAATGACTACAAGATAACTTCGGAATAATCCACATGATATGAATTTGAAATGCTGTACTCAAAAATAGATGCATACTTTAAGATCAACCAAGTAAAACTTGGTGTTCAAGGAGAAAAAGATGGTTTGGTAACAGAAAATACTTTAGGTCAATGAGATTATGAATTCATTTTCATCATTTCTCTTGTACTTAAAAAAAAGTTTAGTCATCTTGTTTGTTTGCTCATGAAACATTCTCTGCTACATTAGAGTGAGAAGACTCTTTAATATGTTCACAAATCCAGCTCTCAGAGAAGGTTAGCCTACACCCACCTAAGGAATAAATCATTAACCCACATTGATCATGGTGATTCCATTAACTTTATAGTGTTTGGTTTAGATATTTCTATATGAACTCTGGCTAACAAGTTGAGAGGGGATGTAACTGCATGGTTGGGGATGGAGTGATTTTGAAAATTCTCCTTGCTGTGAATGCAGCTATATGGGAAGAACCACAAGATAACTCCTCCTTGTATTTGTCCTGTCTGTAAGTAACACCCGTTACTGAAGCTGCTATCTTGTAACATTGAGGCAGACAAACTAAAAATAAAATTCATCTGCTGTGAATGATGGAAATAAAAACACAGGAAAAAACTGGTTCCTTGTTGAAGGAACCAGTCTTGAAGCCGCTTACCTCTGTATTTTGTATAATGCGGGCTAATAAATTTAAGCTAATTATTTATGCTACCTGTGCTGCGATGTTTTCCCATCAGCAGCCAAATATAACCTCACAGTTGTTTTGCTATTTTTGCTTTCACAAACGAGCTATTAACCAACTGAAAATTTTTTTTTGATTGAAGGATGCTTAGGGGATGAGAGGATATCAATAATATAAGCCCATGCGAAATCCCCATTTCTTATCATTAAAACTGTCCTGACATTAAAGCAATGCTTAATTTTTACCATAAGAGCGAAATTTTGAGATTATAATTTTAAAACATAAAATATTTACACTTAAATTACACTTATAATTTTAAAGTGTAAAATATTTACACAGATTAAAATATGGGAAACAATGAAGCAAAACATTCTAAACTTGAAAAGTAAATTAATATTACAAGCACAGAGACTTAAAAACAAACAAAAACAACAAAAATCAAACCTCCATTGTAATTGCAGATTTGCTGACTAATCATGTTTACTAAAAGACTGGCTAGCTTGAGCTCAGGAGACAGAGGTTTTAGTGAGCTGAGATAGCGAGATAGCGCCACTGCGCTTCAGCCTGAGCAACAGAGCTAGAAGTCATAAAAAAAAAAAAAAAAAAAAAAAAAAAAGACTCGCTAAAGGGAAACTTCTTTTTGGATTTGGCTCTTTTTACAGGAAGTAATAGTTTCTGGAGAATTACTTGATGAAAAATTTCTTAACCTTACTTCATGAATCAAATCACAACTCTTGCTACATTATAGATTGTGAAAATCTAACTGATAAGAAAAAATAATTGTTTCTCTTGGCCAGGTGCAGTAACTCACGTCTATAAAACCAGCACTTTCGGAGGCCGAGGCGGGCGGATCACCTCAGGTCAGGAGTTAAAGACCAGTCTGGCCCACATGATGAAACCCCATCTCTACTAAAAACACAAAAATAAGCCGGTCGTGGTTGCGCCTGTAATCACATCCTCGGAGGCTGAGGTAGAAGAATCGCTTGAACCCGGGAGGCGGAGGTTGCAGTGAGCTGAGATCGTGCCACTGCACTCCAGCCTGGGTGACAGAGGGAGACCCTGTTTCAAAACAAACAAAAAAAAAAAAAAAAAAAAAGAAAGAAAAATAATTGTTTCACTCTTTCAAGTACAAAAGTAATTGTACATGGTTGTTTTTTAAAGGAGGGAAAGGAGGGAAATCTCTTCTAAGAATAAAACTATTCACTGTATAGAATTAATATTTTTGTTATTCATAGTATTAAAAAAAAGGCCTCATGGGGAGGAAATAGCAATGCCAGGCAAAACGAGTATATATTTTTATGTTATAACCCAATAGCATATAGCATATGCAAACTGTTTATTTAAATAATTTTAAAGCTAAAATGGAGGCGAGGTCACACAGTTATATATTGCTAGAGCTAAAAACAGTCATAGAAATAAGTATCTGAAATATCCAGGTTTTTAAAATACAAAAACTGAAGCTCAGGAAATTGATTTTTTTCACCCCAGAGTTTTACATTTCCATATTGGCAATGTTTCAACTCAGACATAGGAATTGTGACCATTCAAGGAAAGGGCAACTGCAAGCTTCAGAAAGACACGCTATTCTCAGAAATATTTTCCTTTTTATCACCTAAAGTAAATTTCAGATCACTTACAATCTCTAGAAATTAACATTTCATTAAGCCATAACTAGGAAATGTTTAATGTTTGAGCTAAAGTTAAGAAACATATTTAAACTTAATTAAAACAAAATAAATTAAATAAAATTAATTAAAGCAAATTTTTATGTAATGCTTTTTGCCAAAATTAAGAAATTTAATTAAAACAAAACTTTTTTTGGTGTTTATATTTTTGATAGGTAAAAATTTTATCCTATCAAATAACAGGGAATATTAATATTTATTGCCAATTAAGAGAGGAGTGTGAGCTCTAGAAGTGGAGAAGTGAAACTGGGAAGCAATAAGGGGGAAGGAGGAGAAGAGAGCATTAGAAAATTAAGAACAAGGCAAATGTAAACATGCAAACACATTTCTTAAAATTTGCAATTGAAATCTGAAGAGAATATGATATACTATAGATCTCCACTACTAAGAATACAACGAACAAATTGAAATAAAAAAGAAACACATAATAAAGGAAATAATGCCAATGTTTCTTTTTATAGTAATGAATAGTATTTTATTATGCCTGTTCTATGTATAGTTGTCCATAACTACTAAAACTCTCTAAAAATGAATGAAAGTATTTTGTCTGGACTTTATAGTTAGATTTGTAAGTTTTTTTTTTTTCAGAAAAATATTACATTATTTTCTTTGAATGAATTCACCTTTCTTCATCAAAATTACTCTGATTTCCATACTAACTCAATTTGTTTAAAAGCAAAGCTCTTTATGGTATATTACTGTCATTTCCTTCAGAGGGGAAAAAAAAAAAACAAATAAAAGTTAGTATTACATGTCTGAACCAAATGGAGGTTTTCAAGAATAAAATTCTGCACAACTACGAAAGCTGGTAGCTCCAAATGAAAGGAAATGGAATAAAAAATGAATGCAAGATAATACAATGAATTTTTGGTGTGAGAGGAGAAAAAAAGAATAATATATTAAATGTGTATTTCTCTATTATAATTACCACACATATTAAAAATGGGAATGATATATAGAGATAGAGAGACCTGTGGCTACTTTTGGCTATTTTACCTGCTTTTTGTATTTGCTCTTCTAGGTACCTGTTATTGAGTTAGGTAAGCAAATGGTATTTCAGGACCAAAATATCTATTTCCTGAAGAGTTGCTCCTTTAATTGTGTATCTACCTACTTGTCTATGTATCTCTTGGTAAATGAATTAATTTGTTAGTTAAAATCAATCTATTAATTCATAATGAATGGGACATCTTGCGGGAGGTACATGTGCTTTGTAAATACATGGAAAAACAGTTGAGACTTTCCTAACAGGTTCTGGTATTCAGATTGATATTACCTTTTTAAAAAATTTTTAGGATTAATAGCTAAAAAGATCAAATCAGTTTCTTCATTTCTCCTGAAGGCCTGTTTCCATCAGATTTTACCTCTGCCTCGACAAAAATATTGGAGACTTCTCAACTTTCTGCTTCTGATGATCTCAACTTGTGGTATGACAAAAGGAGAGCAAAATGTTCACTCAGGTATGGGAATTGCTCACAAAAATGTTACTTTATTATTTTTAGGGGGAAAAGGGGGCAAAATCTACACTCACAATACCTGAGATTGGATTTCTAGAACCTTTTGGTTTCAGATTTATGATGAATTAGAAAACTTTCTGCTTAGAAAAATGTTATAGTTTCAAATATTATTTAAAAGTTTTATCTTTAAGTACAATAAACATGATAAATAATGATCAATGTTTTCACTCCTATTAAGGAGAGAATTTTTAGTAGTAAAAATAAGCCTTAATGTGAGAAAGCTAAGAATTCATGATTGCTTCTAATGAAAGTATCTGGGAGGGATATGAGTTTGGTTCAAGAGAGGAACTACAGCTGTTGGTGACTACAACCATCTGCCCAGATGACATCGTGATCAACTGCTCTGAATCACTCTAAAGGAACGAAGAGTCAGGGCAGCTGAGTCATGGTCCCCCAGGAGCCATTAAGAAGTTGATCTTCAGTCACTTCCATTCAAACAGAAAAAATCCTACGAAGGATGAGAACTATGGTTCCTGAGAATGACAGGCAATTGGTGCCACTTTATTCACAGAATCCAATAAATAGTTTTCTTTGTTTCACATGTGTAATGCTCATTATTTTACATTTTTACAAAGACCACTTAGTCTGAATTGCCATTCATCTCTTTCCTATCAAAATCCTACCCAACACATAGTCATATCATCAGAAATCAGATGTTTTCTTGTTTAATGCCCTACCTAACTCATTCGATTGTAATTTTCTGGGAATGGTTACCAGAGATTTGATTTTTTGTAAGTTACATCAAATCCTCATTACTTTATAAATGATGAAAATTTGTCACATGGTACACTTTTCATATCTTTTAAAGGATTAATATATAAAAAGTACATAGTTAATGCTCAGCTTTAAAAATATTAAAATTGAATCTGCTTATTCAAGTATAATGATAGAACTGAAAGAGATCTTAAAATGGTTTAATCTCTTCCTTAGCTTTCAAAAATATAAAGTCTTCTTCTTTATTGGAGATTTCTTTATCCATAGAATATCTTAATTCCCCACTCCCCAACTTCCTCCCCATGTCAAGTTTTTAAAATATTTTTTAAATATTTTAAAATATTGTGTTTATTATATTATAAATATTATAAAATATTGTATCTTTAAAATATTTGTGTTGTCTTCTTCAGGATGTGTCACTGATTGACACTCTTTTTGATTCTAGTTATATATACTGTTATCCTTGGATATTAAAGTAGGTCTCAAATATAGCTTCCATGGTGGTGTGTAAGATTCTGAGAGAGCTGGAAAAAAGGTATAAGCTCCCTTCTAAAGTGCAAGTATATACTTGCAGAGATATTTTTTCACTTACATTTTTGGAGATCATCCATGGTCTCCCCATGTCTTTTACAGAAGAGGCTTCTGGCACCTATTAGGGAAGCTTGTATCTTCCTTATCTCTGTACTAGATGATAATATCGAATGCAGGTAAATGGTGGTGGGGAGAGTAATACTGACAGAATAGTGATATGGCAAACATTGGCACCTCAGAAACTTTTTGCGTTTTTGAGGGCTCTTATTAATATTTGCAAACTTTAAAAAGGCTTGAAAAGAGTTACCCAGAGCTCACCACATATAGAAAAACAGATATCTCTTGTTATGGGAATTGAGGCTAGTCCACATTCCCCTAGATTAAACATCTTTCCTCATTTGGCACATTCTTCAGTTGTTCCTTAAGAAAAAAACATACTAAGAAAAGTTAATTCTGGGAAGTCTAGAAGTGGAATAAAATTACTGACACTAAAAGGAAAGCCCAGATATCTCTTAAAAAATGCTTATCTTAATTTTTTTGAAAACTCACATTAGCACCAGATCATTTCTTTAATGCGTACCGATTTCCTTTCTTCATTGACTAAATAGCTTTGCTAAATGCGATTAAAACCACGTAACTCAAATGAGATATATAAGATGTTGAATAATGTTCACATATCTATAAAATCAAATTCCAGTGCTAATATAAATGATGTCTACTACGTTTGTCATTTATTTGGGATTATCTGTTTGCCTCAAGTGGTGCAAAAAAATTGAGCAGGAAGCACCTGAAGCTTCCTTTCACAACAAGAGGAAGTAGCAATTTGTATTTACTTTACCCAGCTTTCTTTATATGAAAGTAGCCAAGAAGCAGGGGAGGAAAGACAATTATAAGAAACCGTGATAGGAAACTACTGGGAAAAGCAATTTGTAATTTCTGATAAAACTCTAGGCAAATAACCCTGAGCACTCATAGTCTGGCAAGTGGGAAGTACCTGTTGAACAAGTGACCACTTGATTGATTTTAAGCATGTGGAGCTCATTTGTCATCTAAAATATAGAAGGGAGTGAGATATTAGCTTCCTGAATAGCTATTGTTATTTAGAAAAAATAATGAACCAATAAACTTCTCATATAAGATGAAATAACTATTTTCTAGAAACAGTGATCTTATGTTCTTCATTGTATAAACACATAGGTACTTATATAACATAGCTCCTGGGACACAATAAACAATAAATGTATGTTTATCTTATTTAGGCAAACTAAAAGTTGCAGGCTCTGTGCCCTTAAATTTTTTAAATTTATATTCACATTTTGTTTTTTAAGATGTTATGAAAATACAATTTTAAAAGCCCATCTATTTCTAACCACGATGTATTAACAGGGATTGGATTTTTCCACCCACTTAAAATAAGTAAAAAAAAAAAACACACAAAACAAAATAAAAGAAATTATATTGGTCAGTGGAGAGCAGTGATTTCATAGAGATAAGAAACAAGTGTTTAGCCCCACATTTGTACATTTGTTCCACCAGACTGAGTGGAGACTCAGTTTAGTTTCTATATGAAAGTTCAGGGAGGAGGAACTCTATAAGAACCCAGTGGTCTCTCTCAGTTTGGGAGACAAAGCAGACAGAATCTCAGGAGGTAGTTAGGGTATACAGTACCAAATGTCAGAGAGGACAGAGTTCTACAGAAAGAAAGATCCAGAGATCTTCAGATGGACTTCTAGTCTTCAGCTCAATATTGATCTGTTGCATTCATAAGAGAAAAGTCTGAAGACTGGGGAAAGCACCACCTAAAAGGGTTAGAGGGGCCCACACGTGTAAAGCAGGGAATATTTTTTGTTCCCAAGTTGCAAAACTCTCAGTTCGTGAAGGATTAAGTATAGTACTCAGTTGTTTGCATCAGTAGTAGGAAAAAATTAACCATAGAATAAACAATTATCTGGTCTTGCCTAACAAAATTTAATAGCAAGACAACAAAATAGGAAACAGTTTCCAAGTAATGTAAGTACATCCCAGAAGACAGCTCAAGAATATTTATAGAAATACAACATATACCAACATCCAATAAGGTAAAATTCATGATATTAGGCAACCACATCAAAATTACTAGGGATGCAAAGAGCAGTAGAATATAACTCATAATGAGAAAAGTCTAAATGACATAGAAATGACATAAAAAAACAGAATAAGCAGACAAGAATATTAAAAATTTAAAGTATTTCCCATATGTTCAAAAAACTAGAAAAAAGTTGTATTACATTTTAATATAACCATTGTGATTCATTTTCTGATATGAAAATTAATCTTTGAAGCTTCCTAAATGGACTTTAAAATATTACCAAAATATTCATAATAAACACCGTTATTCTGGAGACTTACCCTGTTTCTGAGATTTATTCTGCTTGTAAGCCTTGAGAAATGAGGAATGAGGAATGAGAAATGAAGTGATGCTTTCAGGTGAATTATCATAGAATTCAAGGACTGGATAGAAATAGGTGAGGGTCAAGACGAGGAGGAGAGAAAGACTAGGTTGACAGCCGTGTGGTGGCAGCACTTGAAGGTGTGGTATAGTTGGAGGGTGTCAAAGGCACATTGTGCTTGGTATTAAAAACTATTTACATTTTACCAGTGTCCTACTGATGAATACTTTCACATTTCTGATGTTGAAATAGCTTTATTATGCCCTAATCAACAACATATAATATTTTTTACTGACATATTGACTGGGCAATTCCTTGCAATAATTCTAAGTCTATACAGAGACCTAGAATTGTTCCATATGGAACAATTGGGATAGTTGTATTGCAGCATTGGGACTTCTATTATGGGCCATGATGTCCTTATATTCTTTTGTTTTTGAAATAATTTTACCACTTCGCTGTTCCAACTAAGAGAGGACACAACATTCCAAATAGAGGCTTAAAGAGAAAACAGTGGATTTGACATGGGCCCATACTTTCTGTTATTGTTAGTTTGAGGAAGAAGAAAAGTAGAGGTGATGAAGTTGCCCTCAACAACTGGTAGTTACTGGTAGTTGAATCTCAGGCTGTGGTTCTACTCGGCACCTGACACTTGGATAAGTGAAGACAGGGAGAGAAAGGTAATGGGAAGACTGGGCCCCTGGAATTGATATGTAACACCAAGAAAGCAGTCAGTGAGGATCTCAGAAAGCCAGGAGAGATGGTCTATTATGAAGAGTACTTGCTGGAAACACTTGAACACTTCCCTGTTTCTGGTGAGATTTGATATCCAGAAACACATGTCTGTTGAATTCAAGTTTCTCCTAATGCACACTGTAGCACTAAGAAAGAATTATAGTGCTGCTATATTTCTATAAAAGATAGCAGAATCTACCTTTGACACTAATGCATGAAAATATATTTGTGTTTTAAAAAGGCAACCTGCCAAATTTAATTCCTCAAATGAGTTAATTGCTATAGATGGTAAACAAAAAAGGATGGCTGGTTGTAGAAGGCCTGTATTGTGAATAGATGAGTTGTATTGTAGTACAATTCTTAGATCATGTCCACATAGAAAAAATAAATTGATGATATAATTAACCCATTTTAACCTATATTGTAATTCCATTTAATTAATTTATACTGATAAGATTTTTTTGAAAATCCTAGTCTAAGTAATTAATGTCTTCACTTTTCTTTTTATTGTCTCTTCCTTTTTATTTTTTGTAAGGATGTTTACTTTGCATTTTTTTCTTGTATTAGGTAGAGATATCAGTTGAAAGATACCTTAAAATTTTGTGACATTGAGTTTAATCAACCAACCATTCCTAAGGAATTGATAGTATATTTACTATTTGGTTAGATGGATAGGCACTCTGGTATTAAATTAAGTCTCTAAAGTTGGCATTTTTTCTCTATTAGTTTGCCATCCTGCCCACTTACCTCTTGAATTTGAAAGATGTAAATAAATAAGATTAGAATATGAATTTTTAAGATAATTAAATTGTTTTGAAAATTAGAGTTTATTACAAAATATGTTCTCATTTTATGTATTATTAATTTAACAATAAGTTTCATGACAAGATTTTAGTCAAAATAGTTACACAATCAACAAGCAAATGATATACGGGCAATCAATCAGACCATCAAACACCAGTTGATAACATAATCCATTTGGACAGGAACCACATTTCCAAAACGAGTTTTGATTTAGTCATTGGAGGTAAAACAAAAGATATCAGACTGTACCTTAAAAATGAACAAACAAAACAAAACAAAAACTTGTCCAATTCAATATACCTAATAGAGATAGGAATCAAATAGTAGTATATATCATTAAACTTTTCCAACAAGATTCTGTGGTCACCTGAAGTAGAAAAACTTGGTTTTCCAATGTAACTACTCAAATCAGTAAAAATAAATATTTTAAAACTTTACTCTTGTTTTAAAATTTTACTTTATTATGTTAGTTATCTGTATTTACATTAGTATTTTTCAGTCTTTATTGATCCCTATTTATATTTCATATAATTTTATTAAGCTGTAGGCCACAAATTAACATTTCATACTCAACTAAATGTCAGGGACTATTCCCTCTTTAGTTTAAGGATTAGATGCGATATGGATATTATATATTGAAATAATCATGCACTAGAATGATAGATTTAAAATCATCTTTAAAATGTGTTATGGAGATTTTGTCATGTTCAAAAATTTTGCAGTATCTCTCAAAATTGTCACAACTTTCCCCCTTTCATGTAAATATTACGCCTTTACATATGAAACGTGACTCTCTGTGCTGTATGTTTCCTGCTTGAGTTTTGCCCTTTGTGTTATATTATCTCATGTTATACAAAGTCATTTTGTGACTAATTTCCAGAGCACTGAGTCACAGTGTGGCTGTTGCTTATCTTTTCTTTTTTCCCACATGGTAGTACTCTTGGCCCTTATTTTTGGTAATTATTTTAAACTAATGAGTACTTTTTTTATAATTGAATAATTGTTTCTCTCATATTTCTGTGGTTGTTTACTGCTGTATTATATTCTTTCATTTTTTACTAGAAGCAAACATTTTATAACCAACAGGAACATAACAGTACATCATGTAGGCACGTTATCTATTGTTTTAATTTACAAAATTGCACAATATAGACTTGATCGTAAGTATTCTCGTTTAGATATCTCAGAATATAACTTTTGGTCTTTGGAGACTTGTAAAGTATTTCCTTAGATTAGTTAGTGCTGGCATAAAATATTCAATTTAGATTATGATTATTTTAATGTTTATACCTCATTTTAAATATCAACTAATGGCATTGAAAGATTATTTGAATAGAAGACTGACAGTCTCTTCATTATATGTTACGAAAGAAAATGCAAAGGTAAACCAAACTTCCAAAAACTTCCAATTAACTAAGCACAATTAGTAAAGAATTCTACTACAATCTTCAAATTATAAAAAAGCTACATACACCAATTCATTACAAAAACGTTTATGGTTTAAAATCATAAACATTGCACATAAATTTGCTTAAGAATTAAATGCAAAATGCTGAGAACTCAAGTTTGGATTTCGTTTGTTTACTTTGTTTACAGGGAAGGGTTGATTTTCATTTTAGGCAAATAAACAATGATCCTCCTCTATCAGTTCTTTGCCTCTCAGCACGCTGCTTTTCCCCCCGAGAAAGAAAAAATTGAAGTTATTTCTCATGGGCTAGACAGTATATTGCCAGGTACTCACAAGTAAAATCTCTGATGAAAGATCTTGGAATGTTTTTTTCAAAACGGAGTTGAGGTGATTTTGTTTTTCCTTCCAGGTATTGAAGAGAGGATTTATCTTCTCTACTTCTTCTTTTAGAAACAGATCAAGAAACTGGGGATTGAAGAATAACTGAAAGAAACGTAATCTGATTTTACTAGCAGTGAAAGAGCGAGGTAAGAATTTGACTGTTATCCAGCCTAAAGTCGCTGCTGTCTGTTAGAGCAAAGAGGGAGCCTGAGAGTCGCTTCAGAGATCACTGGCCGTTGGGAATAGCCCAACTTCCTGTTAGGTCACTGCAACTCTGACTCTGTTTAGTCTAAACCTCTTTTTCCTTTCTTTCTCTCTCTTTTTTTTTTTTTTTTTAGTGGAGGAAACAGATGAAGGAAACAGCTTACACCAAGATTTCAGTTACGATCATTTTGAACAACTATTTCTTTTACTTTCCAGGATTGTTTTTGTAATCAATTGAAAAAGAATGCTTTTTCTCCCCCTAGAGTTAGGGTTTAAAAAAAAATTACATACTTATTATTACATTGTTAATAAATAAACTTTTTTGCAGTTTGTTTCTTCTTCAAGTTATTTCATTTGTTTCACCCACTGTCAATATATTTATTTTTTAAAAAAGTCTGAGGGCTACCATTGGACATTTCTCTTAGTGAGACAATGTAATGCATTATCTATTCCAGGAGGTCAGGCTTTGAGCCCTACCTTAGCTACTTGCTAGCTTGGCTACTCAGCCAAGTTATTTGAATTCACTATGCCTCAGTTCCTTTGTTCCTAAAGTGTTGATAATAAGAGTTTCTGGGCTTGCTATAAGTACTAAATGGCTTAATACATAAAAAGCACTTAAGGCAGGCCCCAGCATGTAGGGAACCTCCAATAAATGTTCACTATCATTATGGCTGTTTTCTGTATTTCTATTATTATTCTGCACAATATATAAATATTTAAAGATGCCAACCAGAGTCTCTCTGCTGTATGTCCCTACCATTGAGGTTTATCCTTACTATTTCTGTATTGGAATTATGGTCATATCAGACTAAGATCACTAGAGATCTAATATATTGGCAGAATCTACTTTGCCAGGAGGGCTAAAGACATTTGTTCAGAAAATATATGAGTTTCTTGCTTCTCCATTTCAGATTCTTTGTGCCTTCAATTTTTCCTGCTTTCCTTAGACCTCTCTGTAAAAGGTAGTCTTTCATCTTGTGTGTTTTTAATACGTATTGAATAATTATTTGATGACTGGAATATAAATTATCTTATTTAATTCTCACAACTAGCTTATAAAGAAGGTCCTCTTTGTATGCCCATTTCACAGGTCTAGGAAGATTGAGTTCCATATGTGGAGCTGTGATTCTAATGTCATGCAGTCTGACTTTAGAGCAAAAATGCTTAAATCCTCCTCTATGCTGCCTTCACACTCATGTTCTAGATTTCATATCATGTTAATTACTTATCTCTTATTACCTCACGCCCTGCCCCTCAACCACAATCAAAGCTCTCATCTCACTCAGACTGTAGAGGAAAGTTCCTTTTTCTTGGTACAACAATGGACCTTGATTAAACTTTTGACGAATCTATAGCTCAGGTAGAGGCAAGCTCAGCCAATCAGATTTTCTTTCTTGAAAGCATAAAATGAGAACTATAGAAAAAGTACATAGTGTAAAAATAAAATAAAATGTCAGGACTATCTAAATTTATCATGTCAAGGAAAACAATTAAGCCCTAGGGACTGTCACGTAGCATATCTGCAATTCTGCCCCTTAGATGGTAGAGTGGCTCTTTTCCTGATTGTTCTTGTTCTAAAAATGACTAGCAGATACCGGATATCAGATCTTCCCCTACTTCCAATTACTCCTCTTTGTTATAGATTAACTGCCTCCTTTATTGTCTGGTACCTAATTCAGACCAGATGGCGCCCAAGACCCCATGACTATCACATCTTCAGTGTGGAATGTTAAATATACTTTCTCAAAACAAAGCACCACCTGGACCGATCAGCTAATTGCAACTGTGCCATTAAGGCTTATGAAGAAAGATGCTGAAATTTTGTTAAGCTTTCCTCCTAAACTTTGTCCCGATAAGTGATCCCAAACTTCTTCTTCTTCTTTTTTTTTTTTTTTTTTTTTTTGAGGCGGAGTCTCACCCTGTCTGGCTCTGTCCCCTAGGCTGGAGTGCGGTGGCGCGATCTCGGCTCACTGCAAGCTCCGCCTCCCCGGGTCACGCCATTCTCCTGTCTCAGCCTCCTGAGTAGTAGCTGGGACCACAGGCGCCCGCCACCTCGCCCGGCTAATCTTTTGTATTTTTAGTAGAGACGGGGTTTCACCGTGTTAGCCAGAATGGTCTCGGTCTCCTGACCTCGCGATCTGACCTCTCAAAGTGCTGGGATTACAGGCGTGAGCCACCGCGCCCGGCTGTGATCCCAAACGTCTGTACTTCTGAACTCTGACTTCCATTCTTTGGAATTTGTCCTTCCTGAACAGCTTGTCCTCAAACTTTGTGCTTGAATAAACTCTCTTTAAACTAGATTCTGACTCTTTTAGTTATTTTAGGTTGACAACGGTAAATTTCAGGCTCTTAACTAAAATGCCAGATAGAGAAAGGGCTGATAGCCACAATGTCTGTAAGCAAGATGGTTATGTGGTGAAACCTGGTTGACAGGATATTGAGGAAAAGAATAAAGGAAAACAGGTAACTTCTAAGAGAGAACCAGGGAAAGAATGAAAGCAAGAGCAAGAGTAAGCAAATGATGTGAGCATGATGCCTGAGCTCTACAGCTGCAGTACATGCCCAGGCCTAGCTCAAGTTCTCCAAAGTACTCAGGAGCATGCATCCTTGCAATAAGCCCCTTTTTGTCCTAAAGTCATTTAAAAATGTTTTTCTTAAAATGTTAAGAACCTATCTGAAAGAGCCATCGCTGAGTGGTTTTATTTTAACACCAGAGGTGATCAATTTCATAGTTAAGCTGTGCTTGGCATCAATGAAAACTTCTCATCATTTAAAAAAAAAAATGTAACTTGCAAAACCTTCAGTATTCTTGTGCTAAAGAGAATGTGAGAACTTGATGTTATGATACTGTAAAGTCAGCCTGATGTTGTAACTATGGACTCTGTAGACTCAGCTCCTCCCTCCCAAAGGCTTGTGCAAGATCCTTTCTGTGCTTTTTTTTTTTTTTGCTAGTTTACCATTTCATTGTGTATAACTCTAAGTCTAATTTATTTGGATAAAACAAATGTTCTCACCAACAATTTGTCTATCTGCCTTTGTATCTTAAACTCTTTGTGTCTAGTAAGTATCTGGATCTTTTCATTTCTCACCATGTTTTGTTATTTTTTCTTTCCAACTCACACGTGTCAAATATTATGTTTTTAATATAAGGTTTAATATTTCTTGACTAAGATATAAAAATAATCATTTTTCTTTGACTTGCCCTACCTATCAGGAGACATTTCCTAACTTCATCCTTTCAGAATGTTGGCTGTTAAAACATATCTGATGTTTCAATAAGTTCAGGTAATTCTAATTGATCATGGTGAGAAGGTCACACATGGTTGCAGGATAGAGAACACTAACATATTAAAACTTCAGATTCAACGGAGGTTTTCATAAATATCCAAAGCAAAATTAAATTTTATCACATCAAATATTCATTTCATGCTTTTTTTGTCTACTTTAAAGTGGGTAAATATTAGATATTTCATTATTTCATATTTTAAACAATTACTTTTCATACAAAATGTGACTGCAAAGATGTTTAACTGGATTGGGTGAAGGGTGAGTCCTTGAGCTTTACTTTTCATTCCAGTCTTCATCCTTATACATAGAATCTAAACCATACTTTTTCTGAAAATGGATTTCTGAAAATGGATCAGCAAATGAAAACAATGGACATTTTCAGATTTCAGATGTAAGAAAGAATGGCCTCTAGGCTATATCAGATTATATTTATTAAAACTCTATGTAATAGGTAAGACACATGCAAACATGATTTTAAACATGCCTCTATATTTATTTAATCATTACTGAAATGTATTTAGCTCTGAAGTCCCTATGTTTACTGATGGGGAAAGTGCAATCTTGCTTTTTGTAGGTAATTTATTACTAGCTAAATTATCAGTTAAAATTTGGTCACTTTGGGGAAAATTTAGGCAATTCAGATGTGTCCTGCTCTCATTCCTTCCCTTCTCTTGAGAGCACCTGAACCTTTGGGAGTGACTGGGGAAGGACCCTGGCCCATTTTCTCCTCTCTGTCCTGACTGCCCTCTACTAAGAGTGCTGTTATAGCTTGGTTGTGTCTATTACAGGCAAGATTTAAAATTAAAAATATGTTCTCACTTCAGATCATAGTTCTTGCAATTTAAAGCCTTGTCTTTCAAGAAAATCTTCTTTCCTGTGGGTTGAAACATCCATTCGGCAAGTCACGTGAAGTTCTTTTTGCTCTTATCTTTATCGGCCAGGGATAAAGGGTAAGGACAAAAATAAATGGAAAAATGTATCCTGTGGCAAATCAAAATACTACCAACTATAGTCCAGGCACCTTATTTTTAGCTAAATTTAATATGTTCATTTTAACAATAGTTGAGATATCTAATATTAAGCATATCATGCATTATCTGCATGATTAATTTCTCTTTTGATAGTTTTTTCAACCATTAAGTATCTCAATTTTTCATATTTCTTAAGAACTTAAAAAAATCCATCTTACAGGGAATGAGGGACATTTAGATACATATGAAGGAGAAGGGACATACTTAGCTTCTCTTCCTACTCCTCTCTGTGGTAGATTATATTATTTGTTCAAACATACATAGTTCCTTCCCCTCCCTTTTGGTCCCTCTTTGGTAACCAGTGAAAAGAGAATATTTCTCTCCTCTCTAACATAAGATTTTGCTGCATTACTGGCTTTGGCAAATACAATGAGCAGAAATAAATGTACGTAACAGCTGGGTAGAATTTTTATGAGCTTCATGACAAGTGTATGAATTTTATGTTCTATATTTTTTCCATTGTTTCTGCCAGATGATTGTTATGTTTGAGATAAGAGCTGTTCTTTCATAATCATAATAAAGAGGAAAAGCAGCACAAACATAGATGACCCACAAAGGTGATTGAAAATGAACGCTTTGTTGGTAAAAGCTCTGTACATTTGGGAGTAGTTTGCTACCAAGCATAAGTTAGGCAGAAATGAACAATACACTATCTTGACTGCATGCATATAATGACATTATGTAACCCTGAACCACTGGACTAAATTGGACTCCTAGACCCCACGTCTTCCGTCTCCCTGCGCCTCATCTTCTTCCTACACATTCCTTGCAGCATATGAAGTAGTTTGGGGGAGAATCCCTTCCTGAATTTACCTATGGTAAGCAGCAGCCTTCAACAATTAATTAAACAAGGATCAATTTGAAATATGTTGCAGATTAAAGTAAATTATTGTTAAGCAGCCTAGTAGTGCCAAAAGGGTTTTCAGGAATTTTCCATTCACAAGCAAGCTGAGTCCATCTGTAGGAAAATTCCATCTTCTCAACTGGTTAAATTTTCACATGGATATCAAAATAAATACATACATGTAAAGGTTGAGTGCCAGCATTGTTGTAATTTTTGTTTGATCTATGTCATATTCATTATTAATAAGGTATTTCTTGCTAAGTTGAAAATGAGAATGGTTTTTGGGAAGTAGTTGCAGCACGTGGGACTATGAAACTCTAGTCATGGTTTGATGGTTACTTAGCTCTCACGGAAAATTTTCCAAAGAAGTATTAGTCATAAATCGCATTAAGGTTTTCACAACAAAATATTACTACTTATTTTTTAATGTAATGTTTCACAAAGAAGGAAACAAGTTCTTCTGTGGACTGAAAAAATATTTAGTGTGAGATATTACATTAAAAAAATTCTAGTTTTCTATGACCAGACATTCTTCTACATAGTATGGTGATATTATTTAGATATCACTTATATTAATGTAGTTTTTTCCTAATACTATTCATTTATTTCTCTACCTCTTTCTGTGAGAACCTCGTAGGTATATCTATATCTCTGAAATGTAAATCAAGAGGTAATCGATATACATAAACTGACTGACTTTTTAAAGATGCATAACAAGGGTTTCCTATATGCTTATCTCTGATAAGTAAGTCCTGTACAAATGACATACCTGTTATAAAAGTATCACAGACTCTTAGGTCACAATAATTGATAAAAATCATTTAGCATAAGAAGAGTAATATTCCCACGGCACTTTGCAATCTGTTGCTTCCATCTATGGACCAAACATTAGGAGAGACTTGTCAAAGCACAGTGTGTTCAGAGGAGTGAGTCAAAAGTCATGTTATTTAAAGGATACACATTTAGACATCTGAAAAATATATGTACCTCAAAAGAAATATGAAGCAAGCTGGGATATTTAACTTTAGGAAGAAAAAGTTTGGAAAGTGGGGAGAGTATATATTCACGTATTATATTATATTACATTATTTTGTATTACTGTTGCTAGAAAATTAGTATGTGGAAGAGAGTGTAAATATAATCTATTTTGCTCCAGAGAGAATTAGATGAGTGATAATATTGGACCAGATTTTAGCTTAAAATCTGGATAACTTTCTTACCAATTGTAGTTTGCAAAGATTGGATGAGCTGCCCTACAATAGGGTATGTGCTTATTCTCAGAAATGTCAGAGAGTGGTATGTGGAAGCTGCTCAGAAGACATATTGACACTGGTGTCTTTAGTCAAGACACTTTGACTAAACTAAAAGATCTGGAGAATTATCTCTGTTATTCACAATTCTTCTAGACTTCTCCTCCCTTGATCAATAATAAGGATAATGTAGTTACATGTATAAAAACAGTAATACAAATAGATGCATGGCAATAATAGTTAATGTTTATTGAAGGCTTACAGGGTACCAGAAATTATTCTAAGTCCTTTATGTCTTAAAATTGCTTAATTCTTGCCAGGTGGCTCACGCTTGCAATCCCAGCACTTCGTGAGGCCAAGGTGGGCAGATCACAAGGTCAAGAGGTGTAGACCATCTTGGCCAACATTGTGAAACCCCAAATTTACTAAAATTACAAATCAAAAAAATAGCTGGGCATGGTGGCATGCACCTATAGTCCCAGCTACTTGGGAGGCTGAGGCAGGAGAATTGCTTGAACCCGGGAGGCAGAAGTTGCAGTGAGCCGAGATACACCACTGTGCTCCAGCCTGGTGATAGAGTCAGACTCCGTCTCCAAAAAAAAAAAAAAAAAAAAAGAAAAGAAAACTGCTTAATTCTCGCAACAAACATGTGAGGTAGGTAATAATATTTTTCCCATTTATAGATGAAGAGAAATTATTAGTGTAAGTTCAAACAGCAAATAGAAAACAGTGAAATTTGAATCTTGACAGTTGGATTCTGAACATACAGTCCTAAATACTGTACCACACTACCCCTCTGTTTCAGTAGTTATGTTACCTTTTCTATACTTCACTAGCCATAATAATAAATATCCATTGAACTTCTTAGTTAAATTAAGAAATTCCCAAAACCAAATCTAGTAATTTTAAAATTATGTATAATCTACAACCCAGAAATTATATCTCTAATATTCTAAAAAAAGTTGCACTCTGCATTTATGCACCAGTAAATACTAACAATGATACATGTAGTATACATTTTTTATTATACATTAAATTCTGGGATACACGTGCAGAATATGCAGGTTGGTTACATAGATATACACGTGCCATGGTGGTTTGCTGCACCCATCAACCCATCATCTAGGTATTTCACCTAATGCTATCCCTCCTCTAGTCCCTCACCCCACTACAGGCCCCAGTGTGTGGCATTCCTCTCTCTGTGTCCATGTGTTCTCATTGTTCAACTCCCACTTATGAGTGAGAACATGCAGTGTTTGGTTTTCTGTTCCTGTGTTAGTTTGCTGAGAATGATGGTTTCCAGCTTCATCCATGTCCCTGCAAAGGACATGAACACATCTTTTTTTATGGCTGCATAGTATTCCATGGTGTATATGTGCCACATTTTCTTTATCCACCATATCACTGACGGGCATGTGGGTTGGTTCCAAGTCTTTGCTATTGTGAATACTGCTGCAATAAACATATGTGTGCAAGCGTCTTTATAGTAGAATGATTTATAATCCTTTGGGTATATATTCAATAATGGGGTTGCTGCATCAAATGGTATTTGTGGTTCTAGATCCTTGAGTAATTGTCACACTGTCATCCACAGTGGCTGAACTAACTTAACTCCCACCAACAGTGTAAAAGCGTTCCTGTTTCTCTACATCCTCTCCAGCATCTGTTGTTTCTGACCGTTTAATGCATGCCATTCTAACATGAGATGATATCTCATTGTGGTTTTGATTTGCACTTCTCTAATCATCAGTGATAATGAGCTTCTTTTTATATGTTTATTGGCCACATAAATGTCTTCTTTTTAGAAGTGTCTGTGCATATCCTTCACCCACTTTTTAATGGGGTTGTTTTTTCCTTGCAAATTTGTTTAAGTTCCTTGTAGATTCTGGCCAATTGTCTCTGTTTGCAGACGACATGATTGTATTTAGAAAAACACATTGTCTCAGTCCACAATTTTCTTAAGCTTATAAACAACTTGAGGAAAGTCTCAGGATACAAAATCAGTGTGAAAAAATCACAAGCATTCCTATACACCAATAACAGACAAACAGAGAGCCAAATCATGAGTGAAGTCCCATTCACAATTGCTACAAAGAGAATAAAAGACTTAGAAATACAACTCACAAGAGATGTGAAGGACCTCTTCAAGGAGATCTACAAACCACTGCTCAAGGAAATAAGAGAGGACACAAATAAATGGAAAAACATTCCATGCTCATGGATAGGAAGAATTACTTTGGCCATACTGCCCAAAGTGATTTATAGATTCAGTGCTATCCCCATCCAGCTACCATTGACTTTCTTTACAGAATTGGAAAAAAACAAACTACTTAAAATTTCATATGGAACCAAAAAGAGCCCATAAAGCCAAGACAATCCTAAGCAAAAAGAACAAAGCTGGAGGCATCATGTTACCTGACTTCAAACTATACTACAAGGCTACAGTAACCAAAACAGCATGGTACTGGTGCCAAAAGGTATATATAGACCAATGGAACAGAACAGAGACCTCAGAAATAACATCATACATCTTCAACCATCTGATCTTTGACAAATCTGACAAAAAACAGCAATGGGGAAAGGATTCCCTATTTAATAAATGGTGTTGGGAAAACTGACTAGCCATATGCAGAAAACTGAACTGGACCCTTTCCTTACACCTTATACAAAGATATATGTAATATTTTTTACAAAATCTGAAAATTGAAAGCAATTAATTTTTTGACCATTAAATTCAGGAGTACATATGCAGGTTTGCTATACAGGTAAATTATGTGTCATGGGTGTTCAGTGTATAGATTATTTTGTTACCCAGGTAATAAGCACAGTATCTAATAGTTTTTCACTCCTCACCTCCTTCCCAACCTCCACCCTCAAGTAGGCTCCAGTGTCTGTTGTTCCCTTCTTTGTGTCCATACGTACTTGATATTTAGCTCTCACTTACAAGTGAGAAAATGTGGTATTTGGTTTTTTGTTCCTGTGTTAGTTTGCTAAGGGTAATGGCCTCCACCTCTATCCATGTCACTGCAGAGGATATGATCTGATTCCTTTTCATGGCTGCCTAGTGTTCCATGGTGTATATGTACCAACCACATTTTCTTTATCCAGTCTACTATCGATGGGCATTTAGGTTGATCCATGTCTTTGCTATTATGAATAGTGCTGTAGTAAACAAACATGTGCATGTGTATTTATGATAGAATGACATAATAATTTAAAAATTAATCAATGCGGACTGAATAAATGCACTGGGATATAATCATGTGATAGAAGACTATTTGGATAAAATACAGTAATATGGTATTTAGATAAAATACAGTATACACATGGCCAAAACAAAAAATAAATAGAGTAAAAGTTAAGAACAATATCATTTACATAACTTTAGAAATACACATAGCTATATATGCAATAAAAGGACATATAGTTACATTTGTTGTTTGTTCTAGAAAGGAGGGGAGAGGTATGCAATAGGGAAAGACTATAAAGAATGATGTGACCTTCAACTATACATGTAATATTTTACATATCTGATATGAAATACTAAATAATACTGTATTTTACACAAAATACTATATAATAAAATATAAATTATTACATATAACATATAGAGCAATTACAATGAAAATTCTAGTATTTACTAATTATGGATGATTGTTACTGGATTTTTGGGATATTTTCTTTTCTACTTTTCCTCGATTTCAAATATTTAAATTAAAAATAAATTAGAACATATAACAACAACAGAAAAACCTTAGAGAGACATTTTACAGTTCATTCTTTCCAAAATGCTTAATTTTAAAAATTGTAACTACCTAAATGAAAGAAAAAAATAACCATTTGTTATCAAGATAATATTTGTAAAAACAAATTAGAAGTCCTTTAAACGTTATTTCATTTTATCATTTTTATCACATCATAGTAAGTGCAGGTATTCTTTTACTTTTATAAAATGATGTTATTCTCTTTTATAATGTAGTTTCCAAAGTCAATGTGCATGAAAAGTAAAAAACATCTTTCCTGGTTATCTGCATATGATGCAATAACCAAAAAACTTCCAGTATAATAACCATGTGGAACTAACAGTACTCTTTTTCTAAATGTACTGATTTTTCTTTTCAATAACTTTTTCTCACAAAGCAGCTGACCATTTTTGGCAAGATTTAAGAATTTTAACCTACAGCTCTCTTTAGCTGTCTGTGCTAGGCATGCATGGCAACAAATGCCTTCTGAATTTCACTCTCAAAAGAAGCTTCTTTTTGCCTGTGCTTCTTTCTTTCTCTTGAGGAAAGCAAACAAACTTCATTTATGCTGTGCCTTTATTTTAAAAGGGAAACCACAGAATGTGAACCATGTAAACTAAATAAATTGAAAGCTATGATAACACTCTGTATGTAATCTTGACATCGCTTTAAGTCTTGCAACATTTAATATAAATCTTGGAACAAATTATTTTGTGGCCCAAGAGAAAGTACACAAGATAAATTTGTTATTTCCCTTTTTGTGTATGCTTTTCTTTCCGTCTGTGAAAAATGGATATGGGTTAGTGGGGACTAGCAGATTAAATTTCCTGTTTCTTCCTGTCTTTCCCCAACTCTGTGTAGAAGATAAAAACTCAGAACACGGATTTCCTGCCGAGCTTGCTGCTCTATCCTTTCTGGGAATTTTCCTAAGTGAGAAAAAAGTCCAGATGGAAAAATGTAACCTCCTTTGACAATTCAATAGGCAATTTAAAAAGTGCTCAAATATTTGTCCAATCTCTTCTCCTAGGTTCTGGCACGTGTGAAATGCACCTGATAAAGAAGAGTGATTGGTCTGCTCACCATATTCTCTTTAAGTTCAGATTTCATTAAGAAAAGTAATGTTTTACTTAACACAGAATTATAAAACCATTATTCACCAAAACTATTATAGGCTATTAAAAAATTTAACCAAGTATACACACTTGATTTTCTTAACAATGCCTTAAGATAGCACATGGAATGTTTAAATAACTTTACAAGTGTTAACTCCAACTCTATAATCCTTGAGTTTAACCATTATGAGGTATTGTTTCACTTTTTGGGACTAAGGGGTTTGCAAATTAATGATCCCTTTTTCTTTGCAGTATGTAAGGGATCAGTTTATACACACAAAACCTTGGGTGAGTGAACACAAAGAGAGAAAAGACCATTGAAAGGAGAAGCAAAACTGCTGAGAATAAATTCACAGCCTTGTCCCTGAAAATTAACCACTGTTGTGCTCACCAGAATTTTAGTATGTATGGATTTCATTTAGGATATCTGCCTGGAGACCCCCTTCAAAAAAAGTCAAATCTCAGGGCCAATTATCTTTGCTTTTATGGTTTCTGTATCTCTCAGGACCCTGTTTCCTTCCGCATTGGAATGTTAGGTCTCAGAATTTATACTTTTAACCATTCTGTGTTTTGTTTTTTAATGTTCTAGCCTTTGTTTTGCTTTTATTTATTTTCTATAGTTTAAACTGGTTTTAGGCTTTCCATTTACTAGACCGTTTATTTTAATTACTTTGTAACACACTCTTAATGATTCATTTAATCTTTATTGCTTGTATTCCATTGAAAATCATTTACTATTGAATCCCATCTATAATATTTTATTTTTAACAAATTTTATTGTTTTCAGTGTTCTTTTAACTCTCATTTTTGTCATGTCTGTCTTTAGTATTATTATTGGTGCTGTATTAATGTATATATAATGCATGATGGTCATGTGTATGAATATAGCATGGTATAAACCAGAGAAGTTGGGCCTTTTCTCCCTTTTACTTAATATAGCTGCAAGCCTTCTATCTGCCTAGGATGGACTACCCAACCCTTCTCAAAAATCGTATTCAGTGACTCTGTGATCACCACAATGAATAATTTCATAGGTCCACAGACAAAATTTTACCTATCCTGCAAGGAAGGAGAGTAGCAAATTGCATAAAAGGTTTGCCTTCTCATAAAAAACAATTTCATTTTGAATCTCCCAGGAAAATTACATGTAAGGATAGGTCAATTTTAGTGCAATCTCTCCACCAGTATACACATTTGCTGATTTCTATCTCTTTGTGAAATGATTTTCAGGGATAATTACTTATGGCATAGATTATCTTATCTCTCTTATTGATTAGGAATGCTTAAGGAACTTTGACATCAGAAATAATTATGCTTACAATCTTTTCCTGCTGTTTCAGACTGTGTATAGGGAACTAAGCCCTTGATGAATCCTGGCCTGAGAAAGCCTGGCTGATTAGATAAAACAATCCTGCCCAGATTTTCAGAGTGCACAAGACCAACCAGTCATCTTCATTCTTTCCTTGATTATAACCTCTGAGCATCACAAAATGTTCAACTGAATTGACATATGCAGTTTCTAGACTCTGTTCATTTCTTTAGTTGAGAACAGAATTTCATTTTAGGAAGGTTTCAGTCCTGCAAAACAGGTAAAAATGTAGTTGACTTTCTCTAATGTATTGTCCTTCTCAGCAGTGAAATTATATATTTGCCCCCAGGTATATTAACTTGGGCACTATTGACATTTTAGAACAGATAATTCTTTGTTGCAGTAGGTTGCCCTGTGCACTGTAGGCTATGCAGCAGCATTGCTATTCTCTATACACTAGATGCCAGTAAACAACTGCGCCTGATGGTAACAACTTAACATGTCTCCAGAATTTGCCTAACATTCAGTGAAGAACAGAATGATTCCCATTTGGAAACCACTGTTCTACTTTGAGCCCCACTCTGCAAACCTGACTGCATCTGGAGGGTTCTACTTAACTGTTCCTATGCTCTGTGTCTCATATTCTCCCTCTGAACGAATTATCTACCTGTGAGCTTTGGGGCTCTTAGGTAGCTTCTCAGAAAAGTTTATCTGGGTATGATATGTGGCCATTCTCTCAACTGATTTTTCATTTCAAATAAAATAGAATAATAAAATAAATACCAGTAAAGTAAAATACTTGATTAAGAATATCTGCTAATTATGGAAAATAAGAAAAGCATAAAGACAAAATTCAAATAATACGTATTATTCATATGTATTTCCCAACTATAGGCATTGTAAAACATTATTCTGTATATTCTCAGTCATGGAGAGCTCTACAGATATATATTTCTTTTTTTTTAAATGGATTATATTTTGTCTATCAGTGTGTGGTCTGTTTTGAATGACTTCACATTTTTTTTGTATTCTAATACATTACTTTTATTAGCCATGTTATTTAATTGCAAATGCTTGATTAGTTGCTAAACCAACAATCTGTTGTTAGAAAGCTGCACCTTTTAAATGACTATAAAATATCTGAATTTCATAGGCAATATATTTTAGAAGGCCTGTATCTCTGCTACCACATTGGTATCAATAATATAATTTACTTCAAAGGAATTAGGCTGGTCCCACCTTATGAAGTTAGCCAGGTTATAGCCTCAGATCCATGGACTTCTATATTTTATTATGTAAGTGGCTGCATCTTCCAATGGTAGTATGATACTATTAGAAGATTTATCTCCCAGGGAGGAAGATTCTTCTCTTGGAATGTCGTAGGGTAATTTAAAAGTATAGAAATGTTTACCTGGTAATAGTCCCTCTAGGCTATCACAATCTCATAAAAAAGTTGCAGAGGCAGAGTAGCATTGATTGACTATTGACTAAAGAAGTAAAGGTGCCAGACGTGGATAAATTTATTCTAGAACAAGACTTAGACCAGACTACAAGTTCTTCCGTGTGAGGATTGTACTAACTTCTATATATAATATGTACAGTGGTATATTAAAATGTACCTGTGTTGTATTAGAGTTCAAAGATTATGTTTATGACCACATATCTCAGTGATATATCTCAATGATACCAGAGTATGAGTTCAAAAGAAAATGAATACACTTTGTCTTTTTTATTCTATATTCTTTCTAATCACTTGAATTTTCAAATGTCTTCTATGAGTAACTAAGTCTGAATAATATATATATAAAACTATTATTATTATTATTATTTTTGAGAATAGGGTCTCACTCTGTCACCCAGGCTGGAGTGCAGTGGCATGATCTTAGCTCACTGCATCCTCCTGGGTTCAAATTATTCTCATGCCGCAGCCTCCCGAGTAGCTGAGATCACAGGCCTGTGCCCCCACACCCGGCTAACTTTTGCATTTGTAATAAAGACAGGGTTTCGCCATGTTGCCCGGCTAGTCTCAAACTTCTGATCTGCCTGTCTTGGCCTCCCAAAGTCCTGGGATTACAGGCGTGAACCACCACACCTGGCCTGAATAATAATTTTTATTCAAATTATTTTATTTTTATTTTTGTCTCTCTTTATTAAGTATATATTTGTGTTTTCACTATTTTTTTCTAAGAGGAACCAGAAAAAAAAAGACATTGGTCCATGCTCTTTGGAACTCTAAGGAAAAATGGCTCACTAACAACCACAAAGCTAATGGTTTTGTGATTATCTATTTCCATTTATCTAATAATACAAGACACAGCTACAAAAACAAGAATGGTTAGCAGACAGAGAGTTTGACTGATTTTTGGTAAGAATCATAAAAATATTGCTAACAGATAATCTCTATTTTAGACATTTAAAAATAATTTCCTGGAAGTTTATAAACATTTTATTAAAATCTTTTTACTTACAAATTTCTTAGGGAAAAAAAGTATGAAAAAATAGCACATAAACATAGACATATTTATTAAACACCAAGTATATGACAAATACCGTTCAAGGATTTAAAAAAACAGCAAAGGGTAAGACAGATAAAACCACAATAAAGTGAATTCTACCAATGATCACAACTTGTACTCTGAAGGAGGATTACAACAAACTATGTCTCACCTTTTGATATATCTCCTCTTAAAGCTGCTTAGAAATATGTTATTCCCAAGCTTCATGTAAAATTCTGTTTATTTATGCCTTTTAATTTATACAGTCATGTTGGTGTATCTTGGGGAGGTTTTCACTGGTTATTCAACATCTAAAATGTAAAGAAAAATTTTTATTTATCTCATATTCAGATTTTTAAAAAAATTTAAAATTGGAATCTCATGGTGAATAATTATATTTTTATGTCAATTTCTAGTCACTTGCACTTTACAGTTTATGATAGTAAGCTCCTTTAATGACGCTTATATTTTTTTCCTCAGTTTTATAGGCAAAACCTGGCAAAATTTTAAATTTGCAGTTCATTGAGTAACATTGAAGTTGAATATTAATTTTCTTATTAGATTTTTTCTTTTGTGAATTGTTATTTATGTTCTTTGCTCATTTTATATTACATAAACACATGTACATATGTACATATATTACATATGTTACATAAACATATACATTTTTTGCATACATGTATATATACACACAAACTTAAGGAGAAAATGCAATATTCTTTCTATTGTTAGATACTATTGTCCTAACACAAATAAATCTGTATAATGACAATAGTTGTATAGTAACAATCAACATTATTTAATGCCTATTATATACTTAGTACTGTTGTATTTTTTTCAAATAATTATTTTAATCCTTAAACAATCCTCTAAAGTAGCTATTGTCACTATTTTAAATTTAAAGAAATTTGAGAATTATTAGAAAGTGCAATTAAATTGGCCAGAATTTTAGTACTTACTGGCAGTAAGGAGCCAAGCATAGTTTAAATTCAAATCTGTTGCTCCTTTGTCTGTGATCCTCCCAGTGGGCACTAATGCATCCACACCCACTACGCAAGTGATTAGAAGGCAGAGAGTAAGAGACATTTTGATTCCCATTGGCAAGGCCCCTTCTGTCATCATGAAATTATTTTTATAATCTTTCTTCTTTTATTATGTTTTTATTTCTAACCCAAAGGACTGATGTTGTTTGAAATAAGAAGTGTTTGGTTGGTTGAAGTCTTTGATTGGAGAGGAGAAAATTGGAATGCGATCAAAATTTGTAGGAATAGAGAAGAAAATGGTGGCCCTTTGAATACTAGGTTTCTTCAAATTGTATTAAAATTATTCATGCTTGCTCAGAGAACAAGGGATTACTTGTGGTAATTACTGCCCTCTGTTGACGACATGATATATACATTGTAATTCACGTTTTAAAAAGAAAGTTATAATTACTAGAAAACTCATTTATGAAGATTAGTAAGAAATCTCAGAAAAGTCAAGTACTTGCCCAAACACCTATATAGTTAGTTAATTACGGGGACAGAATGAGACTGCAAGTGTCTTAAGCTATGATTAGTCTTGTGTTGACTAAATTAACAACAGTATTATTTTTGGCCTGAAATTATTTTCTGTTTTCTGAGACTCAAAAACAAAGGTTGTAGCACTCAAAAGAACTCAAAATACATTTTATTTAAGAAAATTTTAAATACAATTTATATTCAGGTTAAAATAAATTATGCAGTACAGAAAAGTGGGAAGTGGAAAATAAATAAATACCTTTTTATCACTCTCTACCTGATCCCAGAGGTAACAATCACTGTTTGTTGTTCTGAAATGAATTATAAATGCATAGAATTTTTTTCAAAACTAAAATACTGGTCTCTAACTTTTTTAAAACTTAAAATATATGTCTTAGGGTTTATTCCATATAACCACATAGAGCTACAGCTTAGTTTTTAATATGACTGCCTACTATTGATGCTTTCGAGGATTACAGGCATGTTTAGAATGCCCTTAACTTGGAGTAACTTGTTATTTCCACATAATTAAATTCAGGTTATGCGTATCTTCTAGGATTATTACTAAAGTGAGATTGTTTTGTTCTCATTACCTTCCACCAGGGGGCACTTCATTTTGGTGTGTCTCTATCAATGTTCATTCACTTCGATCACTGGATTAAGGTGGTGTTTCAGGCTTTTTCATTGAAAGCTACCCCATTTTCCTGTTTCTGTGTACAAGAAGGATTTGAGTGGCAAAAGTGCTCAGCTAAGATAAAAAGTAAGTAATTAGCCTGTCAAATCCTTTGTCTCAATTAACAGGAATAATGGAATGGATCGTAGAATGTTAAGCATTGTTTTCCCAAAAGTGCTGAGTATCCTAGTTTGATTCTAATTCCTTTCTAAATTAACATACAAATACGTGAGGTATTTGTACCAGTTGTACAAGGAGGGTAAATAATCTTTTCCTATATAAAACAATTGATTTAACTCAAATTTGTTAATATATAAGTCTATAAGCAACACATAAAGTATAATAATGATTCTTTCAATTGGCAGCTAGTTGAATATTAGAACTGATGATAGTTTTGTTTTTCTTAAAACATTTAATAAGACATAGTCATTTTTAAATAATGTTAAAATTTCAGTTTCGTTTGGCTATTTTAAATTTTCATACCATAATAAATTTGCAATTTGCATTTGCATTTTAATAAGTAATTTTAAATTCTTTAGAAGAAAAAGTTATTGAAAAGATGTTTTAAAATGTTTATATTTAATTTAATTTACATTTTGAAAAAGTATTTCAAATTGTATGCTCTTAAATACAGTACAACAAAATGATACGATAATCATGATTGCAACATAATTAGTGGTTTTGCTGAAATGAAGGCAAGGAAGATCAATATAGAATGAACGTACGCTTATGAATTATCTATGTATTTTCATTTATTATTAATCCAAACATCATAACCAGTTAACTAAATACCTAAATACGCAGAAAAAATTTGAGATGTCTCAATATTTTGTTAACTTTCCTAACATAAATATTACAGCTTTATAACGTATCTTTCAATTGTCTTTATGAAATATATTTGCCTAAATGGGATGGAAAATATTTTACATTACATACTAGCTTGATTAATAACTTTTAATATTTAACATATGGTTACCATAATGCCTTCTGCGTCTCACCTCACAATAATGCAAAGAGCGTATTTATTGAATCATCCATTCACCAACTATTATTGGTCAACTACTATGTGCCACTATTGGGACTGTAGCAGTAAACAAACAAAAAAGGAAAAATTCTGTTTGCTTGGAACTTACATTTTAGTACACTATTTACCAAAGAAGAAAGGAGACACATTCAGACATATAGCATAGCTTTTGCCCACTTTGTTTCACACATAACTTTCTTTTTTTTTTTTTACTTTATGTTCTAGGGTACATGTGTACAATGTGCGGGTTTGTTACATATGTATACATGTGCCATGTTGGTGCGCTGTACCCATTAACTCGTCATTTACATTAAGTGTATCTCCTAATGCTATCCCTCCCCCCTCCCCCCACCCCACAACAGGCCCTGGTGTGTGATGTACCCCTTCCTGTGTCCAAGTGTTCTCATTGTTCAATTCCCACCTATAAGTGAGAACATGCGGTGTTTGGTTTTCTGTTCTTGCGGTAATTTGCTGAGAATGATGGTTTCCAGCTGCATCCATGTCCCTACAAAGGACATGAACTCATCCTTTTTTATGTTTGCATAGTATTCCATGGTGTATATATGCCACATTTTCTTAATCCAGTCTGTTATTGATGGACACTTGGGTTGGTTCCAAGTCTTTGCTATTGTGAGTACTGCTGCAATAAATGTACATGTATCACACATAACTTTCTCAAGTTTTCTTTATTGGCATGATAGATTTTTGCTGAATTAATGTGGTTTTAGACGAATATAGTCATAACTACAGATAGATTTACCAGAAGCCTGGAGAAAAAGTTTGGCCTTAGGGGAAATGTTTAATGAGGAAATGACAGCAGAATAAAAATTTTTGTGTGGCCAATAATATGTTGAATATTTAATGAGTAGAGTTGAAAGTGGAAAGAAGTAAGGAAAATTGAAATTTAAATTGAGTTTTTGTTTTACTCTGGAGAAATATTACAGAAGCAGAATATGCCTGATTAATTGATTTCACAACATGTAATACACAATCACAAAATCATATCCTCTATGTCCCCATGGAAACAAAGTGATAAACAGCTGCTGTCCATTTTACAGGCACAGAAAAGCAAGGTTAATTAGAAGTACTGTACCTGAAAATTCAGTTCCATTAATGGCAAAATCAATTCAGAAAAGAGAGTTTTCACAGCATAATTTTTTTCCTAGTTCTATTAGTATTGTGTCAGATCCATATATTTGTGATTCATTAGAGAGCTTAGAAAGTGGGATGCCTGCCAATGCCCACCTGGACTGGGAAGAAAATCATTTCGACTGCCTTGGCAACAGTCATTTTTCTTTCTTTCAGTGTAAAAATCGTTCAGAATCCAGGTGACATTCACGATAACCCAAAGTCACACTAAACAATAAAATCATATAGACAGTACTCGGTCTTCCTCCCACCACAAATAAGTAATAAAATTCTTAAATCACAAGCTTAACCCAGATTTTTCATATTTATCTTACACTTAGGGAGTGTCTGTACCTTTCCTTTCACAAATAAGGATGACAACTAAGTAATGCATTTACTTTAGGATGATGTTTAGGGCTCAATTACCTGTGTGCCCCAAAGTATGGAAACAATCTTCAGTGAGTATTAAGATTCCTTTATAGTACGTGGGGTTTACAGCACAAACTGTTACTCATCTTCAGATGTTTCTCCTGATATTTGTACTGTTCATGCTTTGTGGATTGCAGTTACCACTCATAGTCAATATGAACCCAAATTGATTTTACTCTGTCTGAAAACCTTAACTCCAGTACATTCTACAGTCTTTCCCCCTTTTTAGTAGTAGCCAATAACCAGAAGCTGGGATGAATTCTCCCCGTGTACATTTTCTATTTACAGAAATAATTTATATATTTTTCCTGTTTTAAAAGATACACATATAGTATTATATTTTACTTATTCTTTTGTAACTTACTTAAAAATATATACCTATGTATTTACCACTTGTTTTATTTTTGTTGCACCTTGTTCTTTTGAATAGATATGTAAGAGTGGAATTGCTAGGTTGTAGAATAAGCAGTTTTTCAATTATAAAACATGTTGCTAAATGGCTCTACAAAGTGTTCTCATCACAGCACTCTGGAAGAGTATTTATTTCTTCACCTACTTGCTAAAAACTGTGGTGAGAATTTTTAACTCCTGCCAAAGTAATATTTAAGAAATGATGTCTCATTTTTTATTTGATTTTCAATTTTCAGATTTCTTGTGAAGATGTGTTGATAGTTATTGGTTTCCTCTTCTGAGAAGTGCCTGTTCATATTGTTTAACCATTTACAAAATTTGGTTTTCTGGTCTGTCTGATTCTTGTTTCAGGAATAATTATTTTTTATTCTGGACAAAACCTTTTATTGGTTATATGACTTAATCACTTCTCCAAATACGTGTCTTGACATGTTAGTTGGTTTAGAGTGCTTTACTTGTCTTGTGGCGATTAATACTGAGGTAAACAACTGTATCCATCCTCTTAATGATTTATGCATTTCACATCTTAAAAAATTCTACCTACCATAATAAGATAATAAATTCTATATTTTCTTCTGAAGTCTTACTTTTAAGTCTTTGACATCTTCATCTTTGTCTTTTGTTGTAAGCACTTTAAAGTTCTTTTGGCATTTTTGTACCTTTTACATCTTCCATGTGTGGTCTAACATTGGCTTGACCTTTTCTTTATAAAAAAAAATACTAACTAGTAGTTCATTGGATGAATAAATTAATTTTGAAAGAATATTGTTGATAGACAACAAGAGCTTGAATTCAGTGACCAGACAGATGCATTCACCATAGCTGGGAGAAAGGTAGCTTATCTAAAAATAGAAGTCAGCCAACGCAGGAGGATCAGGAGGTCAGGAGATGGAGACCATCCTGGCCCATATGGTGAAACCCTGTCTCTACTAAAAATACAACAATTAACTGGGCGTTGTGGCGCGTGCCTGTAATCCCAGCTACTCAGGAGATTTAGCAAGGAGAAACACTTGAACCAGGGAGTCTGAGGTCGCAGTGAGCCAAGGTCGTGCCACTGCACACCAGCCTGGCGAGAGAACGAGACTCCGTATAAAAAAAAAAAAAAAAAAGAGAGAGAGAGAGAGAATAGAAGTAATGGCTGCGCTAACAATAATCTTGATGGACATGTGCCTACTGCAGTCACACCAGATGCTGTGCTCAGGGGAGACCTGTGCTTAGCTCAACTCTCTGTTGTCGCCATCTTGAAACTTTAATAAGGAGCCCACTTTTTCATTTTTCACTGGGTCCCAATATTTTATGGCCAATCCTAGCAAGTATATGGGTACAGTTGCAAAACATGGGAAGATACAGTAACTGGTGTATATGAAAGTTCTCTTCTGTTGGCTTTCATATCTTTCAAAAAAATGGGGAAGTAAAGGTCGTTTGTCGCCCTGTGCTGCGTTCTAGGTTATTTTCCCAGGTCTCATATTCAACTCATTATTTCTTTCTGTGCCTTATCTGAAATTTGAGTGGATCAATACATTTATAATTATAATAACTATATTTTAATTTTAGAAGTCCTACTTAATTCCTTTTCAAAACTGACTTTTCTATGAATTTGGTGCTTTGGGCTTAATGATTTTAGTTTCTTGTTTTGTCTTTAATACTCTGTATACATTATTTTTATACTGTTTTCTAAATATTGTTTTTCTATTTTTTGAAGTTCTTAAGACTATTGGTTATGTCTGCCAATAATTCTTATGGTGCTAATAATTTTGGAAATGTACTCACCTTCACAGTGAAATTATTTGTGGAAATTCTGTCTTGGATTACATATCTTTTCAGAGAGATTATGCATTTTTATATACCAGATATCCCAAATGACTGCTGTTAGCCCACAGGGGAACGTTTTGCTATCATTTCTACAGACAATGCATTTCATATAATTGTCATAATGTACTAAAACAAAACAACTTACTGCCAAAACTGAAAAAAAGTAACAGAAAATATACAACTATAATGTCAAAGATACAACTCACTTCTCTTGAAAGTAATACCATTGTGCAATGCAAAAAATTTTATAAAGTTGTGGTCTTACCTGATTTTAAGTTTTTTAATGAAACTAGCTTCTAAGTTTATTTTCCTCTCTTACTGGCATTTCTAAACCATTGGAATTGTGCAAATTTGACCATGAACTCACCTAAGAAACATACTCATTGCTGTAAATTATCAAAGGAAACTTGTTTTCTGGCTGCAACCACAGCAAATGGTCTTCTGATCTACTTCTCTAAGTGAATAGAGATTTCCCTAGATTTCCTTTTCAGCAGTTGTGTAACCTTTGTGTAGAGTCTCAGTATTTTGCAGTTGCATCAATTCTAACGTCCTGTGTCACATAGACTCAAAACGTATTTCCTGTCCCCATGAGTATGTAAAACCAAACTTAATAGCCAGACACAGCCACAAGACCAGCTCACTATTTTCGTTTTATCCTTCATCCCCTGACCCTGAGGATTTTACATTTTTTCCTATAAACATAGCAATACATTTTATCAGAAAAGTTGTATTTCTATTCAGCACTTTGAGGCATTTGTAGCATAAAAGTTTAGTATTAATTTATTCTACCATATTGCATCCATCACGATAATTTTAATTACATTCCATTAACTCAGGAATTTAAATTTTCTCTTCGAAACAAGAGGCTACAACCACCAGGCAAAAGTTTTTGAATACTACCTCACTGTTAAAATATTTATAATATTCTTCACGTCCTTACTCCAACACATTTCTTTTTACTCTCAGTAGAGGATTTTGTTTTGTTTTGGGAGAAAAAGGAGACAGCTAGATAATGTGTTACCAAACTTCCTGTTCCTCACCAGCAATCTGTTCTCTATCCATACCTTTTCACCTCAGTTGTGTGGGTGATGGTTGAGTTGAAGCAAACAGAATATACTGTAAGTAGTTTAAGGATAAATGTATTTATTACAGGGTTCTAAATGGATTATAAATTATTGAGAGGGCTTAAGAAAGAGACATATAAACATCTAATAGCAGAACCGTGCTGCCAGCTTATCAGCAGCTCTTCTCAGAATAAGGAACTTGTCTGTTCATTGATAAGTCGTCTTCACAGCTGTTGTCTCCAAACACACACACACACACACACACACACACACACACACACACACCCGCTACTATTACACCTGCTGGGTTCAGAACCATGCTGCCTCTTTTACAACACTGACCACCAATTAGAGAAGCATGCACTGTGCTTCTCTTGTCAATCAATAATCTCAGTTGTAATTCCAAGTCTTGTGTGAGCTCATTTGATTATGGAACCTGAAACACATTTGGAATTCTAGCTATAAGAGAATCTGGAATTTGTTTTAAGCTTTTCTGTCTCTGCAACATAGAAAGAAATACTAAAAGAAAGCTGGGATAAATATGGAATATTTTCCACTCACACTATTCTTGGAAGTTCCTCTTTCCAAAGTTTTTGTATTTATGAAGTCAAATGGACAGTTTTCAATGAGCATCTTGCCCTCTAGACTTTGACCTCTTCACATAACTTGAGATTAGTCACTGTTTCTTTCTAAAAATTTCACCTGATTACCTGTCTCTGCCTTAGTCTTATTTCAAGTTCTTCTTTCTCTGCCCATCCATCAATTTGTATTTTTCCCAAGGGTTTATATACTTCTTTCTGCTAATCTGAAGACTACATCTAATTTATTTCTCTGAACTGTTGGTATCAAATAACCATACATGTATTGAATTACAAATATTGTTTTTCTTTCTAATACTTCCAAACATAGATACGATTACATAATTACCTATTGCATATACCCCTTGGATATTACAAAGACATATATAAAGCTGAACTACAACCCTGATTGTCTAAATCTATGATTTCTGTTGATATCCTAGTAGTTTTTCCTAATCTCTTATTTTCCCTTAGGTCCTGTGGGTTATAGCTCATGAATTGTTTTTCAATCTTTTCCATCTCTTCTATTCTCACAGCTATCACCTTGGTTCTTCATTTATTATTCAACAATCACTATAGTGGTCTCCCTAGCTGCAATCTTAGCTTCTAATCTAGCTTTCAAATTGATGTCAATATGATGCTTTAAAAACAAAATTCCAATCATGTCACTCTCTATGTAAAATTTGATGCATCAACTTTACAGATATCTATCAAGCATTTACTATGTTCCAAGCATAATACAAAATAGGCATAGTTCTAGTCCCCTCAGACTTTATCATCGAAAATACTGATTCCACTGGTCTACCTAACATGTGATACTGAGAATGCATTATTTACTTAACAATTCTCTTCCATATATGGCAAAATTATTTTCAATAATGACCATGAAGTTAAATTATACATAATACTTGAGGCATTAGATATGCCAAACAAAGTAACAAATATTCAATAATTGATAAGTGAATTTTAATAGGACTGGAATTTCTGCAAAACAGTTTAAGTTATTATTAAATAACCGCTATTTTATTTATCTGTTAATTAGTTTTCCAGTAATCAATTAATAGTTATAAAAAGGAATGCATTTTGGTTTTAAATATGTATTTTTAAATTAAGTAATATTTTTCATACATGGGATAAAATTTGCACTTACCAAAAATATTGTTCCTTCCAGTTCAGACTCTATTTCAATGTTTAAAAATTTAAATGCACACACACAAACTCCAAGTGTGCAAATACAACAACAAAATTCAAATAATGTAAGTTTTGTTTCCCCCCTTAGAAACTTTTCTTTCATACTTTATTTTGACTTTACTCTTTAAATGCAGGGATCAGCGGTTCTCCAGGGGTTGGAGACCAAGTGGCACAGAAGGGAACTGGAATGATTCAACATCGTTGTGAATTTGGTGTTCTGTATTATTAGGAGTTCTCAAAATTAACTTCCATGTAGAACATATGGAAGTTTGCTAAAGGGCACCTAGCAAAGTTGAGCTATTTGAAGCTTTCTATTCCTATTTGTTGACACATAACAAATCACTATTAGTGAGTGGTTTATAACAATGACTATCTTTTATTTCGTTTGCACACATGCAATACCAGTAGGCTCAGCGAAAACAGTTTGTGTCTATTCCAAGTGAAATCCACTGGGGAAACTGGGAAACTAGGTGCTGGAATCTGAGAAGTCATTCACTCAGCAATCTACCAATTGATTCTTGCTCTCTTCTCGACTTAAGCTGAGAGTGAATCAAAGAGAAATAGCACTAGGTTGAATTAAACAGGTGAAGAAGACTTCATTCAAGACTACTGCAGTAGGGATCAAGCCTATTGCAATACGGAGAGAGACTGATTTCAACTCCACAGAAACAAAAGGCAGAAGAGTCTTAAGCACTGGGGAGAGCTAAGGGAACAGAAGTGGATAATGTTAGGCAGGAGGTTGGTCAATGTGATTAGCCATCTGTGTTCGCTAATTGGTATTTATCAAAGTTAGGCTCCTACCTAATGTAATCATCAAGAAAGATATTACCCCATCTCTCATAGAGACTGTGAGATGGGTGAATTTTTTTTTTTTTATGATTACATTTCAATGGTTTAACTCTCAGGTCCTTGAGAAAGACTTCCCAAAACTGCAAAACTGGCAAGAGGCTGGGAACAGATGGATACTTCAAAGGGGCAAATAAATAATTTACAATTGCAAGTTTTCTAAAGTAAATGCTCCAAGACGATGATCAGAGGCTTACAGTTAGTAAGAAAACTGTATAGTGCTTTGTCAAGATGAGGGGAACATAAGTGTTTTAAGGCTATCTTGGTCAAGTGCTGTCAGGAACATCTGCATGTGTCCTCTGCAAATGACTGCTTGGCTTCCTCCCAGTAAGGCTGGCTGGGAGTCAAAAACAAGCATTCCCTTTCAAGAAGGAGCTTCTACAACTTAACCTCAAAAGTCATATAGAGCATCTCTTCTGCTGCATTGTGTTTATTGAGACAGTTACAACAGTCTACCCAACGAAAAGTAGAGAGGAAGAAGTTTACACTTCTTGATAGAAGAGTGACAAAATTCTGGAAGAGCATATTATTACATCTGTTTTTGGAAAATGCAATCTGCCACCCTGGCACATATATTATTATATATCAACAATAAGTGTAGAAATTGTTTGCAACTACACCAACACATTTTTTTTCTAGGAGTATTTATCACTGACATAGTTTAGAATTGCTGGTGCCTAATAAAGAAATGCCAACTAGTTGATTTTTGTATTAGTCCATTTTCATACCACTATGAAGAAATACCCTAGGCTGGGTAATTTATAAAGAAAAAGAGGTTTAATGGACTCACAATTCCACATGGCTGGGGAGAACATACAATCATGATGAAAGGCAAAGGAGGAGCAAAGGCATGCCTTACAGGTTGGCAGGCAAGAGAGTGAGTGCAGGGGAACTGCCCTTTATAAAACCATCAGATTTCCTGAGAGTTATTTACTATCATGAGAACAGCATGGGACAAACTCACCCCCATGATTCAATTACCTCACACTGAGTCCCTCCCATGATACATGGGGATTATGGGAGCTACAATTCAAGATGAGATTTGGGTAGTGACATAGCCAAACCACATCACTCTGCCCCAGCCCCTCCCAAATCTTATGTACTCACATTTCAAAACCAGTGATGCCTTCTCAACAGTCCCCAAAAGTCTTAACTCATCTCAGTATTAACCCAAAAGTCCAGGTCCAAAGTCTCATTTGAGACAAGGCAAGTCCTTTCTGGCTATGAGCCTGTGAAATCAAAAGCAAGTTAGTTACTTCCTAAATACAATGGGGGTATAGGCATTGGGTAAATACACCCATTCTAAAGGGGAGAAATTGGCCAAAACAAAGGGGCTACAGGCCCCATGCAAGTCCAAAATCCAGCAGGGTAGTCATTAAACCTTAAAGTTTCCAAATGATCTCCTTTGACTCCATGTATCACATCCAGGTCACACTGATACAAGAGACGGGTTCCCATGGCTTTGAGCAGCCCCACCGCTGTGGCTTTTCAGGGTATGGCCCTCCTCCTGGTTGCTTTCACAGGCTTGCTTTGAGTGTCTGTGGCTTTTGCAAGCTCATGGTGCAAGCTGGTAGTGGATCTACTGTTCTGGAGTCTGGAGGATGGTGGCCCTCTTCTCACAGCTCCATTAGGTAGTGCCTCAGTGGAGACTCTGTGTTACTGGGAGTAAGTGTAATACAGAGACTCTGCATGGATGACTCCGACCCCACATTTGCCTTTTGCACTATCCTAGCAGAAGTTTTCCATGAGGCCTCCACACATGCAGCAATCTTCAGCCTGAACATCCATGCATTTCCCTGTATCTACTGAAATGTAGCCAGAGGTTCCCAAACCTTAATTATTGTCTTCTGTGCACCTGCAGGGCCAACACTGCATGGAAAATGCCAAGACTTGGGGACTGCACCATCTGAAACATGGCCGTTTTTAGCCACAGTTGGGATGCAGGGCACCAAGTCCTGAGACTGCTCAAAGCAGCAAGGCCCTGGACCTCGCCTATGAAAACATTTTTTCCTCCTAGGCCTTGGTGCCTATGATAGGAGGGGCTGGTGTGAAGACCTCTGACTTCCCCTGGAGACATTTTCCTCTTTGCCTTGATGATTAACATTTGGCTCCTTGTTACTTGTGCAAATTTCTGCAACAGGTTTGAATTTTTCCCTGAAAATGGGTTTTTCTTTTATATTGTATAATCTGGTTGCAAATTTTCAAAACTTTTATGCACTGCTTCCCTTTTATTATTATTATTATTATTATTATTATTATACTTTAAGTTCTAGGGTACATGTGCACAACGTGCAGGTTTGTTACATATGTATACTTGTGCCATGTTGGTGTGCTGCACCCATCAACTCATCAGCACCCATCAACTCGTCATTTACATCAGGTATAACTCCCAATGCCATCCCTCCCCCTTGCTCCCTCCCCATAATAGGCCCCGGTGTGTGATGTTCCCCTTCCCGAGTCCAAGTGATCTCATTGTTCAGTTCCCACCTATGAGTGAGAACATGCGGTGTTTGGTTTTCTGTTCTTGTGATAGTTTGCTGAGAATGATGGTTTCCAGCTGCATCCATGTCCCTACAAAGGACACAAACTCATCCTTTTTTATGGCTGCATAGTATTCCATGGTGTATATGTGCCACATTTTCTTAATCCAGTCTGTCACTGATGGACATTTGGGTTGATTCCAAGTCTTTGCTATTGTGAATTAGTGCCGCAATGAACATATGTGCGCATGTGTCTTTACAGCAGCATGATTTATAGTCCTTTGGGTAGATACCCAGTAATGGGATGGCTGGGTCATATGGTACTTCTAGTTCGAGATCCTTGAGGAATTGCCATGCACTGCTTCTCTTTTACACATACATTTAATTTCAGATTATCGCTCTGAAGTTCAAAGTTCCCCAGATCTCTAAGGCAGGGACAAAATGCTGTCACTCTCTTTGCTAAAGCATAGGAAGAGTGACTTTTGTTCCACTTCCCAATAACTTCCTCATCTCTATCTGAGATCACCTCAGCTGGATTTCAGACACTATCCTTTTCAAAATGGCCATGAGCAAGTGGGAATCTGTAGTTTTGTTCACCACGTGTTTTTGTGTTTACCAGTTTTGCTAGGTAAGCACGCCTTACATAGGACATAAATCTTATGATTTATGGAGGGAAATCAGTCATCATTCTACTTGGAGAAAATTTCCATGTTCTTCAAATAATTATCCAATTATCTTTATATAGGCTCTTCTATAAAGAGAGTAAATCTGGAATGTTTAATCTTTCATCACTCTTCTAATTATTTAGTATTTTACATTCTATTTGATCAATTCATTTAATGGAATTTTAACTGAGTATCTTCTTTTTAATTTGTTTTTTTTTACATCTCATAAAGGCACATAGAGCATGTATTACACATAACAGAATTATTTTTTTTAACGCTTCCTACATGCAATACTTTGGGTTATACTATTAAATAATTTGCTTATTTGTGAAATTCCTGTGGCACATACTGAATTAAACTGTTTTTCATTTGTTCTCCCTTGAATGTTTTCAATTGCTCTTGTGCATGACTAAACATTTTCCATTTGTGATTTGCTCAGTTTCTTTTTCATGTTGTTACTAGATTTCCTGTTTTAGTTACTGTTTCTGAATCAGTGAACCAATGTTACCGACTTTCCAAGGTAGGAGATTCTTGGAGTCTGAATCCATATGCTCCTTTTAACATCTTCAGGTTTTTAATGAAGACATTTGATAGATATTAGGTATAGTAACAATAACTCATAAAGAAACTATAGCACGTACATCTACACATCAAGTAAAATATTAAAGACATAAGTCAATCCCTATATGCAACTTGAAATCTGTATTAAGGTTATCCAGAGAAACAGAGCCAATAGAATACATGTGTATATATGAGTATTTATCACTGACATTGTTTAGAATTGCCGGTGCCTAATAAAGAGCAACTAAGTGTGCGCCCCCAGAGGTGGGGGCGCAGCTGATAAAAATCTCAGAGTTTGAAGACCCAAGAATCAGGAACTCTAATATCTGAAGTCAGAAGAAGATGGATGCCCCAGCTCAAGAAGAAAGAGAGAGAATTTGCCCTTACTGCCTCTTTTTTTACGATTTGGGCCCTCATCAGATAGGATGAGGTCCACCCACATTGGTGCAGGTGGAACTTCTTTATTCAGTCTACTGATTCGAATGCTAATCTCTTCCAGGAACACCCTCTCAGACATACCCAGAAATAATGTTGTATCAATTATCTGGAGGTTCTTTAACATAGTTAAACAGACACATAAAATTAACTGTCAACATACCAATAAATCAATTTGGTCATCAAAGAGGCAAAACTCAAAGGAATAGACATGCAAAAGATTAACTGGGGAATTACCAATGAAGAATAAGTTAAAGAGAGCAGGGGAAGGCAAGAAAAGCATTCAGACCATGAGGCAGGTCTAACACCTGTGCAAGGAGAAAAAGTAGGGAAAATTGAGGAGCCAAAGCTTCAGACTGCAGCATACTTCTGACAACATTAACCACTGGCTCCTGGGGGAAATGTCTGAGGAAACGTTGCCTGTTCAGAGAACCTTGTACTAAGCAAGTATCTTGATTCTAGGGTTCTGGACGCACACTGGACTCACTGTCTGAGAGCAGCCTGGAATGCCTCATGGATTAAAATGGTACAGTAACTGGAGAGTTTCAATCAGTTTTACTCTCTTATCCTGCATATGAAAACATTGTATGCAAAAGAGAGAAAAATTGCCTTATTAAGATACATAGTAACTGCTTAAAAACACTTTTGGAAGAAATATAAAGTCTACAAAGAAACTTAATATAGTGTTTGAAGAATATATTTTAATTCAGTGGGAACTGGATTGTTTATGTAATAAAAGTTGTTGATGAGATCATTTAATCATCTGCTAGAAGAAAAGTCAGAATTTTACTTTATTTACTCATTTAAGAATAAATGTCAATCAAGTAAGTATCTAAATGAGAAGATAAGTAGTAAATATACCGTAAGAATAATAGTAAAAATTTGAAGTGCTAAAGATCTTCCTAAACAAAGAAGGTAATTCAGAATCTATAAAGTAAAAGGTGGATACATATTTATGTAGACTTTTTATTGTATGGCAAAGGATACCATAAATATCTTAAGATAAATAACAACTAAATATGTATATCATCATAAATTATACAGTTATTACTGCCTATATGTCCTGTAAATTAATTTAAAAGACAAATATCAGATAAATGACAGTTATCGCAGACATCATTAGTCACCATCAAATATTCACCAAGTATAGCTCATATATTTCCCAGACTTACTTATAGTTAGATTGAGGCCATAGGACTAGTCATTATAAGAAGAAGTGATAGTTATATTTTGGAGCTAAGGCTGCCATGAGCTGTGTCTCCTCTATAATTCTTTGTTCTTGGAAGCTTATTGTTTTCATTCTCTTAATGATTAACTGGTTTTTATTTTCAGCGAGTGATGTTTCAAGGATACAGTCTTACAAAATTTAAAATAAACAGAAAAAAGTATTTTTAAATTTATTTAATAATGCATTTTCCTTTGCTTTTGGCAACTCTAAATAACATTCCTTGAATTAATCTGAGTAGTCACTGGATGTCGCTGTTGCTTTACCACATATGACTGTTTTATTCATAAAGACAATTATTTAAGATATTTTCTAAATAAGCACTTTATTAAAAGAAGCAAATCCACATCATAAGTATCTGTCAATAATGTTTAGGTCAAAGCCGCATACCATATCAAGAATTTTAAAACATTTAATTTTTTAAATTTACTTGCTATACGTTTCTTCCTAGGCTTCTAGATATGCTTCAAAAAGCATTCATTGGGAATATATATATATATATATATATATATATATTTTGAATCGGAGTCTGGCTCTGTCACCCAGGCTGGAGTGCAGTGGTGTGATCTTGGCTCACTGCAAACTCCGCCTCCCGGGTTCACGCCATTCTCCAGCCTCAGCCTCCCGAGTAGCTGAGACTACCGGCGCTGGCTACCACGCCTGGCTAATTTTTGTATTTTTAGTAGAGATGGGGTTTCACCGTGTTAGCCAGAATGGTCCCGATCTCCTGACCTCGTGATCCGCCCGCCTCAGCCTCCCAAAATGCTGGGATTACAGGCGTGAGCCACCGTGCCAGCCTCATTGAAAAAATTTTACAGTATTAAAAAATGTTATTTGAACAATGACTGTTTTTGTCAAAATGGAGAAATAGGTTTTATGTTACATATGGTGCATGAATAACATTTTACAAATTAAAAATTATTTATAACACACAAAACATTTAAAATCATATGTGCATGTATACTCAAATATTGGAAATGTATATACTTAATATAAAATTGGAATAAGTTTATTCTATAGATACCTTTCCACTTCAATCTGATATATTTACTGAAAATTTTATGCTTAAAATATTTTCCCTTAGGCAAAAAAAAGTTTGAAGGAAAGTAGTTTATCACAACTACCATTATAACTGCAAGAGAGTATAACTACCAGATGCAACTGTGTATACAGATCAGTTTATTTTGCAAAGTGCTTTATGCAAAAACTGTTTCTACACTTGTGCTTCCATGATTTGAACAGGCCCCACCCACCACCTCATTGTCTGGCTAAACTCTTCTCACCTTAATATCCTTTCTTCAGGGACTGCTGTATTAGTTACATCACCTTAGAGCATTACTTTTTACTTTTATTTTTTTTTTCATTTACCATCCAGGTCATTACCAGTTGAATGTCTACTTACACTACTGGACTGTAAACTTCCTGAAGGTGGCAGAGTATCTGTTTTATTGATTGCTTATATCCAATAGCACATAAAAATTATACATAAACGTGTTAAACAGTAAAACTTTTGGGAAGCAATAACCCCTTTAGCACTGTATAAAAAAAGTTTCACTAAATGTGATTTATAAACGTGAAAGTATTACTACAATTTGGAAGGGAGAGATTGGAATAAAGTTCTAAATCTAAAATAGATTACATTTGTATATTGTATATTTGTATATTTGTAATCTATTTTCAACTATTCCCTGATTGAAGAACATGTGAATACGTATGGGGAGACTCAAAACTCACATCTTTTCGTACAGCATTTTCTACTGTGTTCTACTTTGGATCATAGATCTACATTTACCGTCATTGAGAAAACAATGATAAAACATTGTTTACATATGCCAATGATCAATGTAAATATGATTTTAATGTAAAATTTTATATTTTAAATATTCTATTTTATTTTGCCTTTGAAAATTTCCTGGATTTCAGGCAAAAGTTGTTCCAGGCTTATCTTGTATCTCAGCCCTAGAAACAGCCATTTTTTTCCTCATTGCCACATTCCTTAAATTGGAATACTGTATTTAAAGTAAATGTATTGTTTCCTTGTCCTCTCAATGTAAAGATCTAGGAACAATGTACTTTTTTATATATACATGTACATATGCAACTATATTATTTATGCATCTATCTATCTATCGATCATCTATCTATCATCTTAAAAATCAGAGGATAGCACCAATATCTCTAATTCCAAATCAATACCACAGGGTTCATTTTAGTTTTTTAGTAGACTGACAGTATTAAACTGTAACACAAAGGATAAAATAAATGTATGAAAATACATACTAACATAGACAAATGATAGAATAGATAGATCATGCCAGAGAAATGACAAAACTTTCTTACCAAAGAACAATATTCAAATAGTAAATGTAGACAGAATGAGAGAAATAGAAATTTACCATAGCAGTATAAGTGTGTGAAACTTTAAAGAGAAACAGCATATCTGCAAGTGCTCAAAATATTTCTTTGAAAATATGTATTACTTAGGTTATTTTTAACACATGTCTGCAAATTATTTGACATCCCTCTCACAAGGAGATGATACTTAATTCCCTTCCATGTGTGCTGGAGAAACCTGTCAGACACCGCTTAACCAAGTGATGAAACTTAATATCACTAGTAGTAAATCCTGTCAACATCATTCATATACTCCTTGATATGTGGTGAGAAAGCCGCTTTACGTTTCTGGTATTTTTCATAAAATCCGTAACTCAAGTCTAATCAAGAGCAAACACCAGACAAAGTCAAACGAAGGAGTGATGTACAAAATAGCTTACCAGTACTCTTCAAATGAGTCAAAGTCATGAAAGAAAAGAGAAGACTGAAAAACTATCACGGTTTTGAGGAGACTAAAGAGCATTGTAAATAAATGCCATCTGGTATCCTGGATTGGACTATGGAATAGAAAAAGGTCATTAGTGGAAAAACTAGTAACATTTAAATAAAGTCTATAGTTAAATAGCATTATGGTTATTGAGGTTAATTTATTAGTTTTGTTAAAGATATCATCGTTATGTAAATATTAACATTAGGGATTAACATTAGGGAAAACTGAGTGAAGAGTATGTGAAAACATTCTGTTCTGTACATGAATCTCCATTGGAAATCTTTCTTTTCTTTTTTCTTTTCTTTTCTTTTCTTTTCTTTTCTTTTCTTTTCTTTTCTTTTCTTTTCTTTTCTTTTCTTTTCTTTTTTTCTTTCTTTTTTTTTTTTTTCAGACAGAGTCTTGCTCTGCCGCCCAGGCTGGAGCACAGTGGCCGGATCTCAACTCACTGCAAACTCCGCCTCCCGGGTTCACGCCATTCTCCGGCCTCAGCCTCCCGAGTAGCTGGGACTACAGGCGCCCGCCACCTCGCCCGGCTAGTTTTTTGTATTTTTTAGTGGAGACGGGGTTTCACAATGTTAGCCAGGATGGTCTCGATCTGACCTCGTGATCCGCCCGTCTCGGCCTCCCAAAGTGCTGGGATTACAGGCTTGAGCCACCGGGCCCGGCCGGAAATATTTCAATTTCAAAATATTTGTAAGCAAGATATGATTATTCCTGTTACATATCTATTCCTAAATCTGATATGAATAGCACTTCTAGTGTGTTATATTAGTTACATAACATAATATTACTGAGTCTTGCAAATATGTATACAAGTTATATTGTTAGGCACCTAACTAGATTTAAATAATCAAAAATGAATCCTCTTAATTTCTTTATGCTAGGGCCTATCGGTTTTATGTTTTAGGCGCAAAAACAGAAATAGTTGCAGTACAGGCCATGGGTTCCTCAGAATACAGATTAATGCTGGAGTTACGCAGAACTTTCCAAAGGATACAAAATTCCTTTTAGATGTTCCTGTTTTCATGAAGATACTGGAATTCAAGTTTGGATCTCTGTATTGAATAGAAATGCAACAAGACCAAAACATCCTAGAATTTCCAGAACAACATTACATAAGGTTTCTGGGCACCTAAAATTGACATAATAAAAGGAACACAGAATCAAAATGAAGCAGGTAAGTGAATACTTCAAAAGAAAATTATCCGGATTCAAAACAATTTTATACCATAAATATTTTCTTATCTATGATCCTTTATTCTTTAATAAATATTCCATGCAACAAGTAATTATCCAGCTAATGGCCTTGTTCTGTGGTGTGCACTGTAGACATGTGTACACAGGAAACATTGTCCTCCTAGTGCACTGAAGTACCTATTAGTGGCAATCATTGTTGGTCCTTGGAGGATGATTTTTGCAAGGGTTTTCCAAAATATAGACTGAAAAAATTAACATACTGTAAGTCATAGTTATAAAACATATAAGAAAATATGTATTTATGCACAGTTAATTAGATGTTTTTGTCCCACTGAATACTTATGCTGGCAAACACTTGTATCTTAAACTAACAAAAACTATCACCTCACAGTTGTTTATCTACAAGAGACTGCAATAAAATTCATAGTACATGCTAAAGTTTATATGACAGAGTTATATAGAAAATTTGAGCTCATTTTAAAGACTAAATATTTTGAAAGGAACAAAAAAGAAAGTCAAAATTATATGAATTATTATGTTGTTAACCTCAGTAATGTAAATTCAAAAGTAGTAATGAAATGTCCCTTGTCCCTTTTGTAATAAAATCACACTGACAAAATTCTGGTCTATACTAATAGGACCTGTGGCTTTTTTAAAGGACAAGTAGTGTTTAATACAGGTTCTAGAAAGTGACTTGGGTCACCATCTCTTTCATGGTAATGTTGACTTCAAAATTATTGCATACTGCAACCCTGCTTGTCATGGTACATGTGTGAATACATTCTAGTGATATTAATAACAAAATAACAATGAGGTGTTTGTCTTGCAAATACCTATAATTAATTTATTATTGATAGAATATTTCCATTGGTATAAATTATGTAATAGACATGTCGAAAAAATCAAGCATAATAAGATCAAATTTGTATTAAAATAGTAGGCAAAGGAAAGGAATGGACCATATACCTGCAAAATAAAAAAAATACATAAATATAGGTGATGGAGAAAGGTTTTAAGGAATTCAAACTACTCACCATGGACAGTAAAGCACACATATATCATATCTGAGAAATAAGAAATATATAAATACAGGTGATGTAGAAAGAATTTAGGAATTCAAGCTACTCACCATGGACAGTAAGGTACAAATATAAGACATTGGTACTGGTATTAATGATAGCACTTTTTAATTTAACACTAGTCTTTGGAAGACTGCTAATTTCTCTCACTATTAGGGTAAGCCATATAATTTATGGTTCTCTAAAAGTCAAAGGGTCTTAAATCTGAAGAGATTCTGGAATAACAGGTGCACTTAACTTATGCAGCAAAGTGGGGTATGTGGTCATCCCTCCTAAGATTCATTCTCTACTAATTTTATAATAATGACTTTTTAAAACCAGAGTCATGTCTTTCCAAACAAAGATTACTTTTTCCAGCTTCCCTTAAAGTTACATGCGGCCATGTGTTTAATTCTGCTGTCTGGAATATCATTGGTGGTGAACTATTTTATATCAGATAGACAAGAGCATGAACTAAGAATGGCAAAGAGTGTGGAAGGAGCTTCATATCATGACAGATATCATAACTAACATTCCTGATTTGTACGGAATAGAGTCACTATAACAGCCACGTTTTTAAACAAGAGATAAACTTATATGTCTTTTTAAACTACTGTTATTATATGTCTGCCATCTGCAGCTTAACTTATCCTCACTTAAAGACACAAAATATAATAATATGCCTAACAGAACATATATAGCAAAGAATAAAAATGTATAGCAAAAATATTTTTTCAGACTATTGGAAATAATAAGATGTATTGCCTTAGATAATTATTAATTTCTTTAGAGTAACAACCTAGGAAATAAGTGGAAAGTATATATCTGGGAATCCAAACAATTAAATTAATCAATAATATATGAAGTAATGTATTAGTTTTAGGAAAATTATAGTGACCAAAGAGTAACTAAATCAATCTCTCTCTCTCTCTCTCTAAGACAAAAATGTTGTTACTAGAAAATTTGCATACACAGCCAACATTGAATAGAATAAATTCAGTAAAATTAATATGATCAAACATCTGTGTCCATGTAGCTGATACAAGTTGTGTATGGCTTTCAAAAATGCTTGGGGCCAGGAGAAATCTTTCAGATCTTGGATTTGTTTGTATTTTATAATATTTACATCTACATAATAAGCTATCTTGAGGATAGAACCCAAGTCTAAACATGAAATACATTTATGTTTCATATACACCTTACACACACAGCCTGAAAGTAATTTTATAACACTATTTAAATAATTTTGTGTATGAAACAAATTTTTAACTGCATTTCTATTGTAACCCATCACATGAGATCAGGTGTGAAATTTTTCACTTCTGATGTAATGTTAGCACTCAAAACGTTTTGGATTTTTTGTAGCATTTTGGATTTTAGGTTTTCAGATTAGGGATCCTCATCCTGTATAATTAATTAATACCCTAATTAATACTTAATTATATATTATAAAGAAGGAAATCCATGGAAAACATGTATAGCATTATAATGTATCTTGAAATGCAGGTTATGTTTTTCTTGATGGTTTATTTTCTTATATTTTGATAAGACCAATGCTAAATTACTTTGAAGACCACTTTGGCTATGCAATTTACTATGTTCCAAAAGCTAGTCATTGTTTTGCCTCTCTACCCTCAAAATCAATCCCCATGCCTTATATTTTATATAATCTTGTAATTTATAAAATGTTTTTGTATCCATACATGATCTTGATTGGTTGACAAGCAAGTTTCAAGCATTGGCATGCATTTTATGTATTTCTTCATACAAACAACCTAAAGACTTTGGATTAAATAGGTGTCAGCAAGTTTTTTCTTTAAAGAGCCATGTAATTATCTGTGGACCACATGAAGTTCTTGTTGAATATTGTTATTATTATTGTTGTTGCATCTTACAAATCTAAAACATTTAACTTTTCAGTTCAAAGTCCCATACATAAATAGTTTGCAAGTCGGATTTGGCATGTGGTTTGCGGTTTCCCAGCCCTGGTTTAAAATGACACCATTTTATTTCTGTATAATTCTGTGGATCAGAAATTTGGACTGGGTTTAGCTGGGCTATTGTTTTGCTGGTCTCGCCTGAGATCACTGTTACGGTTGTGGTCAACTGACGGCTTCACTGTTACTGTATGGTCTCAGACAGCCCGATTCACATGTCGGGGGTTGGTGCTGGTTGTACCGTGTGCTTCTTTCTGTAAGTGGTCTCTCTCATCCTCGGGAGGGTGGCCCCAACTTCTTCACATAGTTTTCTCAGGGCCCTAAGAGGGAAATACGGGGAACTACAAGTAACAAGACTAGCCTTGATTCAAAGGGTGGAGAAACGGACACCACCTATTGATAGGAGAGTTCAAAGCCACATTATAAAAAAGAATGTACACATAGATAGGAGCTATTATAGTAGTTATCTTTATAAGCAATATTTCAAATTTTTAAGATCTTGAAACTTCATGATATTTTGTTTAGTGATAATACATTTTCCTGGAAGGGAGTCATATGACAAACTAAACATTAAATCCCAATTTACCAATTTTCATAGGATTTATGAATGCTAGGTAGTCCAGAATGCTTGTGCCAGCCAAAATAATATTTTTTTTCTCCATAGGCGATCAAAACAAAAGATTTTTTTTCTTAATTTTTAAGATGGAAATAGGATTGTGTTTGAAGTGGGAGACATGAGGTATGAATAGGGGTAGTTAAATTCTTTAGTGGTTACTATCTTTGGGGCAGATGCTGTGAGTTGGATCTCTCAGCATACCTGACAGCTTCCCATCAGCCTGTCTTCCCTTGCTGCAGAAGAACGAAACACCGTCACAGAATTTCCAGACTCCCCTGAAGCTAATGTCAGCTACTAACTACTACTACTAGTACTAGAATAAATTGGGAATCACACAGGATGAGATTAGCTAATCATTCAAGCACTATGGTGATGGTGCTTCCATACATACCTCGAAAAACCTCTGGCACCCAACCTGACCTATAAATTCAATATAATTAAAATGAACATTCCAGGAGAAGTTTTGTAGAATTTGTCCACTTGATTTAAAATTTTTCATGTAAGAGTTAATGCCCACAGGTAGATAAAAGAGTTTTGAATCAAAAAAAGATATTTTATTTATCAGATATTAAGACATACTGCAAGGATATAATAAGAATAATGTCATGATATTTGCATGTGACCAGAAAACAAGAACAATGTAACAAAATAGTCTATAAAATTGTCCTATGAATATAGGGAAATTGTATGTGATTGGTATGGCTTAATAAAGTTGTAAGGAAATAATGATTTGTCTTAAGAGGTAAGGACTGAGAAACTCACTTCCATCTACAGAAAAATAAAACTTTTCTGGACCTCATAACAGTAAAACAGTGAACATTAAATGGATCCAAGATGTCAACGTGAAAGGTAAAACATACTTTCAATAGAAAAAAAGACACTACCATAATGAGAAGAAGTATTGTTATTTACATCTTCCAAGAATGAAATAGATTTACTCATATTTCTCTTTGGTGAGGGCACAATAGAGAATTCAAGAGGTGAATTAGAGACTGGGGGAGGATGATCGAAACAAAGAGACTAGAAATTAAAATATACAGGAAAATCTTGTCCATTAATAAGAAAAAGACAGATAATTAGAAGGAAAATGTGCAAAAGATGAGAAAGATTCTCTGATGGCAAATCTGTTAACGAGAAGATGTTCAACTTCACTAATAATCAAATAATTAAACAATTAAAACATCAGTATTATAGGGTGACTATTCATCCAGTTTTGCTTAGTTTAATCTCAGTTTATGATTGAAATCTCTTTGCAGTTATTACCTCTTAACTATCAAAAGTGATCCTGCTTTGGATAGATAAAATACATATTTTCTTAATAGCTATCATGTCCTAAGCATCAGATATGAGAAAAAATAGCGACTGAATTAACACCAAGAGTTGGTGAGGATATAGAGAATTGAAAACAAGGTTATCTTGCTGATATAAGTGTAAACTAGAAAAGCCATTATGAAGGGCAAACTACCAATTCGTAGTAGATTTGTGCCTGTGTGTATTTCCTATGACACCAAAAGCGTGCAAGAGCATATGGCCAAGGGACATTCTCATTATCTGTTATTCCATCGCTGTTTGTGGTAGTAGGGAACTGAGGGCACCTAAGGTGTCTTTAAATAGGAAACTGGAAATATGGGTTGTAATGGAATACTGTGCAGAAGTTGGGACAAATAACTAGATAAACATACAAAAAGGATCTTAAAATCTAGTATTGAATTTAAAATTTGAAAAAAAATGTATAGGTGAATATCATTTGTCCAAATTAAAATCACATACATCAAGTGACACTACTTTTTTTTTAAAATGAAAGTACATGCATATTAAAACCTATACTAAACACATCAGTGTAGTTAGCAACGGGAGGAAAGCACACAGGGAAAAGCTAATGATGGGGGAAAACAATTAAATGTGAGTGAAAGAGCCTTGTATAGATGATTATTACTGTCACAAGAGATGAAGGGTACACTTACTTCTGCCCCTTACATGATGGTAACTTGTGTATAGATAGTGTATATATGTATACATGTGACATTCACATATATATGTATGGTTTATAATGTTAAATATTTTACTATGCAAAAATTAATTTCTTATAAGTTTATTTCTTTATTTATTTCCTGAATGACTTAGCAATTAGCTTTTATTTTTAACTTTTCTTGAGTTTCTATCTCTCAGTAGTAAGAGTACATAAATATTTATTTATTTATTTTTCCATCAATTATTGGAACTATTTCTTTAATCTCTAACTCTTCATAAGATGTGCAGGAATAGACAAAGTTATTTTAAATATTTGTTTGAAACTCAATTTAAATTTTAAAGAAAAACATAGTAGTATTGATATTTACTGTGAAATCAATTAATCACAGCAGACTAACATTGATCAGTTATAAGAATAAAACACTTTGAATTCATTTTTTGACTATGTTAATCAATTGCTGACACACCAGCAATGAACCTTATAGATTGATTCTTCTATATTTTAATAGGTTTGGCTGTGTTTGCATTTGGATTTTGTGAAAATAGGATATAATAAGGAAAAGCATAGTTCAACAAGTAAAAGTATAAATGAGTTATTGACATCAGATCTCTCTAACTCAAAATTCAAAACATAACAGAGTATGGTTGATTTTACTCTAGCAATAAAACAAATATGTTCATACAAATGAAATATGTTCATTAAGAAGTTGTCCTGCTAATTTTTCTAACATTTACTGATCACCCAGCCTTGACTCTTCTAATTGCTTTATATTTATCGCCCTCATTTAATCATCATAGTAGCTCAATGAATTAATGATTAGTATGAGTTCGATTGAGGACAAAAGTGATCCTTCCATGTAATTTAAGTGGAGATTTAACACAGAAAGTGGGTGGTTATAGAACTATGGAAAGGGCTGAACAATCTGTCATTAAGTTGGGTCCCAAAGAACCACTTTTGCTAAAACACCAGATAGCCAGCTAGAATCACACTCCCTTAGTCACAATCTTGCAGCAAGGTAATGACCAGAAGAATTGATGGCTCTAGCAATCCACTGCCATGACTGGAGACTAGGAATCAGAAAGCTGCTGACCAGTGGTTGACTTCTACTTAATCTACTGAAAGAAAACAGGCACCTTAGGCTTAGCCTATCTTCTCTAGTGATTTACTTCCTAAATCGAAGTCACCAAAAAATGCATCTCTTTAGAATTATTTAAATGACATCCAAAGCCGTAGTTGCAAGGAATCTGGGAAATGTACTTTGTTTCTTTCCTGCCTATATACATTAAACAGAAGTTGGAAAGCATTTTAAGTACGCCAATGCTGTGGAACAGGCTTAGAGAAGTTGTCAGTTGTCGAGACCACATATTGAGTTAATGTCTTGCAATTTAAACACATGTTCCTCTTATGGTAATTATCACAGAAATATTTTCAATTGTAGAAAACTTCAATAAAAAGCACACATTTTCTAAGAGAGGCAAGACAATTTAAGATAAATAACAAAAACTATGTTGATGACAAAAATGTGTTTATGTGTAAATGATTGACTAATATAAAGTTAGTATTTCATATAACCTCCTACTTTTAAAAATAGACAGTATCTGGAACATCCCAAGTTCTTAAAATGCTGCAATAAATAGCAGTATTTGTATATAAAAATACGTGATTTCTTAGCTTAAAACATCTATAAAACTAGATTTTAGAATATAATTTTGATTAATTTTGTATTTGCTAAAATTTTGACTAAAAAGTAAGGCATTGATTTTTATTAACCCATCAAATTGACGTTTGTCGATTTCAGTTTGACTTTTGAAGTAGTCAGTATTATTTATTTCTTTTTAGAAATTTAGAATATAAACATGGCATAAAGTTGTACTTTTATTTGAAAGAGGAGCTCAATTTGTTACATCAAATAGTGGCTAACATGAAATGTTATATGTCCACATCTACACCCACATTCATATCTATGGCCATATCCATTTATATTTCTATTTACCTATCACTATTCACACTAATGCCTTCAATTCATACCATGCATTGCTTTTGTCAATGCCATAATTATTGTTTTACTCTCTATTTAGTAATTGTGAGATCTACATGGAAGATGGTTTAAAAGATGAGCTATTATAGGATTTAATTATGTTTTAGGGAGTTCTGTTCAATGTTTTTTAAAAATAAACATTTATGTAATAAAAGTTACTTTAAAACTCCTTGGTATAAGAGCAGTAAGTCTATAGCTTTTTCAGAGATATTAGAGAAAACAGTTGGTTTAAGCTAAAAAGTTGTGCTAGTTTCAAGACTGCAAGCACCAATATAAGGGAAAATAAATATTATTTGATTCCTAAAATATGAGACATTACATTGATAGATCAAATTACATTATAAAACTTGTTTCATGTTTTGCATATCCAGAAAGACAAAAATTGAAATGCAGTGGAATATGAATAAGGTCAGGAATTCTTAAAGCAATGTCAGGTTTTGATATTAGAGGCAAACTAATTCTTATCATTTAGTAGAGTAAAAGTAAGTTGTTTGAGTTTCTATAAATTAGCTATGCTATTTATGAATAATTTACAGCATACCTATATATCTGTAAATTAGTTTTTTTTTTTTTAAGAAAACATATTCTTCATAATGGTGCTACCAATTCCATCTCCAACTCAAATTAGAACACAAAATCTGAAAACACAAAATCTTAAGAGTAAAACACTGTGTGGTCAGGACCAACCGGTTCTGATGATAAATCTATTAACCTGTCTCCTATTTACGTCTACTTATTCTGTCACAATATCTAAGATTTTTAAAAATTAAGACCTTACGAAAACAAACTTAAAAACGAAAAAGATTTGTTAATAATCACAACACACTCAATAGCATTTAATTGTACATTAATACTGTATGAGCTAATGTAATAATCTATATTTATGTATAGTTTTCTCCACATTAAGAAACTGAAATACCCTTAATCAGGTGTGAATATTAGAACAATCTTACATCACTGCCAGAGGTTGTTCTTTGTTTCTGAAATTAATAAAATGCTTCTGATTTAATTTTGTTTGTTCTGTGTTGTTCTTTGTACATACTGATTTGTGTGGTAATGTCTTTTTCTCCTATGGGCACCATTATTTTCAGTAGAAAAGTCCTTATAATCTATTACATCTCTTTGTTAATTTTTGGAAAAGTATTTGTTAATTCTATTGTTCCAAGTTCTTGTACACACATATTCCCTTGATCAAAACTATATGTCTCGTTAATTCTACATAACATTGGTTCCTATATTTTTAGATTTTTAGGTAAAGTTACATTTTATTTAAAAATTACGTGCTTTATAGAGAATATAAGCTTTTGGTTTTTCTGAAGTGAATGGAATGGCTATTTTTAAAAATGAAAGAAGGAATATTTCAACAAACAAAAGGAAGGAAAAGCACAATCTGAGAATTAAGAAGTGATTATCTAAAAGGAATAATGCAGCTTAATGAAAAACTATAATATCATTAGTTTTCTTATTTTGATGTGAAATATTATTTAAAAATCACAGACTAACACCCAACTGACATATTAGAATCACTGATCTGTAACATTATTTAAAATCATTAATTTGTCTCATTGCCTCATTATACCCCCAACTTGACATAACACAAGACCAGCAAATTCTGTTGACATGGGCTCATTGTTACACTTGCTTTGTCACAAAAGTGCCCTCCTTGAACTATTAGTTTAGGGGTGCCACTTATTAACATTTGACTCATAAATATAATGTATATTTGTGCTGAGTGATATGAGAGAAAGAGAGCTAGCAAGATTTAAAAGAACCTATTAAAGCCTATTAAAGAATCTTAAGTATTATGGAAACTTTCATAACAACCTAATTGTTGGATAATTTATTCTAAAATTTTTTGTTTGTCTGTACCATAATGGTACAAGACTGTAATGAAATAGGTCCCAACACACCTTCCTCTTGCCTGGCAAGTTATATAAAATTTTCAAATGCCTATACATTCTATGGTAAATAAGTTTAGTAGAACATTTGCATTTCCTAATAAATTCTGGCACCAATATAGAATATTAAGAGACATTTGTTATGAATTAGCTTTTTAATTTTTTTATTAAGAGGAGATAAATTTTACATTATTTATGCAATACTATGCAAGGGAAAGGGGTATTCTATGGAAGACTTAGTTATGAAATGAGCAATTTCTTGAATACTAAAGATAGAACAAAATTATGCTTATCTTCAAAAATAGGTTATTCATATGAATAATGGGTTTTGGCTTTAAAACTCAGAAAGCTGTAGAATAAAATTAGTATAGATTTTCAATTTGAAAATCTCAAATGCCCTATGACATAATAGTTAACTAGTGAATATGACACTGTGTTGCAAATAAGAAATGGAAGGATACCTGATTTAAAATATATCAAAACAGAGTTTGTTTATGTGCCCTCAGAAAATAGCAATGTCGTCTTCCAAATTGGCTTTACTTCCTTCAGAGTCCAGTCTAACTCTTATTCTTTTGATTTTTTCATCAAAAGCAATGAAGATCTGAAAATACACTCAATATCCTCTGCTAGGATTCTTCACAGTTGGCATTAAAAGCTTAAGGGAGAGAATATGAATTTTTGAGTTTGACAGACCTGGGTTTTAATACTGCCTTAACAACTCTGGGACCTCTGGCAAGTTACATAAACTCACTAGGACTGAGATTTCCATCTATAAAGTGAAAACACAATATCAGGTTTGATGTCTAGCTTTAACATTCACCAGCTGTGTGAGTTTGGTAAAACCATCTCAACACTGTGTGACTCATTTCTTCTCTGTACAATGGTGAGAATGATAGTACTTCCTTCCCTAGGCACTTTACCGAAGTGGCTAATAAAGGAAACCTCCAAGGTCTTAGATCTAATCGTATATTTTAAATTTTATATTGTTTTCAATAAAAAAGACTCCCAATTAAAAACTCACAGGAAATCTGTATCTTCTGCCTACTTCTTTGGAAAGTTTTAATATTATTATGTTTCATAATGACTACTATCTTTGGTGGATGACATTATGTATTGTGTCTAAATCAAAGTAGTTGCTTAATTAAAGGTAGTTTTAATAATAATGTTAGCATTTATTATTATTGGTATTCTATAAAGACAAAGTCATCTCATCAACCTTGATTGTATAGTGTTTCTATGTGCAATTGATAATTCTCAGATTATTTACTCAAAGAAGGTTTCTATACCAGTTAATTCTCATTTGCAAAAGTATCTTTTTAACATACAGATATACTTTTTTTGGTTAATAAAAATAGTAATCTTTACTGTCATTATAGCTGGCACTTATTGAGTGCCTCCTCAATGCCAAGCATTGAATAATTGCTACCTGTAATAACAGTAGAAAATAAAGTAACAGGCCGGGCATGGTTGCTCACAACTGAAATCCTAGCACTTTGGGAGGCCAAGGTGGGCAGATCACGAGGGCAAGAGATTGAGACCATCCTGACCAGCACGGTTAAACCCCATCTCTACTAAAAATACAAAAAGTAGCTAGGCGTGGTGGCTACTCGGGAGGCTGAGGCAGGAGAATCACTTGAACACGGGAGGTGGAGGTTGCAGTGAGCCAAGATTGCGCCACTGCACTCCAGCCTGGCGACAGAGCGAGACTACATCTTAAAATAAATAAATAAATAAATAAATAAATAAATAAATAAATAAATAAATAAATATAAATTAACAGTAAGTAGTCCCTACTGACTACTTCTGAAATTATATACTTTTCAAATTTTCATGATGACTAATGAAGTAACATGACAGTGTAACAGGGAATGGGTAAATTAAGAAATGTGACCGAAGTTCTCTAGCTTGAAGAGGCAAAGTTAGGATGTGAATGCAAGTCTATCTGATTGTTGAGTCTATATTATTAAAACACTACTCCATAATAGCTCTTCATGTTCACAGAAACCCTAAAATTATAGCCACATCAGACAGAAGAAGTAATGTGCCTTCGTTCTGAAATATTGATCACCTTCTTTGCTATTTAGTTTTCTCGGCATTCATTTCTCCCTTCCTTGGAAACCCTGACTTCCTTTTCAGTGTGACTTCCTTTTCACTTTGAGTAATCATAGTGGGGCTACCAATCAAGACATCCTGCGCTCCTCAAAGTTTCTTTTAGAAATTTGTAAAACGGTGAGAAGGTTCTCATGAGGAGATTTGTCTGTCCAATTGAATTTGAACCATTTCCTTAAATTTCTAATAAACCATTTTGCCATCAATATTAGATTTTCAAACCTAAAAATTAGACATTTGATAGTCAAAAAGCAAGTCTTTATAACATCTTTCATTGTAAGTGAATAATAATATTATGAAAGACACTATGTAATAATACATTATCTGCGATATAAAAAGTAGTGGAAAGTGAGATATACGGCAATTATTTCTGTTAAAATACTGTTTCTTTAAAAAGTTAATGATTTATCTTCAATGACTAGGAAAATGTGATGTTTTTCTCTTAAGTCAAAAATTTATGACACTAAGACTCTAATATAAGTTCCAATTAGAAAGTAAAAGCCATCTGTATTAGTCTGTTCTCACGCTGTTATAAAGATACTACTGGAGACTGGGTAATTTATAAAGGGAAGAGGTTTAATTGACTCACAGTTCCACATGGCTGGGGAGGCCTCAGGAAAGTTACATGGTGGAAGGCGAAGGGTAAGCAAGGACCTTTTTTACATGGCTACGGGAGAGACAAGTGCAAGCAGGCGAAATGTCAGACGCTTGTAATATCATCAGATCTCGTGAGAACCCACTCACTATCACGAGAACAGCATGGGGGAAACCCCTCCCCACAATCCAATCACCTCCCTCCCTTGATATATGGGTATTACAGGTCCCTCCCAGGACACTTGAGGATTACAATTCGAGATGAGATTTGGGTGGGGACAAAGAGCCAGACTATATCACTATCTTTTATTGAAGTGAAGCCTATCTTCTGTGATGCCACATACTTCACTGAAACAGTGCCATATCTTGGGTCACCACATTAAGATAATAAACTATACCAAAATTATACAGTAATCTCTGACACATGGCATAATCCACCAGAAACATTTAGAATAATAGAGAACATTTCTCTAAGTAATCATAGAGAATTCTTTTGTCATGTCTGGCTGATGTGAATGAGCAGTGAAAAGGCCTTTAATGAAACTGTGTGATGTGTGAGCTTGATAACTGCTGTGATCAAATTCTTTAAATCACTGCAAGGCTTATTAAAAAAGATCCAAATGCTTTTGATTAAAAGAGTCATGCTTCGGCAAATCTGCAAGGAGCATCCAGCTGTGTATCATATCTCATGGCTCATGGGTTAGTTTCTGGTATCATGTGTAAAAGATTTAGATAAGAAAATTCAATTAAAAAAGGGAATTTTGGTAGCACATAGTGCTGACTTCTGGGGAGATATTAGCGGTTTTTGTACCCCTCCCTTTTTTTACCCTTTACGACATTAATTCATGCACTAATTTTTATCTGCAGAGTATGTTTAGTAGAGTAAATTGTTTCCTTTCGTGTAAAACAGTTAGACAGCCCTGCATACCATACTTTTCAGGTCTTAATGATTTAGAGAATGCTCTGAAGTGACTAATAAACAAACTGCTTTTGATAGCAAGCCAGTGGTCAATGTGTCCAATAGTATAGACCTAAAAGGCAAGTAGAGACACCCTACAGATAGCTTTTAAGAAAAAAAGGAAAACCTATTTGATGTATGACCTCAAACATTTTTGAGGCCTCTAAACATTATTCTCTGTTTTTGGTAAACAGCATTTTGGAAATGATTTCAGAGAGATGAACACTCTAGACAATGAAAATCAAGTGGAAAATTACAGAGCATCAGTAATGTTTACTTTTAAAATTTCTCTAAAAATAAACTGTAACTTGTATTTGTTTACCTTATTTGTGCTCTTTCTCTACGAAGTGTTGAGTATATGAGCCATATGCATAGTGGGTATAAGATTAGTTTTGGTTTGTGTAATAAACTAATGAATCAAATTTACAGGTTATTCATGTTAATATATTTTTGAACATAATAATGTTATAAAAATATAAATACCTTAAACAAATGTTAACATATTTCTATATTAATGTGTGTATTAACATCAATATCTATGTTAATATCAACATTGTATAAATATTTCTTCAAATATATTTCAGCAAAAAATAATAGGTGTTTACAACTGGAAAATAATATTTTGTTTTTAGTAATTTAAGGTTAAGGATTTATTTTTGGAGCCTTAATAAGTACCACACAGAAATTATTGAAGACATTTTTGTATTTATGATTCTTTCGTATTATGTATTCTTAGTATCTCCAGTGTTTCTGGTGTCCTACATGTAATAGTACTTAGATTTGTGGACAAATATCACATCCTGTTTATCAGAGGTCCTTGAAAAACTCTCTTTATGTCAGTGTTAATCCTTTTCACATAGTAAATGGTCTAAAAAGAAAAACAAAGAAATCTTCTAACTCCTTTGAGAGGATAAATATAGCCTAATGTATCACTATGAAAGAGAAGAGATAAGTTCTTCTCTGGAAATCACAGGTATGAAATGAGAAGACTAAGTTAGAAGACTATGTTAAAGATTTGTTTTTTACTTAGTAAATTCTCATCAAATAGTCTTTGTAAGTTATATGATTCAGTTTGATTCTTTAATAGTATTGACATTTCCAGGGTTACAAAAGAAATTAGAGTAGTGATTATTTACACAATTGAATAAACAACTAGTTTATCTTTCTAACAATGACTTGTCTAAAATAAACTTTGGTAAATTTATGTCTTGCTAGCTAACAGGCTATCAATGTCTCAAAAATAATATTTTTAAAAAACTAGCTATATTACATGAATTATTATTATACAGAAGAACTAACATTTCTGAATATTATGAGAGCCAACAGTCAGAAGCTGAATTTGTACACAACATCTTAATCTAAAAGTAGTAACTCTCTTATCAGTGAGATCCCTGTAGCTTTCTGATGCAACTTATTGTAATAGATGGATTATCTCCTGGTTGTGAATTGTGGTAAACATGAATTTAGTATTGCAATTTTTTATGTGTGCGTTCTCTTCTTTCTAGTGTCTCACGTTACTCTTTATTGGAATATGAACTGAAATGGAATATACTGACTAAATCAGGGAGAATAGCTGCTTGAAGCAAAGACTGACTTGCCAAAGTTAATAGCTGTTAACCAAGCATAACAAAGATAACTGAATAGTTCAAGTGATGAGAACAGCAAAAATAAAGGCAATAAAGGGTGAAATTAAAAGTTAAGTGGAGTAGTTAAGATGGACAAAAATGGACTTCTTTTTAAATCACAGAGTAAAACCAATTAAGCTCATCAATTTGTTAACAATTAACACATTCTGCAGACCTCTGGTGATGTATTTCAGACTTTTCCCCTAAAATCTGAGGGTACAACTGTGGTATTTTTGCATCTGTCCCTGGAGCAAACATCTAAAGCAGAGAACTTACAATATAAAGTATATCACTGTGTTCCCTGTTTTAAGGGAAAGTCGATGCCCACAAAATAACCATAACATCATGAAGGCTTAGCGGGGCCAGGAGGGACACCTACCTCCCTGTACTTAGGTCACACACCCATGGTGTTAGAGGACAGAGTTGGAAGAGGAAGTGGTATGGACATAACCGTGAGCATGTGGGAAACAGGTACGGAAGCACTTCTTGGGAGACTTCTGCCGATCAGATACCACAGTCTGCTTCTTATGGGAATTCTGCCATTCATGTTGCAAGTACTTCCACCATAGTAATGAAGTGACTTTAAGTAAACCACTAGTGACTAACGAGAGTAGCAGAGCAGAGTGGTTATAAGCACAATAACTAGATAGCTTTCCTGAGTAATTGCATTATAAAGACCCATTTTCCCTGTTTTGGAAAGTGAAGTTCATAATACTTCTCCCAGGGTTCTCTGTGGGTTAAACAAATTAGATAACAAATGTAATATTCTTTAGTTAGTGTTTGCCACTTGGGGTCATTGTGTAAACACACGTGTGCTTGGAATCCACATGATCTATTTTCTTTGCGGATTGAGTCTGTTCATATGAATACTGAAAGAAGTTCCTGAGAGATTTTGTGAACATATGCATAATGAAGGAAAGCATAAAGGTGCAGAGGTCACAAAAGTGAACACATTTCACCTCTCCTTCATGTGCCCACTGTTAAGACTTTTGCATGTCAAAGGAAAACAATGATTTAGATCACTGAACCTTTTCGTTTGAGACCATTGCATTTCCTTGTATGCTGTTGCTGACACAGCAATCCTTCTGACTTTGCAGTATTGCTCTGCACTACTCTCAGTTAACCACCATCTATCAATGTGATGGTTATTGGTTTGTAACTATTGCCTATTTTATCACTCACTAGTTCTGGACTTGACTCTAATTCCTTTTCTGTCCTTTAACATTCACTGAGCCAAAGGATGGATTCTTTAACGTCTTATCACACATTAATGAGTTCTATACCTCCTCATTAATAAGTCAGCACTGATTCCCAGATCGGCAAAGAATTCCAGCTTTGAAATTTATGTATAATGAATGCACATATAATTTAAAAATATTAGATACCAATATTTTTAAAGAAAACAGAATATATATTAGATGTATTACAAACTATAAAATATGCTTGCAATCAACTTAGAAAAAGAATAGATGAAATTTTAAGAGGTTAATTTTAAAGATTATGTGGTACAGTTCAGTTTAATGGCTCTCTAGTTATACTTACTAAAATATGAGTAAATTTTATTTCATTATGATATTCAATGACTGTGAACATTAAAATTTCTCTAAAAAATGTTGCTCTTAAATAATAGCAAATAATATTAAATATAAAGATGTACTGAAAAGGCATAGTATGTTATAACAGGAAGGAAGACTGAGTACCTTAGTGAGGGATATGTCATAAAATCAAATGCTATCCAAAATTGTACAAAACAATGCTGAAAGAAACGTAAAAGACCTAAGTACATGGAGATATACACCAAGTTCATGGATTAAAAGTATCAATTCATGTAAAGATAGATCAATTAAAGAGAACAGAGTCAAAGTACACACACATGAACACATTAGCGACTGATACAAAATAAAGATGATAAGGTAATTGAATGAGAAAAGAAAACTTTCAACCAGTGATGGTGAGGATGTAATAACCACCTTTCAGAATTGTTGTGATGTATTATTTATCATTACTGTGTAATAAATTATTCCAAAATTTAACAGCTTAAATACAAACATATATTTTCTCACAAAATTGCTTAGAGTCAGGGGCCCAGGAATGGCTTAGCTGGGTCCTCTGAGTCAGGGTTGCTCACAAATTTAAAGTTATCAGCCCAAGTTACTATCATGCCATTGCTCAACCAGGGCTGGAGAGCCCACTTCCAACATAGCTTGCATGGCTGTTGGAAGGCTTCACACTCCTTGGCTGTTGACTGCAGGCGTTAGTTCTTTTCCTTGTTGCGTTTCCATAAAGATGCTCACACATTGCAGCTTGCTTACCCCAGAGGGAATGACGACAGAGAAAGAAGACAAAGAGTGTGTCAGGGCCCAAATGGAAATCTCAGTTTTTAAAATAATCTAATCACAGAAATGGCATACTACCCCTTTTTCTGTATACTATTGGTCACGCAGAACAAACCTAGTACAATGTAGGAGGGTACTGCACACGGGTGTGAATACCAGGAGGTGAGGATCATTAACGATTATCATAAAAGACTGACTATCCCATGAAAATAAAAGAAGTTAAAGGTACAAAGTGCTCAGAACAGTTTCTGACAAAGCAGAAACACTATGCAAGCATCGTCTATTCCTATTATGACCTATACCAATTATTTTGATATTTTTGACAATAAAGTATCACATTTGAGATAATATTATTACAGCTTATTCCATATTTATAATTATGATTTTTTTCTTCTTACATCCTTTGTGGGATGATTGGTAGTAAGTTCACTGAAATTGATGTTTCAAATGCAGAGAAATTATTTTAGTATTTAATGTGAAATTTTAGAGTGAGATACATGAGTGAATACACGGACTGTCATTTCAGTGTCAATGTGAATGCAGGGAACTGCCCTCATAATTACAGGCTGATCCTGACTGCATTATATCCCATGATGAAAGTCCCTCATTCTAGACTTTGATAAATAATGCCATGTGGCAGTTTCCAGTTTCAGCATCAGCAAATAGAGCCAATGTGCCAGGTGCAAGCTGAGATGATGTTTCAATGCACAACAATTTGGATGCCAATGTTAGTGCTTTGCTTCCTCTGGTTCAGCTCATCTTTCTGATATTGAGCTGTTACTGGGTCAGTGCTCTGGTGATATGAGGTCAAAATAAATGAAAGTCATTGTGAGTGATTCTTGCAGGACACATATTTTTGCACAAAAAGTTGTTAACTTTATTGCTGCTTAATATGTTCCTTTTCAAAGTTAGAATCTTGACCTCTTTGAAATTTCATAGGTCGAGTGAGTGGATTTATAGCATCTGAGAATTATTAAGTCAGCTTATAAAGTAAGGAAACATAAACTTTAGATTTTTTGAGAAAAATGAGAAGACGTGTTTGCTTCCAGCATAAATTTACAGTTGCCCTGACTTTTTTAAAAGGTGTAGCTCTTTGAAAGAATGCTTTGAAGACGATAAACAGGCTATAGAACACAGCACCCCAGGTCTCTTGCCTCAGGCACTACGTTCCTTAAAAGAAAAATGACCCTGCTTCTTGCCTTTTCTTACATGTAAAAAAAGCCTGCCAAGTTTAGCAATTATATGCTCCTGCAAACTATAACTAGACATACTCTTACACTCAAGCTCTGACATAATTTGCGTGTACTGAATCTTCACCGCCTGAATAAAAACTATGAGCTGAAATGCTGCGTCAGAGCTGACAGAAATTCTCTCAAAGACTCTCTGAGGTTATAATCCTCAGTAAACTGGAATAAAACTAACTTTAATTATTTAAAACCCTGATTTTTCTTTAGTGGAACATTTAACTAGTCTTTGTTTTTGTGTTGCTGTAAAGGAATACCTGAGGCTGGGTAATTTACAAAGAAAAGAGGTTTATTTAACTCGTTCTGCATCTGGTAAGGACATCAGGCAGTTTGACTCATGGCAGGAGAGGCATGGGGGCCAGTGTGTGCAGAGATCACATGGTGAGAGAGGAAGCAAGAGTGAGAGGGGAGATGCCAGGCTTCTTTTCACAACCACCTCTTAGGAGAACTAGAAGAGCAAGAATTCATTACTGTGAGGGTGGCACCAGCCCATTCATGAGGGATCTTCCTCCACAACCAGAATACCTCTCATTAGGCACTACCTCCAATACTACTGAAAACCAAATTTTAATACAAGACTTGGTGAGGCTGAACAAACCAGACCAAAACTATAGCAATATCTAATCCAAAGCTATATCAAGTATGTTCCTCAGAACTATAGTTCTATAAGATGTTAGTAGCTGTTGCATGATGTCACTGGCATATGTAATTTCTTGACCATTCAGATTTAAATTTTCACAATAATCTCCCAAATACTTTTCAGTAAATTACCTTTTTCCCAGGATGCATTTGAAAACAGAGGCTGTCACCAACTTTCAAGCTAAAATTTTGTTGATGAATATCATTCAAAGGAAGAAAACACAGAAGGAAAGGAAATGAGGTATAGAAGAAGGAAAAGCAAATACAAGATAATGATTCCCAACCTACAAGAAAACCAAGATGTTGACTCTGTCATGCAGAATACCTCTAGAGAGGCAGTTTAAAACCACTGCTCTTTGAATTGTCCTAGTTCCTATCTCTCATTAGCCAGTCCTTCCTGCACAACATTAAATCATCCACTCTTTAGAATGGTGTTGACCATCTTCTCTTGACAGCATCTGGGGGAAGACAAAGCTGCCCCTGGTATGGTCTTCTTGACACTGAAGTTTCTGTGACTCCCAGAATGAAGCTTTTAATGGAGATCATGGAAGCCCACTCCTCACCCGAGCATAGGCTGAGACTACTGTCTGTGTTATGAGACTGTGGCTTTGTGACTGAGAACTACTACAAGAGCCTGCTGACTGGCAAATTAGTCCATCAGGAGAAGCCTGGAAGGCAGGTAGTGCTGAGCTAAGTTTGTGGAAGGTATAAACCAAGTCCAACACATAATATGTGTATATATATATGAGAGGTATTGAGGGGAGAAAAAGAGGACTTCTACTGAAGTTAAAGGGACTTAATCAATCATCTCTTAGGCCTCATTCAACCAGTAATAGTAAAATAAATTCGGTGCTTGTCCATCTAGCAGAACTTGGCAAAGAAGTTTTCAACAACTAAGTTTGCAACCCTTGACTTCTCATGCACTTGAGGATATTAAAAACTATTCAGTAGAAGTATTTTTTAAGATAGAGCTATAAATTTGTTGTGAGGAGATCATGCCTTCCCTTTACCTCAAATGTAATAATAAAGACTTAAACAAGGCCACTTGGAGAATTTTAGAGGTGTTACTAAAGTTTGAACATTTGGTGGACACATGAACTAGTGTTTCCTCACTTCGAAAATGCAAAAGGTTTTCTGTGACAACAAAGTCATGATCTGTGCTGGTTTGGTAAAGGGTGTGAAATGACTAGTCCAAGGGCTGGATTTACCACTAGGTAATCGGAGAGGGAGAGAGAATGAAAGAAAGAGCCAACTCCAGAGAATTTGTACCAGAAGCTGAAGGAGGAGTCACAAATGTCCAGGCAGATCTTGTGTCACCTTTGCCTTGGAAATACAGATGAGAGATCTTCACTTAATTCAGACTTCATCATCATTTACTTATTTCCTTATATCTCTTTAACCTTGGTGTTGTTAGATTGGGTAGAACAAGAACCTGGTCTATCTGGGACAGTGAAGAAGAAGAACTTTAAATTTACTTGAGAGTTCTTTTATTAAACCTGTTTGGGTACATTAATTTTAGAATGAGGCTGTTTCAACACTAAGGTGAGCAGAGAAGATTTGTTAGTGAAGATTGAACATCTGTGGAGCCTACCCAGATTTTATCCTGGATAGAGACAAAATGGTCTCAAGCAGTGAATTTCCAGGGGCAGTCTCTTAAGCAAAAAACTATGGTTATTTTATTTTGTTTTACAATTGTTCACTATAGCTTCTGATCTTTCAGTGTGATGAAAATATAATATTCATTTTATTTATTTCTATTTGCAGAAATTACTTGATGAACTTTCCTCTGTTATCCTTTAATAATAAACAATCATTCCCTACATGGGCTACCTTTCCATATTCTGTGTACCACGATACTCATTAAAGTCTCCTTTCTACTATAAAATATTCGTTCCTGATTACAGAATAATCTATTATTAATTGTAATAGAAGTTTAAAAAGATAGACAAACCCTATGAAGAGTAAATTTTAAAAGGATAAAATAAAAACAGTAAATAAAAAATAAAAATTGCACTACACAGACAAAATAACTATTATCATGTTGTATCTTTCAATAGATATGCTCATATATACGCAATGAATTTTTTACATGCTATATTTTTAAACTAATTTTAAACATTACTTGTGGTCATTTTCCCCATCATCAATTTTAAAACTTCTCTTGTATTTCATAGTATGGGCATTTCAATGTATTTAGTAGTTCCATATTTGGGGACATTTTAGTTGCTTTTTAAAAAAGTACCACTGATGAACATTATTGAAGAAGATTTTTACTTTGATTTCTGCAGTAAGCCTTTTAAAAACTTCATGTTTTATTATTATTATTAATTACTTCTTGTATTTGATGTCCATCTATTTTGCTTGTATCCATTGTTCTTGTCCTTATGGCATATTCTCTGACCACTGACAACCAGACCACTAGTTCACTGGTTTTCTCTTACTACTTCTGGATAAAGATAATTTTATCTGGTGTGGGTAAAGTTGTATTAGGCTCTGTAAATCGTTTAATTGAACACTTGGCATCATCTTAGATTTTAATCTTTAGGAACTGCTTCTTATTCAATGATCAGCAGAAGTAGTACTCAAGGAAGAATGTGGAGCTAAAGTATTCCTGGAGGGAAAATTTGGTCAATTTTTTAATCTCTGAACTTAAGCATTACAAGCCAAAGTTCTATAATTAATTTGATTTTGCATCTCCTGAAGTTGCATGTTATTAGTGTTAGTGACCTCTTTTCTATTCTACTATTAATCAGAATAACAAAGACCATCTGGTAAAAGCCACATCACAGGGAAGTCCCATTACCCACAGGCTTTCTGTGCGTAGTTCCAATTGGATTTACACCTCTTTGCCCTGTTACGTCTAAATGATGTCATCCACAGAAATGGCTTGGCTCTTACATGCCTATGGTCTTCACAGCTGGGTTCTAAGAGCCATTTAGAGAAAGGGGAAGAAAGAATTGAGTCATTTGCAATGAAGTCTTTCATGGAAATTGTAAATGTTCTGTTAAATGCCCTATCATTTTTTACCTTTGGATATATTGATTTGAATACAACAAAACCAAAGACTATTTAGAGTTTTGTAATTATGACAGGATATCATTCATCTATTCATTTTTCCTCCATATAGTTAATTAAAATAGTTGTAGTAAGAACAAATTTTTATTTTCCTCATTTATACTTCAGCTTTTTAATGGAAAGAACCTAAAGAAATTTAATATTCTAGCAATCTATCCAATATTAAAAATGAGAATCTAAATAATAAACTCAATTGTTTGCTTGTTCTCATATGAAACTTTTGAATATTTAGAGATAGTATTTCAATATTTGTTTCTTAGTTATTTTTCTTCTTGCCAGTGAATATTATTTTCAAAAATACAATATATTATTTAGTTAATTAAGTACCTAAACTAATTTTGATAAATATCTTCTCTTTTCTATAATACAATCATGTAATTAATTGCATTAACTGAATCATAATCTGGGTTTGTTTCTCATTTTCACTTTTTCTTCAAATCATTATTTTCAAATACTTTGTGAATGATACAGTTGTTCTTCAGAGGCTTAATAGCCATATCATTCTGGATTAAAATGCTTGTCAATCATTGATCTCAATTTCACATCTAATATCTAAATTCAGTTCACACAAATCATAATTGCAAATTACCTTCTTGATAGAGGAGAAATTTCATAGTCAGATACTCTGCATAGATAATGGCTTAATTTATTTATATTATTTAATCAACATTTTTCAAAAATAGTCTTTATTGAAAGCAGAAGGCCAGGTGGTGGCACATGCCTGTAATCCCAGCACTTTAGGAGGCCGAGGTGGGTGGATCACCTGAGGTCAGGAGTTTGAGACCAGCCTGGCCAACATGGTAAAATCCCGTCTCTACTAAAAGAATACAAAAATTAGCTGGCGTGGTGGCGGGCACCTGTAATCCCAGCTACTTGGGTGACTGAGGCAGGAGACTCACTTGAACCCAGGAGGTGGAAGTTGTAGTAAGCTGAGATCACACCACTATACTCCAGCCTGGACGACAGAGAGAGACTCTCAACAAAAACAAACAAAAAAAAAGAAAGCAGAAAATAACAGATTTCAACAGTCTGTTTAGATGGGAATAATGAAAGTATATCTCATAAATGCATTAGGATAAAACATTATTGTTAATTTAAAGATTGCATATAAAGACATTCTTCTTACTGAAGTTTTATAGATCTACACATTTGATAATTTGTTTTTTCTTACAAGATGTCACTGGTATTATCATCTGAAGAAGTCATATAATAAAAAACTAGTTATCATACTTTAAATATATCATGTTCTTCATGACTCTTCTTTCAAGAATAAATGTATAATTTGTCTCCTTGATAGAAGACAGAAGGAAATCCAATTCTGAGAAAACAATAATATTAAAGGGCAAAAAAGATTTAGAGTTATATTTTAATATAGAAAGTCATAGACCTCTTTCAGGTTGAGGCAGAAAAAGTTGTCTTTAGTAAATATAAGATGCAAACAAATTACATGGATGGCCTCATTGATGCAAAATGCTGGATATCTTAAGGAGATATAATGAACTACATCCTAATAACAAAAAAGATGCAAAAATATCTTTAAACAGATTACTCTAGATTTAAGCAAAGTGTTCTGTCCTTGCAATAAAGATTATGTTAGGTTGGCACAAAAGTAATTGCAGTTTATGCCACTGAAAGTAATGCCATTACTTTCTTTTCTTTTGAGACAGAGTCTCACTCTGTCACCCAGGCTAGAGCCCAGTGGCACAATGTTAGCTCACTGCAATCTCTGCCTGCCAGGTTCAAGTGATTCTTGTGCCTCAGCCTACCGAGTAGGACATGCACCACCTCACCTGGCTAATTTTTTGTATTTTTAGTAGAGATGAGTTTTAACCATGTTGGCCAAGCTGGTCTGGAATTCCTGGCCTCAAGTGATTCACCCGCCTTGGCCTCCCAAAGTACTGGGATAACAGATATGAGCCACCGCACCTGGCCAATGCCATTACTTTTAATGGCAATACCTGCAATTACTTTTGCACCAACCTAATATAAAGTAGCAGCATATAATGTAAAATACAGAAAATATAAATACAGCTAAAATGACTGAAACAAGTGAGTAGTATGTTTATTTATTAAAATACTATGTTAACAATTAAATGATGTTTAAATTTGATTTGTAGATGAAAGGGGTTACTACTAAAGTTAAATAATTTACATCCTAAATTTTGTATGTTAGCAGGGTGCTCTGGCATGCGCCTGTAATGCCAGCTACTCATGGGGCTGAGGCGGGAGAAACTCTCAAGACCAGGAGTTCAAGACTAGCCTGGGCAACACCCTGAGACCCTGTCTTTAAAATAACCAACTAACTAAATAAATAACATTTTGTGTTGCCATTTTTTGCATATTACACTGCATTCATTGAATAGTATGTAGAATATCTCTTAAATGAGGTATACCTTTCAAACTTCAGTTCATCATTTATATTGTAAGGCATCAGGATGTGATGGACTGTAGTTCAGAAAACTTGAGCTTTAGTCCTAATTTTTTTACTAATTCACTATGTAGAACAAAAACACATCAAGAATAAAAACAACAAAGAACGTAACAATTTATTTACCCTAGTTTTGATGCTCCACGTCTGTAAAATTATTAGTTTAGTCTTGATAAGTCATCTCTAAGATCTTTTATAGTTTTAATAATCTATTAGTTGAAAGAATGAGAAAAGTAAGCTAGTTCAGAATCTATACAAGCTCTCATCTGATTAGAGGAACCCAATGCAATTGGGAAGAAATTTAGAATTCTTTCCTAAAAGAGCAGATATGGAGAATTCCAACTGAAGTGTAATTGTGACAATTGGGTATTGCTTATTTGGTAGTAACCGGAAAAAAATTCTACTCAATTATTTCAAATATGGAATCTTTTAATTTAATGTATTTTATATTATATTAATTTAATTTTAAATATGAAATGTTTACTATGCAGAAAATCATATAAGCCTGTACTTACTACATGGTAACATATTTAATAATTACAAAAATATTTCAATGATGAAATGGTAAAACTCTAACAAAAATTAATGGTCTGGACGCAGTGGCTCACGCCTGTAATCCCAGCACTTTGGTAGGCCGAGGCAGGTGGATCACCTGAAGTCAGGAGTTTGAGACCAGCCTGACCAACATAGTGAAACCTCGTCTCTACAAAAAATTTAAAAAAAAAAAAATGGCTGGGTATGGTGGCAGAGCCTATAATCCCAGCTACTAGGGAGGCTGAGGCAGGAGAATAATTTGGACCCAGGCAGTGGAGGTTGTAGTGAGCTGAGATTGCGCCATTGCACTCCAGCCTAGGTGACAGAGCAAGACTCTGTCTCAAAAAAAAGAAAAGAAAAAAATTAATGTTGGGGCAGATTTTTCAAAACGTTTTTATCTTTCAGATACATTTGATGGTGCTGTTATTATTCTCTGACTCATTGACTCTGTTGGAAGAAATTATTATCACAGCAAACCTCATTTTTCAGAGAGGAAACCGAACTTGCTGCTGCAAAAAGGGGAAATGTAGAAAAATATGACAACTTCCGTCCTATTCTTCTCATCTCCGTATCTTTTCCTCATAAAGGCATGTCTTGTTTGAATATCGAACTTGGTTTAAGATTTGACATTTCTAATTGAACTCTTCTGACTTTTTTCTTAGAAAATTCCTGTTCTCAGGAGCACACATTCTCTACTTATATAGGTATAAAGTGACCCAAAACCAGCTCTATCCATGCAAGGAGACACAATTAATTTTAGCGTTTGATATGGGAAGAAGAACATTAACAAGCCCATTTGTCCTGCGAACAAAGCTTGTTTCACCAATCACCTCTATCTGCATTTTCATCTCTGATCATCTTACTTCTTATTTCAAATGGTCTTAAACTGTGTATTATTGGCTACCTGTTTCACATTTTATTTTAGTATCATTAAAGCTCTTGTGCTCAGTTAACACTTACCTATAACACTGTTCACACTCTTGCATCTTAGGAGATAAAAACCCTGAGTGAGGAATAATTTGAGGAAATTTAATAATTTCATAACTTAATGTCAAGATTTTGAGTCAGTTTGCACTTCGTTCTTCTCTGACCTTCTCCCTATTTGAGTAATTTGCTCTTACTCCTCACTTCAAAGAATATACATTATACCTCAGTGTTTTTTCCCTATGTACTCGGTCTTTTTGTTTTGTTTTACTTGTTTGAGACAAGATTTCGCTCTGTCATGAGCAATCACAACTCACTGCAGCCTTGACCTCCTGTGTTCAAGTGATCCTCCCTCCTCAGCCTCCTGAGTAGCTGGGACCATAGGCCTGTGCTACCACGCGTTGCCTTTTAATTATTTTCTCACTGTTTAGCATCTTTGTGTTTGTAAGCTGGGTTCTTGACAACTATCATAATAGTTCTGTAGTTCTCATATCCTATCTTCTACCTATTAGTTTGTCCTGTTATAATACAGGTATTTTATGCATATATGCAATAAAACATGACATCATAATACTGGTATTGATGATTTTATAAATATATGAAATAGATTTTATTTACAGGTGGATTTGAAACACCTTATTTTGGTGACTTTTGAATGTCTGTTTTTTTAACTCTTGGAGAAAATGAGGGCAGTCACATTTATGAGACTTGTTTTAATCTCCAAACTCACCATAGCAATTTCTCAAACGCAATTTATTTTACCAATGGTTTCCAACCAGCCTATGTCTGCCCGACTGATTATACCACCAAAGAGGCACGGAAGTACTGCCGGTGATTTCTGCTTTGAGTTCTCCCAAAGCTAAAGTCCTTGTACATATTTTCATGGTTCAAGCTGAAGACAGAGTAAGTTTAGTGTGTGTGTGTATGTGTGTGCGTGTGTGTATGTGTGTGTGTGTGTGTGTGTATATATATATATATATATATATCAGTAAAGTCCCTGGGGAACTTGCTGACAGGATGCTGGTTGGAACCCAGTGCTTGCCTGCATTCTCCTTCTCTTGTTGCAGTGTATTCATTTGCCTTTAAACAAAAGCCTAGATGAGTATGTACTGTGGAGTGTGGTGAGTTTTGAAAAGACTTTCGGATATCTGAATTTGGGAAATGTTTACATTATATATTGGGAAATTGAATTAAAACCCTCTCAGGATATTATCCTTATGAAAGAGAATTGGCCTGAAGACTTAGAATTCATTAATGAGAGATAAATTATGTTTTCTTAGTCATTCAGCAAATATAGAACATAAATGCAGAAATATAAGCGAGATGAAAAATTACAGGTAGTACAAAAATAAGTATTTTGTTAGTACAAAAATTTTATGCTGGTATTGGATATTTCAGCTGTCTGATTCCGTGTAAGTCCTAAACACTGGGTATTACAAATGTTTGGAGTTTGTAAGTGACTTTTGATTGTCTATCTGATTATATGATGTTGCAAGGAAAATAATTACTGACAAGCAAGAATGACATTTTGTCATAAGACAGTCTTGACCATTGATTGGTCAGAGGCTTGAATGTGCTATAAAAGTTAACTTTAGCAGGTCTGGAATTAGCCTTGGCTTTCTTACTGAAATAAGAAACACACATGTATGGTACTGACCTCTGGTCAAGGTATTAAATATATTGATTAATAGGATTGCTTTTTGACCAGGAGTCTGAAGACATATAGGGTAGTTTGTCCTAGCTTGTCAGCATTGGTTACTGATCACAAAGAAATTGATTAATGATTTGAGCTTGGGCTCAGTGAGATCCTGGAAACACTGCTTTTGAATCTGGCTACTTAGCAGGAATATGCCTAAGTACCCAGCACTTTCTGAACATATATGGGGCTTTTTAGTTTGGAGGTGTTCTATGCACAACTTCTTTCTATTGTTTAATGATGATTTCCTTTTGCTATTATGCTCTACTTAGATGAAACATACACCTAGCATGTATCATAGTACTTCCTTCAGGCCAAACTTCTAGCAATTTGGACCTCCTTCTGTTGCCTTTTCCAATCCTGTGGATCTAATCCTGAGATCTTAACCTCTACTAGAATTGCCCTTTCTATGAAGAACAAAATTATATTTCTCATAAAACTAACAAGAATAGAAAACAAAACAAAATCTTTTCTAAGTCCATTACTGTACAACTAAAAGAATTTCTTAAAGTATTTAGAATTAATCACCTTTGCTATATTAATGTCCTAAATCAGAACCTACACGTTTCTGGTTGAGCTAAGGTAATTTGTAATTTTGGATTATATAACCTTAGAACTGGAAGAAACAGTTGTATTGATATTTCCTAAGACATTATTGTTCCATTCTGTAACTTCAACTCCTACAGTGAATTCATTCAATATGTATTCAAAAATGGTATCTTTGGATTACCATAATGATGAGAAAAGAATGATTTCACAAAGCTTCATGAAAAAGTTCTAACAATTGTTTATCTTAGTAGTAAATTCAACAGGTAAATCATATTTAGTGTTGTCAAATTGGCTTAAATATTTTACATTTAACTTTATCCTAACATCTGATTTATAATTTAAATATGTCCATGCAAATCTATATCTATTCTCATATTATATAAAAGGAATCCTAAAATTATTCTCATTTTCAAAATATATTGAATTTAAATTAATCACAGTAAGTATACATAAGAGTAAGAATATCTAAAAATAATTTTGTGAGTAAATTAATGTAAATTTATTCAGAACAAAAGAAAGATGTTTAGGCCAGTATAGTAGCTCATGCCTGTAATCCCAGCACTTTGGGAAACTCCGTGGTAGGTGAATCACTTGAGGCCAGGAGTTACAGACTAGCCTGGGCAACATGGCAAAACCCCATCTCTACTAAAAATATAAAAAATTAGCCAGGCATGGTGGCACACACCTTTAATCACTGGAACCCAAGAGGCAGAAGTTTCCGTGAGCTGAAATCATGCCACTGCACTCCAGTCTGGGTGACAGAGCAAGGCTCTGTCTCAAAAAAAAAAAAAAAAAAAAGAAAGAAAAGAAAGAAACGAAAAGAAAAAAAACTGGTTTAAGTGACAGAAATAAATTCAGTATTGAGCAATTAAATGAAAACAGACTTGAAATTAATCCATAAAAATTTATTTCTTTTGATATCATTCTCTATTTTTAACTTTTAGTAGTTTGATTTAAAAAAAAGCAAAGTGATCAAATTCTCTTTATAATTGTGTGATTTAAAATACATTTTATTTGATCAAATCTAGAGACAAATTAAATGTAAAAGGCTCTTACGGAACTTTTCAAAGGGAATTGATACAGAGGATGAATATTACAAAATGGTTTAACTTTATGTCAGGTTATTCTTAAGAACTAAATTTTTTTTGAAACTTCCTTATATTCCTACATTCCTCAGGCTATTCTAGTGTCTAAATTCTTGTAAAATGAGACTTTTAAGGACAAATTTCTTTGTATTTTTGTTACCTGTTTTTGAAAACTTATTTCAAAGCATATAAATTGTGACTTCATAATTGACATTTAAATCCATTGTATATATAAAGGACATGAAGTACTTACTAAAGACACAGAACAAGAAATAGAGAATATACAAGTGAGTACAAGTAAAACTAAGATTTTAGAGAAGAAACTTTTTTGAAATTATAGACAACACAAGAAATGCCTTTTTAAAATAGTAGAATCTAGCTATAATTGAATCTTAAATTATTTTTCCTAAAAACTCCATGTATATTAATGCCTATTGCAAAACCCAATTATTTTGAAATGCGTATTGCACAAACAGTTCCGCATATGCTCTAAAAGAGAAGAAAGTTTTATGTTTGAACATTACAAACTGAGCTCTAAGGATTAAACATCTATTTCATTCTTCCAGAGAAAGAAGCCCAGACTAACCTCTTCTGGAAAATGCATGTAAACTAAAGGGAGATCCATCCACCCTTCCCAGACAAGCAGAATCCTGAATAGCAATAAACAGATTCCTCTTTTTCCTGGGTACTCTGCCAAAGTGTTTGAGTAAAGAATAATTGCATTTATTTCTCCTCCTCCTCTTTTTTCCTTCTTCTTGTTTTTCCTTTTGTGGTAATTATTACCAGATACGATTAACCATAATTTGACATTATTCTTAATGGCTATTACTGTATTAAGTATATTCTGATCAATTAAGCCATGTGAGTCACAAATTAAAGAACACATCATCACATTAATTTATGTGGTAGTAAATTCTGGAGCTGCCAAATCTGCACAGAGGGAAGACTTTGAGGGAAGACTATGAAGATTTGATGATAAGCTGTTGAAAAAGAAGATCATATGTAAACAGTAGGCACAAACAGTTCACCTTGATCTATAGGATAAAGAGTAGAAACTTTCATCCACTTCAATATGTACTGTCTACTCTCTATAATAATTTGTTGTTTTATCAAAACCTTCCTTAAGATTCATTATAATCTGATGCCACTTGGATAAAAACCTTGGTATGGTATGCGAGGTACTGAACAAAAAGAGATGGGACTTGGAAGACAGCATCAATTGATGTATTTTTTTTTTTTTTTTTTTTTTTTTGTGAAGGAGTCTCACTCTGTCACACAGGCTGGAGTGCAGTAGTGAGATCTCAGCTCACTGCAACCTCTGCCTCCCAGGTTCCAGCAATTCTCCTCTTCAGCCTCTCCGGTAGCTGGAATAACAGGTGCCCGCCTTCACGCCTAGCTAATTTTTGTATTTTCAGTAGAGAAAGGGTTTCACCATGTTGGCCAGGTTGTTCTCAAACTCCTGACCTAAGTTGATCCGCCCGCCTCGGCCTCCCAAAGTGCTGAGATTACAGGTGTGAGCTAATGCACTTGGCCCATGGATTGGCTTTTGGTCCTGTCTGACATACAGTAGTTTATAAATGTAAATTATTTTAAAGCAATTTAATCCTAAATCATTTTCAAAAAATGACACTCTTGGATTAAAAATGAAACAAAAGAAATTTAAAAAACAATTGCTAGTATCATGAAGATGTTTCAAATGAAATCATATATTCATAGTAATTTAAGATCAAGAATGTTAGATGACCAAGTCTGAAGATCTGATAATGACATAGAAAAGGGGAAAAGAAAAATTATAAATGCATTGGTTGTTATTTAGCCACACCCATTTGATTTGCCTATTCAATTCTTTTCTATATTGAAAACTGATTTTTTACATTTAATATAAATTTATATTTGGAATGAATAAATTTAGTATAAATAAAATGAATTATGTAACAATCATTAAATGGACATTGGTATTCTATTACCAGTTTCTATCTGTGACCATAGTCAAGCCACTTAATTTTCTTACATGAAAGATTCTCTGTAATTTTAATAAAAATTTTAGTATCATTTCTATAGCAGTGATACGAACATTCATTAAGATAAGATGTATATAAAGTCAGTGATTATGACTAGAAACTATTTTAGAGAAATAATTTTTATAAATAAATATGTTACCTAAAGACAACCTCCCAAATTTTCAATTTATAAAAATTCAAATTTTCTATGATGAACTGCATTTATCAACTATATTAATGTGAAGCTGAGAGGGAGTTATTGCAAATAATCCAGAATACTCAGAACATCTTTCCTTGATTGTGAAAAAGACTATAATTGAATTGCTCTTGAAATATAATTGTGATACAAGGCATTTTTCTATATGCATAAGATTGACTAATAGTCCAATCACTTATACTTAGCCATATGGTTATGAGTAGCTTGCAGTTGACTATAGATTTTACACTACAATTAGGAAGGACATACTTTTAAAACCCTCAAGAAGAAATTTTACTCATGATGCATCACATTTTAAATTGTGATATATCCAAATCCATATTTAAGAAAACATTAAGCTTTCATCATGTATCTAAATTCATATTTAAAAAAACAAAGCTTTTATCACATAAATATTACATGCAGTACCCTTCAACCTGTCTAATCACTAGAAGGATAAGGTATTACTAAAAAAGGGATGACGGGGCAAAATTTAAAAAAACAAAGTGCATTTTAATGTGTGATATGGTTTGCCTGTGTCCCCACCCAAATCTCAACTTGAATTGTACTCCCATAATTCCCATGTGTTTTGGGAGGGACCCAGTGAGACATAATTAAATTTTGGGGGAGGGGGGGACAGATTCAATCCTACTGTTCTCATGGTAGTGAATAAGTCTCACGAGATCTGATGGTTTTATCAGGGGTTTCTGCTTTTGTGTCTTCCTCATTCTCTCTTTGCCTGTTGCCATTCATGTAAGATGGGACTTGCTCCTCCTTACCTTTTGCCATGATTGTGAGGCTTCCCCAGCCACATGGAATTGTAAGTCCAATTAAACCTCTTTCTTTTGCAGATTGCCCAGTCTCCGGTATGTCTTTAACAGCAGTGTGAAAACCAACTAATGCAGTAAATTGGTATCAGTCAAGTGGGGCGTTGCTGAAAAGATACCCAAAAATGTAAAAGCAACTTTGGAACTGGGTAACAGGCAGAGATTGGAACAGTTTGGAGGGCTCAGAAGAAGACAGGAAAATGTGGGAAACCCTGCCTCTATTAAAAATACAAGAATTAGCCAGGCCTGGTGGCAGGCACCAGTAATCCTAACTACCCAAGAGGCTGAGATGGCAGAATCACTTGAACCGGGGAAGTGGAGGTTGCAGTGACCCAAGATTGCACCACTGCACTCCAGCCAGGGCGACAGAGTAAGACTCCACCTCAAAAATAAATAAATAAATAAACAAAGAAATTTAAAAAATTACAAAAATAGATTTTCTATTCTATCTCAAGTCAGTTTTGCTAAAAATACAACAACCACCAAATCCTTAATAATACTGATTTTCTCTGTTGTACTTTATAAGGATATTTCATTAACTTCTGCTTTTACTTTTATTATTGCCTACCTTCTATTTCATAGTGTTTAATTTTTGTTCTTTTTCTAAGCTTTTGACATCAATGATTAGATCTGGTTTTCTGTTTCTCTTCTTTTTCAGCTAGTCAGTAAAGATTATACAATTCCCTTTAATACCACACTAGTGCTGACCCTTCTGTTTTAATGTGTTCCATTTTTACAATCATTCATTTCAAAATGCTTTCCATTTTCTACTGAAATTTCCTTATTCACATGTAACTTTCTATTTCAAAGTTCACAATTTAATTTTCAACCTCTTGAATATTTTCTATTAATAGTTATATTTTTGTTTCTAAGTTCAAGTTTAGTATCATTGTGGTAAGAGAGCATACTTTGCATGATTTCATTTAACATTTGTTGAGGTTTGTATTCTAGCCCAGCATTTGGCCAATTCTGGAAAATATTCTGGTGGTCTTGAAAAAAATTGCATTCTACAGTTGTTTGGTGTAATGTTCTGTACATATCTACCAGATCAGCTGGATTAATTTTATTCCTCAAAAGTGTTATATTCTTAATGAATTTTTGTCTCTTTGCTTCCTCAATTCCAGAAAAAGAAAGAGGTTGTTTTTTCACTATTATTTTAGGTTTATATCCTTCTCCTTGTCACCTATGTCAGTTTCTGAAAGGTATATTTAAGACTATATTATTAGGTGCATAAAATATTAAGGCCTTTTTACTGTTATTAAATATTTTTCTTTATTATTATTTTTTATTTAAAGTCAACTAATCTAAAACTCATTTAAATTAGTATTATTTAAGTCTACCATAGGGGCTTAGATACAGATATAGATCTTACTGTTTTACAATTAGTCTTCCCTAGTAGCTTCTCAGCAATATAATCTCTAACAGATTACCAAATTCTCTCACTCTATCAAAAACATCAGAGCAACCTGTTAATCCTTTGTGGATTTCATAAGTAATTTTAGACTGTGTGGGTGTTAGTGGGCCTTACATTTATTAACTTTGAAAACCATCATGAAACATCCATAAATTCTAGTATTTACCAGAAGTATTTGCTTGCTTGAAAATTTTCCCCCAATGAGAAATGGAGAAAGTATCTGATATTAATATAGTTATTATCTTTTTGTTGATTGAATATTTAAATACTTTAAAAATAATTTTGCTTTTCATATTCCGGTATAATGTATTTAAGTTGTTTCTCTTGAGAACAAAATATCACTGAATTTTCTTGATCAATCTTTTTCTTTTAACTGAAATATTTATTATACTTGCATTTATTGCACTTACTCGTATATTTGTATATAAATTTAACATCTTACATTTTTCGCTGTTTTACTCATCTGACTTATATTCCATTTTATCTTTTTTATCTTATCTTTCTCTTATCTTTTTTGCACCAATTAGCCTTAGATTCCAGCTTTTTCTTTATTATACTGTTTACATTCTTAAACAATTTTCAAAGATTATGCTAGAGATTGCATGTCATATCTCTGATTAGACTCTAATATATAAAGTGGTAATTTTATCACTTATTAAACAAAGCAAATACATAGGAACATTTACTTCAATGCACTTAAATTTAAGATGTATTTTGTGTATTTTAACTTTTAACAGTTACTGAGGAATGGAAACATGCCATTCCCCAGTGCATCCTACTTTAATTTTGAGTTTCAAAACTGTGATATAATAAAATATTTTGGAGTTAAACATTTATTAATAGATAACTGGCTCAGATTAGGATACCAGAAGTGGTGTACTGCCATAACAGAGATCTGAAATATGAAGCATTATCACTGAGACTCAGAGACAAAGAGAAGGTGGAAGGTCCTAAAGAACATGTAGTGAAAAGTTGAATGAAGTGAGAAAATTGTTATCAGTGATATACAATTTGTGACTAGAATCTCCATAGACTTTGTTCTAGTTGGTGTCTACAATGACTATATTGCAAATTCATCAACTGACCCACATGAAACTGAACTTATCAAGTCAGCATGCACAGGGCTTTGATCAACACAGGAAAGCATAACCCAGAATTGTCCATTATTCCTACGGTAGAATTACTAGTTCACCAACAATCTGTTCAAACTCATAATTATTAACATTGTGTCTTATTTAAACTTATATTTTCATTATTTTTCCTAAATCATTGAGGCTTAATGTTTCATAAACATGTAAGTAATGTTTTATAATTAACAAAAACAATGAAAGAGGTTATTCAAATAAATAGTCCCTTAAAATCACTTCTATATATTTCATATTTTAGACATGGGGATTCTGAAAAAAAATGGAACCTGAAACTCCTCTCTAAACTAAACATTTTTAAATTATTATTTTGCAAAATAATTTTTAAACATGAATATTCTGTCAATTTGATAAACATCTACACACTGACATTGGCTTCTTCTTAAGAATTGATTAGACTCGAGTATTATATATGTTAATAAAATAATGAAAACCAAGACAATCACTATACTGTGTCCTCATTGCATAGTGCAAAAGAAGTGTTTTGGCAGATAGGATAAAAACGAAATTACATAAATAATAGTTTTTTTTTTTTAAAAGATGAAGAAGATTTTTCCACAAAAGACAAAGCATAATCACAAAACTTTAAGTGGAGAGTCTATTAAAAATCTGGAGGGATAGATTGTATTTTTGGTAAAGGATTTAAGCTGTCAAAAATTAGTTATTCTCAGCCATCTGAATACATTTAATATTATTCTGTGCTGAGTAACTGAGTTGTGACACAAATCTTTGACCCGTGTCTTAAGTTTCTCTTGTTTAGTGACAGTGAAGCAGAAACTCTAATTAAACTAATCAAAAGGCAGTTGGAGATGATGAATTGTGTTTACATGAAAACTAGTGAAGCTGTGCTGGTCAGAAGATAATTCATCATCTAGTAAAAAATTAGTCAAAAGGACAAATTTCTCTGTTGATATCATGCAGAACATCTTTCAATAATTAAAGTTTCCTCCTTCCATTTCTGCAGATTTTACATTTTCTGCCATCTGTTTAGAGTAGACATAGTGCTGATGTCTAATCAGCTAATGCAAAACATTTTTCACATGTAGATTTCTCTGAGTCATCAAGTGCCTTTAGCCAACAGCATAATGGGTCACTGTTGATTTTCAGACATGGAGCTTTAGGAGCAGTTCTCAGAAGAGTATTTGGTTATTTCTGGTAGTCATAATTGCTGTTTGTCAAATATTTCCAATACTCTAATCCCCAACCTCCCTACCTTCTAGGCCCATAGTAATATTTTTTTTATTGCTGTCTCTTTTGTTTGGAAGTGGCTTGGTTTCTAGTTTAGGTCAATGAGTCATTAGCATTTATTGTTGAAGTCAGAACTTAGCATGTACTTGCTACAGCAAGAACTCTTAGAGTCTGTATCTTTCCTCTGATATGGGAGCCAATATGACGTGCATAGGTGACCACTCCATCATCCAAAGTCTCTGAGTGATTGTAATAAACAAAGGCCCCCTGATGGACATAGAACATAAACAAGAAATACATATTTGTTGTTTAAAGCCTCTGAGATGCTGGGGGTTGTTTTGCTACTGCAGTAATTCTCAACTGAAATCCATATCACCTATAACTTTCAAAGTAGATTTCCATTCTTAAGAGTATAGCGCTTTGTTTTGCAGAAATCAGTGATGCATAATTTATTTATTTATATATTGTAAAGTCTCCAAATGGTATATTAGTTTGATGGAGAGATATTTTCTGTCAAGAGCTCTCATTTCAGGTGAATTTACCATCTAAAAAGCACCTATATATCTTCATTCACATACACCAGCTTCTTGTTTCCTTGCACCAAGAAAACATTATATTGTCAAGTGATAGAATTATAACAGTCTTTCCTTAAGTGTGGTTTACCATCAAGAACACCATAATTAATGACTTTGCTTATTAAAAATGTAGATTTCCCCAAAACCTCACTCTGAATCTGAATTACATGAGATTTGTGGCTGTACAGAAAACAAACATTTCCCACAAGTTCTCCAGTTATTTCTAATGTACAGCAATATTTGAGAATCACAGCTTCCTGAATACTTTTATACAAAATTTTTCTATTTACTTAGAACGTTAAAGTATCAGCCAATTCATGTAATTTCTAGTATTAAGAGAATGGTGATTGACAAACTTATAAAACTTGAACAGTAAACATTAGTTTAGATGCAAATTGAATGATTAACTTTTTTCACAGCCTTAAAAGCTTGGAACAATTTTTGTGTTTGATTTAGCTTTTGCTTACAAACTAAATTGTTAAACTGTGCTGTGTATCTCTTTGTATCAAAGGCTGAAAAATAGTGGCTGAGTAGAGTTTACATAAAAGTATAATAAAATCTGTTGCAGAATGAAAGGTTTAAGTTGTCTTCACGTGTGAGTTGCCAAATTTTCAAGATAGCACTATCATTTTCTTTGTATGTGAAATATTTTATGTTGCATGTCAACCTTCCATTTACAGAAGTATTTTAAGGGCTATGATGTAATGATATCATCCAAATTGATGTTGCTCTGCCCTGGAGAAGTCTGAAAAAATTTGTACAAGTCAGGTTAGATTTTATCAAAATTCTTTCACACATTTCCAAACAGAATCCACATTATTGGCATTCTTGACCTCAATTGCTCTCAAAAGTATTATTATCAACTAGCATGGGAATGGATGACCAGCGAAATTTTATTGGTGGAGAAAATAGATGTTTGTGGTGATAAATTTTTGCAGTTTTGTTAGCATGCCATGATAGACACAGTTATAGTCTATTTACATACATTATATTTTGCCATGCTAGGGAATTTTAACAGGTAGTATTAAATAGTTACATGTCTACCTGAATGAATTTGGAATATGATTCCACATTAATGCCAGTACTTCTATAAATATCCCCCAAATAACTATCCACATGATCCTGTTACTCTTTCTGGTGTAGTAACATAATAGTTAAAATATTGTTTTTGAGTAGCAAATACTATGTATAAATTGTCTCATTTATTTCTTACAATGACTCTATGGGGTGCATGCTATTACTATCTCCATTTAATACAAGAGCAAACTGAGGTTCATAGAAGTTAAGTACATTTCCAAATTAGTTTATACCTTATTGTTCAGCTTTGTATATGACATTCCCCTTTTCAGATTGAAAACCAAAAGAGAAACTATTCAATAACTAGATGATCATTGATGGTTTATATTGGCAGTTCTAATGTCATATTATATACATAAATGCATATGCCTTTTCTACACAAGAAAAATCACATGGATATATTTTAGATAAGAGTATATAGAAATGTATTTTCGACCATGTCTTGAAGTAACATTGATCATTCAGTACTAATTCATCTTTTGATAATTTACTAATTGATATTTCTTAACATCAAACCAATACATATTGAGTAGGTGATGAGCAATGTTGTATGTGCTAGAGTGGTATTAGTTGAACAAAACAACATCCTTTCCTTTAAGGAGTTTATATCATAAAATGTCAGTGATCTAGGGCCGGGCACGGTGGCTCAAGCCTGTAATCCCAGCACTTTGGGAGGCCAAGACGGGTGGATCACGAATTCAGGAGATCGAGACCATCCTGGCTAACATGGTGAAACCCCGTCTCTACTAAAAATACAAAAAACTAGCCGGGTGAGGTGGTGGGCGCCTGTAGTCCCAGCTACTTGGGAGGCTGAGGCAGGAGAATGGCCTGAACCCGGGAGGCGGAGCTTGCAGTGTGCTGAGATCCGACCACTGCACTCCAGCCTGGGTGACAGAGCAAGACTCCGCCTCAAAAAAAAAAAAAAAAAAAAAAAGTCAGTGATCTGTGAAAATAGGCACTCAAAAAACATATTAATTTCTATTGTATATTACATAGTGATAAGAACTATGGAAAACAAGAGGAACACAAAAGACTATACTGAATTATGAATACTGTAGTTGAGTGGTGAGAATGGAATTTAAATTACAGTGCTCTGTAGGGTGCCACTGAGGATGGACATTGAGCAAAGACTCAAAACAGGCTAGGAAGAATTTGTTCTATAAAATTTTTAAATCTCTGGTCCTACATAAGTGACAAATATATATTTACATATATTTAAGTACTAGTATCTGTCTCTATTTCTTAAAAGTTCATATGCATTTTCCCCACCATTAAACATCTCTACAATACGGGTACATCTTGCCAATAGTTGTTATGAGGATTACAGTATGTATAAATGTAAAGCCCTTTAATGTCTCTGGCATATAGTAAGTGCTTTATAAGTACCTCTGTGCTTATTCTCTCCCCATTTCTTAAAAATAACATCTTGCTTCCAGCACATTAAAGGTTTATTCTTCCTAAAAGTATATTCATTTCAACTAAAACATTATTCTATATGATTACTTTCTACTTCAGAAGATTTCAGGATAGAGTTTTTATTTTGTCATTCTGTTTTGGAATTTTGCATATTATGATTTGTCTTTAGCACTTTTAAAGTTTTATATCGGTGAACTTTCTCCAAAATTAATTGTTGTTCAAGGAGAGGACTGTGTCTATGTCATTGATGGCTTGCAGCATGAGATGTTTGATGAAGATACTATTAATTGAGAATAAAATGTTTTATGATATAAACATGATTAGCGGAAAATAAAGTAAGATGTTAAAGTTACTACAAAATAAAATATGTGAGACAAGGCGCAGAAGATAAGTTAGCATTTGAACTTTTTTCCATGACCTAGATGCTAATACATTTCCTTTAAATAATCCAATCCAAATTGTATAAAGCAGTTGAAAGATAATCAAAGAGGTTTCTGAATTTCTTGTTTTCTTAAGATATCTTCTACATTTTTGTTTCTAAAAACTTATGAATCACTTGATCAGTATTGGGCATTCCCCACTAATAAGCCTCAAAATGTAGAAGTATGTCATGGATTTTAAAAAATACATGGCAGAACAAATCATTTTCCTTTATAACATGCCTGTTTCATGAGTCACTATAATTTATATTACCATAAAACTTATTCACTTTTTGTGAGGGAAGAGGCTCAGAAAAATTAAGAAAGACCCTAATCAAATTAAAAGAAATCAATTATTTCTATCAGGAAATTAATAGCTCTTCTATAATAACACAGCCATATATTATAAAATTGTGCCATACTCTGAACAGGATTAAAATACACTTTTTGGCATACTTGAAATGAATTGTAATTCTTTATTTATAATCTCTAATGCAGAATAGTTTCTGGAACAAAAAGAATGGTTATTTTTAATCTTAAGTATTAGCATAATATAAATTTTTGACTAATGGTGAAAATATTGCTTCTATTTTTCTAACATTGAGGATAGGAATTTATGAGTCAGTAAATAAAAATAAAAGCAATCAGCAGCAAGAATCAACAGTGAGGGCAAAATGGTTTTAATGCTTTTGCTTTTCATATGTCTCCAGGAAATGATGCTCCCAACATCATGAGCACTAATAGACAACTGTATTCATCAATATGGCTTTTATTATTTTTAAATGAATCTCTGATAGCTTATAAAATACAAGTTTGATAGGTGTCAGTACTATTGGTACTAATTTGTCTCCGTATATTATTTTCTCCAAATAAAGTAACAGAATCTTTTTGCTCACAAAAAGCGCCATGCAGTATATTCATAAAGCAATGCAAGGGCTACACACTCTAGTTTATAAAATCTTATTTGAAAATTATTAACTTGAAAACTGAGATGTATTTAAGTTTTCGAAGGACCCATCACAGATTTTCTTCAGGCAGATAATTTTCTCTTTCAACACTTAAATTAAAACTTATTTGTTTCACTTGCTCAAACCCACCTATACACCTATGTTGTCATCTATGGTTAAATATATTCCATGTGGCCAATAGTTCTTCTAGATCACAGAGTGCATGTCTGAACAAAGCTTAGACATTCCAGGCCCAAATGTTACACCCTTCTTGCCAGCTCCACAAGAAGCCTATATGGAAGACTATGTGACATCTCTGAGAAGATGTGTCACTGAAAGAATGTTCCCTGAACCTAATGAAACAATGTTATATGCATGCACATACATAAACTCACAGACAGTATTATCGGCAGATTGATTTTGGTTTTCATTTGCCCACTTCTTTTCTCCTTTAATCAAGTATTAATTCCATATTCCATATCCATTTATTAATTATCTGCTTAATAAGGGAGCATATCACTATGCTGGACCTGAACTTAATACTAGAGAAAGTGGAAGTATGCTCTGGTTAAAAAGACACACACACATACATATACACACATGCACACACATACACATACACTTCTCTATATATTTATATGTGTATATAAATATACATACAAACATACATACACACATATACATATATGTGTAAGGAAAATGTAAAAGCCAAAGATAGTAGATATAAAATGTACAAGCACTGAGAATTTCAGAGTAAGAAAATCTGTGTACCTGTGCATTGTAAGATAAAACCCTTATTGAGGCATTGGTTATATGGAGGAAGTGTTAGAAGAAGTATAAACAAAATTTGGAAGGTAAGAATTTCTAGAAAGTGAAGAGTTTAATCAACGACCCCAGCAGGTAAGAAAAATCAAGATTTCAATATTTTGTGATAAGAAAATTGCTTGTTGGGGCAAATAAAATGAGATAAATGGTAACTAGAGATCAATTACATACTTATTATGTGTTACATTGAGATATTTTCTTCAATATCATTTAAGTAGCCAACTATGGGTGATTTTGATGATGACAGCGGTAACAATGAAATGAAATATTGGTGAAATTTGCAATAAATTTGGGATTAAGAAAGCAGTATGTACTTGGAATCCATACAAGGCACTAATCGTTTAGCAAGTTAGAAAAATTAAGACAATGCCACAGTGTTGCAAGATACAGCAACAATATGCTTCACGTGATTCTCTCTTCACATTTAAAAGCACTTTTTATTTGAAGCTGCTAATATAAACCTTGATATTTCTAGTACTATTTAAATTGCCTTGTAAGAATGTTATTTTATACTTGTAAATATTTGTTAATTCTAAATGAAATTACCACCATGTGACACAATAAAATGCCTAATTTCTCATGAATAGGAAATCAAAGAAATACTGTGTGTGCAACTAAAAACAAAAAACTGCAATCTAAGGATGTATTTTCACATAAGTGAATTACTATAAATGAGTTGCTAATGAAGTATTCTAGATTCTCCATCAAAGTTCTGAAAAAAAATTATCTGATTTCTAAAATTGCCTTATAGGGAGTAATTATTTATATAGAACAAATTCGCTCAATAAAAATCAATGATCTTTGTACATACAAAAATAGGGCAATGTCAACTAAATAACAAAGGACATAATTGTGCATATATAAGAAAATTACAATAAAGAACATTGTTCAGCAAGTAATTTATTTTCTGAATGTATGTAACTATAGATAAAAAATTAAAATTGCTGCTGTAAAGAAATGCACTATTTTTGAAGGAAAACGTAAAAATATCCAAAATACACTGAAGTACTTGTGCCAAAGGGATGAACTGAGTTCAATAGCATTGAAATTTTATTTCCAGCAAAGCAAGATATTATCTATTCATTATTGTGATCACATTTATATCTTTCTTTGTTCATCACAGGCCTTAAATTATAAATAATTAGAGATCACCAAGAATATACATAAAATAGGCACAGTTAATTATATTAGTTCTGCTATTTGTTAATTTTATGCATTAAACAGACATAACTTAGGTTGCTTTAGAGGGTAGGGCTTTATGTTAAGGATATATAAAGAACAATTAGGAAATCTAGGAAATAATCTTATTGGCATAGTCTGCATTCAACGATTGCTGGGCATGTTTAAGATGCTGCAAAAACTGAAAATGCAAATCCAACTTGGAAAGTTTCTAAATTTTAAGTATCTTCTTACTATCTTTCCTATATTTTTCCTAATAACTGTATTGATTGCCCCTTCTGTAGTCTGCTTCCTTTTGTATCTGACCTTCTGCTGTCTGTATCAGCATTTGCATTGCTGTACTCCATGTGAGTAACTTCTACTCAAGAACTACAAAAGCAAAATGGGTGGGCTAGCAAGTCCCTGAGTCTTTGAGCAGAATTCTAATGCTTGCCTAGCCAGCTGCCTTTGGAAACAAATCTGCAGTGAAAGCAGCTACATCCAAGCAGGGATGTTTGCAGAGTTCAAAGTGTAAGAAGCTTAACATAGGGAGTGTATACAGAATCTCATGATTTGACCAAAAAATAGCCATGAAATAACATAAATGTCTCCTCTGCCATTGAAAAAGGCAATACCAAGTCCAGGACAACAAATATTGCAAAAATAAATTATCATACAAACATGAACCAAACAAGTGACATGACTATGAAAAGTAGTTTTTTGTGTGAGAGAATACTTTTTCCATTGATATTTGTAACGCTCATTTGAAAGATAGAGTGATTTCCTCTCTTTTGTCCAATCATGTTACTTGCGATTTCAATTTATTTTCATTATTATTATCATTCAAAAATTGATTGTGTTTTATTAATACAATAAGTGTCTGTAAGAATTCTCAGATTTCCTCAAGACTTTTCCACAATGAGCAACTCTACCACAGGAAGACTAAATATAAGTAAGACAGCACAAAATTCAGACAAATAGACAACTCTAAATATAAATATCCCTTCAAGTAAAGGGCTTTTCTATAATTAAATATTTTAAATATATTTTTAAAAGCTAAGTGATATTAAAAGTGACAAACGTATTTATTAAAATTGTATACAAAATAGATCCATATTTAGAATATTCACTAACATATATTCAAAATATTATATACTCTGTTTTTGGCCTAATCACTTTTTATTATGCTAATAATTGAAAATATTTTTAAAATTTTGATAAATTAATATTTTCTATATTAATGCTAAGAAAAATATTAACTTATTTTATAGTTTAAAATAAGCTTATTTATTGAAGTAGTGGACAAACATTAGGTCTATGTCCAACTCACTTTAAAGTTACCATATTACTTCTAGTCATACTAGAGTATGTACAAAAATTGTCCAAATATGTGCAGAGGTTTCCTTGCAGATTGAATATTTGAATATTTATTATGTCTTCTATTGCCCTCAAAAAATTAATGAAATGTCAAATTTCAACTTAAATGAATACCCATCATCCTTAAGGAAAAAGACTATCATAAACAATGCCAGTTCCAGGAATAAAAATGTCAAAGTATTTATCATATAAAACCACTGCAGATGTGATTTAAAATAAAACGCTAGTAGCATCTCTGTTCTTCCGTTATCATCTGGAGTGAGGATCAAAACTAAAAAGTAAACTTTTTAAATAAAATTAATAGTAAGGTACTTTCTTTATAATTCACATTAATGAGCAAGTTATAATCTTAAAATATAGTTCAAAATGTGATAAATTCCTTGGACTTGTATCTACCTAATATGTTACATTTTCATTGCTCTTTTCATTCAAAAGGAATTCTTGAATTTAGAAAATTAGTCCCATTTGTAAAAACAATAAGTACACTGTTATAAAATAGTATTCAAAATTACAGAAAATATAAATAAATATTGCTAAAATTTTGTTTTTTTTAAACTTTAAAAGTATAGTTTTATAATATTAAGTTTGATTTTCTGATATGATTACTTATATAGCTTAGACAAAAGTTTTTTATTTTAATTCAATGGGTAATGATGCTTTTGATTTTTCTTCCAGCAACCCACAATGTAGTCACAGCCAGCAAGGTATACGCATGTAGTTGCTTTCCTGGGTGTGTAACAATGATCCCTCTACTTCAGCAAGATCTCTCTTCTGTGTTTTTTTTTTTATTTGTTCTGTGAAAATTTTATGACATTAACTGACAACACTGTTCTAGGAACAAGGGTTTCACAGTGGACATGCCCTCACATTTTAGGGTAGAGATTTAGATAGTGAATAGGCCAACAACCAGACGAGATAATTCCACATCATAATGACTGCTCATTCGACACTTATCTCTTTTGTTGATAAGTCGATGGGGTATTGGGCTACAGATTGAATTTTGTGTTGAGAAGCTACATTAGCTTAGATTGTGCCTTTCTGGGCAGCCAATATTTAATTTAAAACCTGAATTTTAAAGAGTCCAGGACAATGAAGACTAGGCACGGGGGAGTATTCCATAAGAAGAGACAGCAGATACAAAAGTCTAAAGCAGGAATGAACTTCGTAGATATGATATTTTTAAAAGTGGCTTTGAGGCTGGTTTATGGGCAAATCTTAAGAGCTGTGTAAATCTACTGTAAGAAATTGTTCACTGCTTGAACACATTATTCTCTGAAACCTTAGCAAACTTGTCAGGACAATGATGGACAAGCAATCAATAAACTGGTCTTCTATACACATTTTACTCTTCTGCAATATTCATTCTGCAATATTGCATTCACATGCATGCACATTCTCTCTACTTCTAGACCTCTTAGTTACTAGCATCTCCATTCTCCAGATGGAACATTTACAATAACATAACATCGAGGATTCATCTTGTTAGACTTAACTGTTATACAGTACCCTCTGTGAAAAACAGGGCAACAATGAAAGAGAGAGATCAGTTAAATTATGTCCAGTTCCTAAATTCACCTGAGAGAGTTGCCACTTCTTGACACCTCTTTTGTTCATTCCTATACCCTTTTCTTTCCTTACCTGAGTGTCCATGGTCAAATAACTGATTTTAGACTTCCACCAAGATGGTGACGGGGTAGAAAGATAGAGTGCATTTCAAATTTATTACACATTTAAAAAGTAAAACTTCTTAGGAGTCTCCATTAAAAGGTTAGACTGGGAAAGAGAGTTGAGTTATTTGCATAATGAAACATTATAAATTTATTTTGGGGTTCAAACAGATCCTGCTATTTTTGACCCCAATTAACATAACTAATCAAGGACTAATCTACATATCACATTTTATTGACAGTCTTAGTAAGTGGCCAGTCAACATCCATCACTGCCAATCATATTTATTTATTTATTCATTTTTATTTTTAGAGACGAGGTCTCACTCTGTCTCCCAGGCTGTAGTGCAGTGGTGCAACCACAGCTCACTGCAGCCTCAAACTCCTGGGCTCAAGCAGTCCTCCTACCTCAGCCTTCCAAGTAACTGGAAATACAAATGCACACCACCACACCCAGCTAAAGCCAATTATGTTTCTTTGGCTTTCAAGAGGTCTATAACTTGTTCTGTGTGATGAACCCCATAAGTTGAAACTGTGCTACCAAATATGGATAAATCTGCAGTTGCAATGAGATTAGAAAGTTAAAATATGTTGTTATAATATAGAAGTCTAATATATTCAGAGGCAACATTAAATTTTACAAAACATGGAATTTTTAATAAGTAACACCTACATATTTATTCACATATATACATATATTATTTCATGAGAAAATATAGGTATTTAGGATTTAAACAGTAAATTATGCATTTGATTTCTTTGTTAGTCTATTCAGATAATTCAAGAGACTTACTTTATATGAGAATTAAATAAGCAATTAAATGACAGCCTACTATAACCTTTAAGAGAGCTCAACATAATTGGCTTTATCAAAGATTAACATATACAATTAAAATGTTTCTTTCATACATGCAAAAAATTAAAATATCTATTACAATATGTTTTCTGTTCAGAATTTTAAAGGACAAAAACTACGGGGCAAACTGAAACTACTGAGACCTAATAATGGGCAGACACACATATAACATCATAAATAATGAAAGTGGCATTTCAAATCAAGGGGTAAAGTATGCACCATGTAATAAGTGATGTAGAGTGAGGCTCACTCCTGGTCAAGCCCTTAGGTGGCTGAGATTCAATGACTGATCAAGGCCAACACCAGACAACACTGATGGCCACTGCAGCATCAGGTCTCTCCCACTGGGTGAAGTGAGACTGGGATCTGCAACACAGCTCAGCTGCTCCCTCTGAACCATCTGGACTCCTTCTTTGCTATTTTATAGGTGTCGCTCCCTGATAAACAATATCCACCACACAAACCAATACCTCAGAATCTCCTTCCCAGAAATCCCAATCTGTAGCATGCTCATAATCCAGACTTATGCCATATGAAGAATATTTCCTTACCTAGAGGACAAGAAACATAAGGTATAATAGGCTTGCATAATTGCAAGTAGCTTGGCCACTTAATGATTAGACATAACCCCATTTTCTATAAGCCAAATGAGACTGTGAACACTGACTGAAAACACCTAGAGCACTTATTTCTTTGTTCTAAAATGCACTCACTTGTTAACTCCCTTATGAAACTATCCCCAATAGGCAAAATTACCTATAGGAAATGATTTTTGGTAATATGGACTATACTTACGTCAAAAGTTTTCATTAGAGTAACTTACATTAAATAATAATCTGAATATATTTCTTGCCAAAATTAACTTACAGAGCAAATGGAAATTGGAAACTTACATATAAAACATTCATCTTTTCAGTTTTTCTTGACAAGTTAGATCTAACAAGCAGCCTACATTGCTGCTTTGGTGGGAGTGTACTTTTCTGTGGAAAATGTTTTTCTACTCCTCCACAACCATTATCACCCTCTTTCAGTCACATATGAGGTGACCATATATTCCTGCTGGCCTAGTGCCACCCTGTTTTACCCTTGTCACAACATTTCATTCTCAAATACCAACATTTTCATTCTCATTACTGTCCCAATTCAGATAGTAAAGTTCATGGAAATGCTACTAATTTACCTTTCTGGCTTTTACTGAAGACATTTAGTTCAAATACCATGAATATGTAATGAGGGAGATTCTCAGTGATTCCCTGAATCACCATTAATGCAATTTTCCTCTGGTAACAGATAATTGACTATAAAAGAACCTTGCTTGAACATGAGTTCAATCGTGAATTTTTTCATAAGATAGATGGTAATAAGAGTTCCTTTATTATCTGTCAAGGGAATTTTCAGCATGTTAGTGTAAAGTTGTTTGTGGCCCTGTCCCCAGTGTGAAAACTAACACACAGAGAGAAGCAAGATGAGTCTTAACAGGAAATAAAAACCTATATCCATTGCTACTGTCATCCAGGCTTTTTCTAATTATGAGGGCAATGTATGTCATTTTTATTGACCTAAATGGAATTTACATTCTGGTAAGTTGCAAATAAAATGAATCATTCGCTTTTATTCCAATAGCTTAGCTTGTTCATTTTTACTTACATATATAAATAGAATTAAAATAAAAATTTATACATATATATTTCATTGAAATAATTTAATATTTTTTTCTTCTTGCTGTTTTGTATTTAATCTTAAGAATAATGATCTATTCCTTTATCTAACACTTCATGTTACATCCTCGGACAGAAAGACAGAATTTAAATTTTAAGTGTGAGAGAAACCTTAGAAATCATCTTCTGCAGCTATGTAATTTTATAGAAGTCACAAAAATAGTCCATGACATAATTGTTCATACCCAGTCATAATATAATAATGACTGAATTTAAAAAAATACTAATATACCTTTAGTCTCACTTATTCTTCTGCTCTTATTGACAACCTTTATTTTGGCAGGGGTGGGCTGAGGGGGCTAGTTGGTGGTGGTTAAGGATAGAAGTGGACTTATTTATTTATTCTTTGAAAGAAGCACTCTGCTTCTCCTGATGGCTTTACAATAATGATAGCTAATTTTTACTGTGTACCATTGTAATGGTGAGACAGATAGATGGGAAGGGCTCCCCGGCAAAACTCCAACCGGCCTGCGCACTGGGTTGGAGCCACAGAAGTTCACACGTGTTTGCAGTCAGGAGGAACCTGGCCCCTCCTCTGCCTGGGTGGAACAGGAAATTCAAGCTACAAGGAGGGAAGCGCACTAGCAGGAACTCTGGCCTTGTGAAGAGTCCCTGTTCCCCCTGTTTTCCCTTTTTACCGAATAAAACCCTGCCTTACTCACTCTTCAGGTCATCTACAAGCCTAAATGTTCATGGCTGTGAGACAAGGACCCTGTCTTTTGGTGAACTAAGGAAATGTCCTGCAACATTTTTGGCACACAACATAGGACTTGAAAAGTGATGACTGAAATGGGAAGTCAAAACCTCTCACTGTGGCTTCTAAGCTTTTTCATCCTAGTATTTCTGAGGGTAGGGGAAATCATGCCCCCACCTCAGTCACTCCCAGGTGTCTAAAAGGTCGGCCTCAGTCTCCATGGCCTTTCCTTCCTTTTTCGGAACGGACCAGCAAGCAGCGGCTCCGCTCCACTCCCTCACTCCCTGTGGAGCTGGGACACATGGCCCAAGGCACCCCGGGTGGCTGGCTGGCGTTTTCTGCCACGTGCCCTTGGAGTCTCCCCATCCTGGGGCCAGCTCTGTCCCACAGCAATTAAACTTGTCTCCCTGGTGGAGGAACCACTTTCATTAGAATAAGAGATTCCTCCCTGGCTATTTTAAAATTGTTTCTTTTCTTCCCTGTTCTCCACCCCATCAGCAGTTAACTTTTATAGTTTTTTTTTTTTTTTTCCTTTTAGAAGACTTTTTACTACTCCAGGCCCCCCAACTATCACTTTATATTCGCTGTAAAGTGTTGGTCATGAAAAGAATCTTGTGGGACCTGGGCTTTCTTCTTCCTGTGTCTGTGATGTGTGTAATGTCTGTAGAAAAAGCTCTAATTAATTTTGCCTAAGAAAGACAAGTGCTTGGATCAAATACGTTTTTAAAGGGAAGATAAAAACTGTGGTACCTTTTAGTTCATGTGACTTTAATCTCTGAGAAATAAAAACAGCCTTAAAGATTATTGGTAAAATGCAGGTGTCGTTAAAATGTAAACAGGTGAACTAAACTATGCAGGACAGATGCAAGCTTTGCTAAATATTTTACAGTTATAAACTGCTTTCTGGGTTTTGAGAACTATTTGAATTGCTGGCTTTACAATTGGTAAGGCCTAGGGACATAAGGAATTAACCACACCTTTAATTATGCACATAGCACACAATTAAAACAACATACCGGGTGTTACATTAAAGTTAAAAATTGCTAGGAGTTACCATTATAACATTTAATTGAGACTACTGGAAACAGATTTACACGCAAGTTGTGTGAGAAGAGTAAAATGGGCTCACGCCTGTAATCCCAGCACTTTGGGAGACCGAGGCGGGCTGATCACGAGGTCAGGAGATCGAGACCATCCTGGCTAACAGGGTGAAACCCCATCTCTACTAAAAATACAAAAGAAAATTAGCCAGGCGTGGTGGCTGGTGCCTGTAATCCCAACTACTCGAGAGGCTGAGGCAGGAGAATGGAGAATGGCGTGAACCCGGGACACAGAGCTTGCAGTGAGCCAAGATCATGCCACTGCACTCCAGCCTGGGCAAGAGAGTGAGATCCCATCTCAAAAAAAAAAAAAGTGTAACATGTGTTTGTGTGTGTGTGTGTCTGTGTGTGTATGTGAAAAGTTATAAAAAGACATGGAAATGTAAATTTTTGCCTAGGGTTAAAGGGTTGTTTTGAATTAGATAGAATAAAGCTGAAGATTCCAATAAGTGATGGGAGGATTTTGGAAATTAATCTTGCAGAAGAGGTTCTCTATGTGAACACACTAAGTTAAAAAATAGTACCATATGGTTTTTCTGTAAATGGATCATTAAAATAAAAGCACAACAAGGTTTTCTTAAGGCACTATTCTTCTCTTTGGCAAAATGTATAAAAGATTATAAAAGATTTTTGCTTCTTTAAAATTTCTGAGTCATATATTTGGCAAAATAAGTAACTTATGGTCATCTAGAATTATATTTCATAATATCAAGTGTTTTAAACCTTGAGCATAAATTTAAGTCTTCCCAAAATCAAACTTCAGTTTCAAAATTATCTTTCCTGATACCTGGCTTTTTAGATACTTTGGAGGGCCTCTGAAACATCCAGAAAAGAGAGGTAAACAGGATTATTTGACATATTTAGGTACATGGGATTGCCAAAATGATGTTCAATCTTCTTTATGCTACGTTTTTATGAATAATACTAACATATGTCCCAAAATTGTATGGGATTTCTAAAGTTCTAATGTCTAAGTATATGCTGTCAATCATAATTAAGGTTGTTAAGTTATCGTAAGCTACAGAGATAACCAAACTTCTGTGTAAATTGTGTTTCTAACTGTAACTACCCTGGATTTTTTGTTATTCACAGACAATTGTCCTGTTTTAATCCTTTTCAAAAGATAGTTTATAATAAGCTATACAGCTTTGGTATGTGCTCTCAAATACAGACTTGTGGTAACTTTGGAGATTGTAACATTACAATAAAGGAAAATGTACAAGAACTAAATGGACTGAACTCAGGAAACTGAAGCAACCTTTTTGATTTTTGCTTGGAATATTGCTGATCCTTGTTTTTCTTTTCAGAGTCAAGGAAACTTATTGTGAACTATTTACAGCCTTTAATAATTGAGTAAGATATATTTTTGTGATCAAGATTTTGAGCATGTTTGTTTCTCTCTGCCTGGTTCCTCTAGAATTGGGAAACTATCCGTGAGTATTCTTAACTTACGGCAATATGGTTTTTTGCATCAGTGCAATAAGAATACATTTTCTTTTGCCAGAGGACACAATTGGAAAAACTGGTAGTTTCACCAAGGCTTTGACTGGAAGTGTGTGCTTCCCTTTAAAAAGTCAATCTTGATTTGTAGAGCCAATAAAAGCCCAGTGGGGAAACTGGCCTCATACCCTTGCCTACACAGTCCCTGTACAGTGTTCCTTACCTGTGGTCAGTAAAGAATGTCATTCTATAACATTGAGTGGAGGCCCAGGAGTCCACATTTATGTTGGGACCTTATGAGGAGAGAATCACCCAAGTCACAGGTATTTGAGGATACAAACCCATTCCTGGGTTTGGATTTAAAAGGTGTTATCTGAGATTCCTTGGGGAAACAGAGTTCCATCAAAGGGAATCCAAAAGGCCTATGTAGAAGTAATTATTCTTGCTGTACTTTATGCAAATAATCATGCCAAGTATAAAACTAAAGTCTATTTTGCAAACAACTCAGTCCTATGGTTATTTGATTTTTAACAAAAATAAGGACTGGAGAGAGAGCAATTATACTTTAAAACTTATACATTTGTCATTACATTCTAAACTCATTAGTTGTTAAGTTTTTGCCTACACTTTCAAACTAACCCTACTTGTTCCTGTGAACCAACCAGCAATCTCCAGAGGCAGCTCAAAAGGATTAAGAAAGATGGGTAATGTAAATATCTGGATCAATATTCTAATTCTGAGCAATAATCCTGAAAATCCTGTCAGGTGATAGAAATAAGAAGGATGTCCATCACTCAGAGGTTTTCTTTTTGGGAAAGTAAGACCAAGGGTGCTAACCAAAGGCAAGCACCATGCACCCAAATCCTAGCAAGCATAACTATAGCCACCAGTTATCTGGGTGTATCATAAAACATCCTTTTCTCTTGCTTGTTAGAGGAGGACTCAGTTCCATTCAATTCACCTTAGCATTCAGCTTATGATAAGGATTCCATGCAACAGCCCACAGACACATTTTTGTCCCAAACTTAATTCCAAGCTTCGGGTCAAAGCCCTAGGAAAGAAAACTGGATATAAGAGATCCAGAGGCAGACAATAATGGAAGTTAGAAGGCACAGCATAGGGGAATGTGGCTGATTCCTGCTGATTAAGCCAAGCCCAAGCTTCCTGTTTCACATATAAAGGCCACATTAATATCCATGGCATAAATGAAGTCTAGGGAATCCAAGGTTACTGATAGCAGGTGGGAAAAAGACATAGGTTAGAGCAGATAATTCCTATTCTCTAGGCCCTTCCTGCTTCATGGGTGCAAGCTGCTTTGAAACCCATGGCGGCACCTGCCAAGGTCACCAGGATTTGGAGATGCAAGAATGGAGGAGGGAAAGAGGATGCTCCTCCCTTTCTCTCTCAAGTGCCACAGGTATCTGCTAGGAAGAGAAGGGAACCAGGTCTGTCCAGAATTGGTTCCTTCCGATGGGTTCTGGGTCTCGCTGACTTCAAGAATGAAGCCGCCTCGTGGTGAGTGTTACAGTTCTTAAAGATGGTGTGTCTGGAGTTTGTTCCCTCAGATGTTCAGATGTGTTCGGAGTTTCTTCCTTTTGGTAAGTTCGTGGTCTCCCTGACTCCAGGAGTGAAGCTGCAGATCTTTGCAATGAGTGTTACAGCTCTTAAAGGTGGCGCATTGGGAGTTATTCATTCCTCCAGGTGGGTTCATGGTCTTGCTGGTGTCAGGAGTGAAGCTGCAGACTTTTGCGGTGAGCGTTACAGCTCATAAAGGTAGTGGGGACCCAAAGAGTGAGCAGCAGCAAGATTTATTGTGAAGAGCAAAAGCACAAAGCTTCCAAAGCGTGGAAGGGTACTTGAGCAGGTTGCTGCTGTTGGCTTGGGTGGCCAGCTTTTATTCCCTTATTTGGCCCCACCTACATCCCGCTAATGGGTCCATTTTACAGAGCACTGACTGGTCCATTTTACAGAGTGCTGATTGGTGTGTTTACAAACCTTTAGCTAGACACAGAGCGCTGATTGGTGCATTTTTTACAGAGAGCTGATTGGTGCATTTACAAACCTTTTGCTAGACAGAAAAGTTCTCCAAATCCCCACTGGACCCAGGAAGGCCAGCTGGCTTCACCTCTCAAAGGGATACCTGCTCCTCTCTTTCTAGATGGGTTGCCATTCATCTTCAGTCTGTATCCTTCTCAAATGCATCCTGAGCCCCTGGGATTCCTTTGACAAATGCCTTCTTTTTTCCTTTCTCCTTCTCTGTACTTTCTTCACAGATAGGTAATTGTGTTTCTGTACTGTGGGACACTCCCCTCAGATACATCCTCCAAACTGGAAGAAGTTAATTTCCCAAACCTTAAACTGGTTGGCTTAAGATTGGTCTCAGGGGAAGGGAACCCAGAAGCCCAACATGCTGGCAAGAGGATAAAGGTTTTAAAGATTTTTTTTTTTTTTTTTTTTTAATTACCAGTGGGGCTTTTGGCCTCCCTTTCTCTGTGCAAACTGTTAAAAGGCCTCAGGATATTTGAGCTGTCCTTATACCTCCCCTTGTTTCATTTTGATGCATATTTTCTAAGAACCCGGTTTGTCTCTACTTGGCTTCAGGCCATCAAACTCCAAACAGTCCTGCAACCAGAGTCTCTGACATCAGCCCTTTCTCTTGGGCACCCTTAGATAAGCCTCTGAGGGAGCTCTGACAGCCGTTTCCCCAAAACAGAGTCCCCTCTCAGCAGGAAGTAGTTAAGATCTTATCCTTATTCTTATTCTAAGGGCAGTTAGATGCACTTCTTTAGACGGGGGAATGAGACAGACAGGTGGCCAGGGGTCCTCAGGAAAACTCCACTTGGCCTGCACACTGGGGTGGAGAAACAGAAGTTCACCCCATTGCAGCCGGGAGGAGCCTTGCCCCTTGTCTTCCTGTGTGGAAGCTGGGATTCAAGCTGCAAGGCAGAAAGTGCACCAGCAGGGAGTCTGGCCTTCTGGAGAGTCCCTTTTCCCCGTTTTTCTTTTCACCCAATAAAACCCTGCCTTACTCACCCTTCAAATCATCTGCAAGCCTAAATTTTCATGGTCATGGTACAAGGACCCTGTCTTTAGCTGAACTAAGGAAAAGTCCTGCAACAATGGCATTTAATTTGTTTTTCCTTTTTCATATAATCCCTGCGTCAGCTTTATGATATAAGGGATTTATAATCCCTGATTCAACTTTATGATTAATTTCCCATCCAACAAAGCATTTACTCCAAAGCAGCAACGTGGCATCCTGTTGTTGGATCTAATTTATGAAGAAAAGCTGGGAATGTGAATTTTTAATGTAAGTTTCCATTTTTTCTATTATTATTAATTGGCTCAATTTTTTTCTTTTTAATTTTTTAAAAATTTATTTTTAAAATTTATTTTAAAAAAATTAAAGTAAGTGGCTGGAAACCTTGGTTGGGAGGTCCTGTCCAGTGAGGAGAAACGGAATCCAGAACTACTTTAAAAAGCATTCTGCTCAAGTTTTGGTAGAGTAGCTGTGCTGTGCTGGGTCCATTTCAGTCCCTGATTGTCTCATACACTCCAAAGCCAAAATGCTGGCACAACTGAGTTACCCAAACTGCAAAGATGGCAGCCAACTCTTCCCTCTGGGAGCCTGTCCCAAAGGGATTTCAGATATCTGTCTGCTGGGTAGCTCAGGCAGCGGTGGCTTGAGGTCCCGGTTTGGTGGTCCTGCAGTGAAGAGGAAAGAGATCAGGCACCTGCTTAAAGTCGAGTTTTGGTAGAGCAGTTGTGCTATGCTGGGGGGATCTTTTCCACCCTGGATTGGCTCAGACTCTCCAAAGCCTGAAGGCTGGAACAGCTAAGGAACCCGAAGAGCAAATATGGTAGCCCAGCCCTCCCCCTCTGGGAGCTCCTTCTTAGGGAGGTGCAATGCCATTACTGGTAGCTGGCTGGAATTCCAAGCCAATGGGTCTTATCTTGTGAGGTGCCATGGAAGTGGGACTGGCAGGCTGTTGCTACTCAGTTCCCTTAATTCAGCCTCTTTCTGAGTGTTATGTATGGGAGTCTAACCTCCCACTTTGCTGGAGCTGCAGCTGCTTTTGCTGGAAAGCCCGAATATCTAAGTCTTCGGTGTCTCCATGCATGCCTGAGGGGCTGCTCTGCTGAGACTCCACGTAGCTCTCTGTCAGACTGAAGATTGAAGGCCCTGGAGGAGTGAGTTCACAAGGAGATCTCCTGATCTAAGGGTTGCCAAGTTCTGTTGGAGAAGCATGGTTTCCTAGGGTTGCTCATTTACTCCTCACTTCCCTGGGCAGGGGAGAATCCCCTAGCTTCATGTTGCTCCCAGGTGGGCAGTGGTGCTGTCTTTGCTTTTCTTCATTCTCTGTGGGTCAAGTTGTTTCCTTGATTAATCCCCTTGTGACTAGCTGGATGTTTCCTTTGAAGGTACTGTATTTACTTGCCTCTTCTGTTCCTCTCTGTGAGAGCCATGCACACTAGCTGTTTCTAGTTGGCCATCTTGGCCACTGCTTGAGATTCACTTTTGTAAACTCTTTTAAATATCTTGGAAACTTCTTGTTGAAGAACCTAAAATCAATGAGGTCAAAGTTGAGCCTTGAGATGAGAGACTAACCTCAGATTTGCTTCTGAAGCTTTCTTCTAGACTCCTTTCTTTCTCTCCAGCAAGCACACCATGATGTCCACTGTATGAGCAAGCCAGAATTCTTCTATTTTCTTGTTCCACTTTGTAGGAGGTATCTAGTTCCAAGGATACCTCATGACTCAAAACAGCTTTGACTCAATTTTTAACCCAGCCTGTGAGCAGGCAGCTTATTGCCCCAAGTCTAATAAATCAGGCAAAATTATTGACTCTTTCAGTGCCCTACTGAAAAAAATATTTACTATCCCAAGTCCTCCTGTCTATCTCTATCCTACATAAATTCTGACAAATTGTATTGTGCATATAAATGTAATTCACAAAGATTTATTTCCTTGTAATGTATTTTGGTCTAAAATATAGGATGATGACATATCCTGTATGAATCAGTTTTGTCCCATCATGCAAGCAGCATGATAACCATATACTCAAATACCTGGAGCTAAGCGTATGTGTGCTTGGTGCAGGAGAATAAGTGAGTGGGGTCTTAAAGGAAAATGGACCCTGATAACAAAAATAATGGGCCCAAGGTACCTGGTCTCATACTCTGATCTCATTGGTCTCTGACATTATCATAACTAGATATGTCTGGGTGAAGTATTTAATGAAGGAGAAGGGACTTAAAATATGCACAGCCTTTTGGGAAAATTATTTTAATTTTGGAACTCTACATGACAAAGCTTTGGAACACAGTTCTTTTTGCTCTATGTATGATATGGATCGCAGAGCATTTCACACTTCATTTAACTTTCACAATTTATCATTCCCAAATAATACATCTAACTGACATGCTATAAAATTATTTTTGGAAGAAAAAAGCTAAAGGTCTATGGATGAATGATTGAGGAAAATGGAAGCCAGGTAAACCACACACCCGGATCATTTCATGAGTATTAGAGATAATTGTCATGGTTCTGAGGCCAGGGCCTCAAGATGGAAGAACGAGAATGGGGGATGAAGATATGAGGCTGAAAATGTGACTGTTGAATGACAAATTTGTTCACCATACAGAGTATAATATCATCCATACATTAGCTTTTAAATCATGTCCTCTACATATTTTCAAAGAAATAACTGCTGCCAATTACAAAGGCTATTGGTATTCATTTACATTTAGTCATTGCTCACCTGCTAAAGGCCTAACCCACAGCTGTAAATATAATATGAAAATATTAAAACCGGCCGGGCGCAGTGGCTCAAGCCTGTAATCCTAGCACTTTCGGAGGCCGAGACGGGCGGATCACGAGGTCAGAAGATCGAGACCATCCTGGCTAACATGGTGAAACCCCGTCTCTACTAAAAAA